>NC_133775.1:39593872-39965728 GCF_003597395.2 Chelonoidis abingdonii | reverse complement strand
CCCCCCCTTACTTGCTGCAGGAAGCCCTCCCCGCGCTTCCCTGCCCCAGCTCCTTCTGCCTAAATGCTGGTGGCGACCGGGGCGGCCGAAGATCCGGCTGCCATGGTCACTGCCAAAGAAAATGCCACCCCCCAAATCCTAGTGCCCTGACTGTACACCTAAATGGTTGCACCGGCCCTGTTTACAGTAGGTATACAGCTGGGTTTTCTGAATACTTAGTTGTCAGCAAAAGCTACATGCACAAAGTAAGAATGTTGTTGTACATAGGCAATTGTTTTTCTTTAGTATATGATTCTTCAGAAAGCTAATGACATATTAACATTTTGAGCTGCTGTTTTACACATGGCCTTTATTTTCTAAGCAGCTAAACATGAGAAATAAACATTTGCCTTGTCATTTTTGATGTACATAGAAATATTTGTTCTGACTCAGTAGAAGAAAAATGGAAGTTCTTATGACAAGATTTTTTCTCTCTCCCCAAGTATAGTTTTCATTAATAAAGAAGTACACATGTATAAAAAGACAAGACTACTGATACTTGTACTCTCCCAATCTTGCTTAAAAACCAAGTATTCTAGTTAATTTGTTCTTAATTTTCTAAGAGGATGCTGCAGAGCTCACATTCTGTATTAATTGTACAAATCATAACAAAATTCAATTAACTGAGATAATAGTTAAGGTTACAGCTGTTAAGCCCTCAGTGGAGTGAGTATAGAGGGGCTCTGTACCAGTTGCAGTCCCCAGAGTAGGTGGCTGGCAGAGCGGAGGCAGTGATAGCCTTTAACAGGGTACAGTGTGCATTCATTCCTATGCTGGCTGCACGCTGCAGGCTGATACAAAAGGAAGATAGGGCTCTGTCCTCACCCCTTTCCCCACTCATCTTTTCAGAATTCTAATGGTGATATTAAACCCTGTTTGAACCTAGGGAAAAGACAAGAATTGTGGCTAGGCCTTAAAAAGAGATGCAAAGGAAGGGGACAAGGCTTCCTATGCCCTCAAAGAGTTTTCTTTGCACAGGGTTACCTGTAATCTACACCTAAAAGTTACCATTTTAGAATAATATGTCTCACTTAAAACAATCCAATTAATGTAAATCTCTGTCACTCTTGATTTGTAACTCATCACACATTTTGTCTCCCATACGGAAGTAGAATGTGAACTTTGCATTTATATTTTCACAGCACTTTACAAACTTTAAATAATCCTAACACTCCATTTAACAGATTGGGAAAAATGAAGATCTCAGAGGTTCAATGATTTGCCCAAGGCTACATAGTAAGTCAGTGGCAAAGTCAGAGTTAGAAGTCAGGCATTCTAGCTTTCTGATTTATAGAAATGTCTATAAAATATGGCTGAAGAGACTCCTGCTATGTTGCTCCTCAAACACAGCCTGTATATTAGTCTAGATCAGCTGACTGCAAATATCCAGGGGGGATGTGATTGATAGACTATTACACTTGCCAGGAGAAGGGACTAGAACTAATTAGCATCTAGATGACAATCAGTAGCTCTGTGAGACTATTTCAGAGGATAGAAATGGTTATAGGGTGCACAGACAATTGTTATGGGATAGTGGATACAACCAGAGGCACAGATCACATGGTCGAGACGTGGGAGGCATTTGTGTTGACCGCAGAAGAGAAAGAATCCATGAACAATTGTAACATCTCCAGTATGCCCACAGAGGGTTCAGGCTGTGCTCATGGGACATTTCAAGATGAAATGTAGCAACTAATATCTAGGTAAAAGTTAATCTTTGTATTGCAAACCAAGAAATGCAGACACCCTGAGTTCACACAAACCTACTATGAAGCCAAAAAACAGCAGATGTATTATTTATAGAGGGCCGGATTTTCAGTGCGGCCTCTAAAATTGCACCCAAAATCAAATGCAGATGCACATGCTAGAATCAGTAAGTTTCTCTGACAGGTCTATGATTACAAACATCATCTGCGTGAATAGATAAGTGTGTTAGATGTCTACACTCTGCCATATGCTCCTACGGTTGACTGCAAACACGATACAGGTTCTTTACAAGAATATTTCTCTTAGTGAAGAGAAAACTTTGTTTTTCTGGATACTGTTTTCATCAATAGTTAATGTCCCATTTATGTTTCAACATTACTGAGAGTTTAAAGAAGGTGCATGTGGAAATTCCTGGGTGGCATTATTATTATTATTATTAATTAATATTTGAATTTCAGTAGTGCTGAGGAGGCCAGTCATAGACCAAGACTCCATTCTTCCAGGAGCTGTGGGGTACTGTTGTATTATCCCACTTTAGAAGTCAGTGAGTTCACTGGAATGTTAATGAAACCACCTTGTGGTTCCGTTCATTTCTTCGGTGAATCTCTGACTCTGTGTGTGTTACTTTTAGAGCTGGTCAAAATGTAGAAAAGAAAAATGAAAATTTCAGCAAATCATTTCTTTCTTTTTTGTAACAGTGATTTTTCATTTTCCAAGTTTCCTGCAAACTCTTTTAAGATTAAAGTGTCATTTTCAAAACAAAGAAATTTTGAAATAAAATTGAGACAAGAATCCCATTACGTGGCTGAAATAACAAATCAAAATTGGCAATACTCAACATACCAAACCAAAATAACAACAAATCATAAAAAAAAATTTGCTGAAACACAGGGTCATTTTAATCAGTTAACATTTTCATCACAATTTTTAAGTGGCAAACTTAAAACATTTTAAACATTTTAATGAAAAAATTCTATTTCAGAAAAAAAGGCCAAATTTAGCTGAAAATGTTTTCTTTCAACAACTTTCAATCAACAGTGAGCATTTTAATCACACTTAAGTAATATATCTCCAATAAATCTTTAAAAAACATGAAAGGCAGAATTTATAAATGCTTATTATTTACTCTGTCAGTCTGGCATCAAATTAGTTAGACTAAATTACTGGCATATTCCTTCCACCATATTTAAATGCTCTCCTTTGTGTCATCAAGCTGGCCTTCAACCAAGAAGTATCATTAAAATGCCAGCCTCCACTGAGAAATGCAACATTCAATGCGGTGCATGGAGACATTAAAACAATGACAGGTATTTATAATATGTGTTTTGAACATTTCTTTAGAAAGTGGCTGCAATTAAAATGTCAACATTCACCATGTAATAGTAGCAACAATACAATATCTTATGAAAGGCTAGATTTTCACGGCTCTTTGAGTCACAGTTCCTTCCCATGGCTGCTCCTCAGTCAGCTCAGGTCCATGTCACCTCTTACTAAGGACTGATTGAAAAGTTAGTCTAGTCTTAATACCTTACAGAAATTACTGCATCATTACATCTGACAAGGCATTGCTTTCCTACTGGATCTCATGGCTGTATCTTTGAATACTGGTGGCAAACACTAAAAGTGGACACACATTACAGTTTACAAGAGAGAACATGTCAACATTACAAACATACACAGCCTACAAATTAAGTTTGTAATCCTGCTCGCATTGACTTCAATATCATGTCCATACGTTGCTTCACACATTTTGTAAAGATTGATATCCCACCCCCCCAAAAAAAACAACAAACATCTTCAGTCAATTTTTCTGTGAAACATCAATTTCTACTTTCACTCTTAAGAAAACTGAAACCTTCTCTACTATTTCTTTGAAGTGGAGGCTACTACAATGTAATGTAAGATTAATAATATAGCATAAAATAAAAAAAAAACCCAGAAGTTGTTTGGGAAACGCTGTTTGTTCCACCCTTCACATTTATTAATGTTAATATGGAGAATGAGTTGTAAGTTTTTATCGCCCAGACAATGTAAGTTAATGCCATAGTTGTAAGCCTCTGTTCTTATTGATAAATTCAGCTCATAAGAAAGTTCATACTGAATATGAAGAAAGGTCATCTCATTAGCTTGTCTGTATTTTTCATCTGTGCAATTCAATCCTCAAATTGGTAAGTCTTCTGGAGAGAGCTGTCTTTCAGTGCAAAGGCAAAGCAAGCTTATATGTATGAGTAAGAACATAATATGAGAGAGGCTTTCCCTTTTACATCTATGGAAGGAGGTTGGGAGTAACACTGGCAGGCCAGGTGCCAGCCCTTGCCAAAGCATTAGGCCTCAGGTGAGCTCTGACAAATTCACTTCTAGAAACTTGTCTGTTTCACCTGTGTGTTAGTATGGTTAAGATGAGTATTGAACTTATAACAATGTGATTCTACTTTATGAAATGCTTGTAGGTTCCTGCAAGTATTCATCTCACTTATAATATCTTTAGCAAATGCTCTAAGGTAATATTTAAGTTTTTGCTTTATGACTGTAAAAAATGTTTGCTCTGAAACTATGAACCCAATCCGGAGGGATTGTCTTCTAACCATCAAGAAGGCCTATCAAAACTAAATGATCCATTGTGAGACATCACAATACAAAGATTTTGTTAATCATCCCTTCACATTCATGAAGAGGCTACATGCAAAAGGACTCACCCCGTTAGCATGAATTCCAGAAGTAGGAAATAAAAACAGCTGACAAGAACATTTTTCATCTCTCTTTTGCTGTTTGGACTTTCACGGGCCTAGAGCTACAAAACAAAGCAGAGATCCCGAGGATCAACCTCGGTTAGCCCTAAAAAACATTCAGAGTTGACAGATTATTACAACTCTTTCACATTATAAAACTATAGACTGTAACTCATACGTTTATATATGTTTGCTTCCACTAACCTTGTAAAAACTCTCTCCTCTCTTTTTCCTAGCTAATAAATCTTTAGTTAGTTTATTACAGGACTGGCTACAAGCATTGTCTTTGGTGAGAAACGTAAGGTACAAACTGACCTGAGGCAAATGACTGGTAGCAACCTGAACTTTTGTGATCACTGGTGTATAGCAACCAACTATCAGTAAATCCAGTTTGCATGGGAGGCAAGATAGACTGGAATGCCCAAGGGAACTGTCTGCGACACCATGGTAAGACTGTTACAGTGCTTCAGGAGTTCACACTTGTTACTGGGTTGGTGAAATCTAATTATAGAACATACATCTAGTTTGGGGTCTCAGCCCTGCTTCTCAACTGTCTGCCCAGAGGTTGGCACTCACGGTCATGAGTCATTCCAGATAGCATGACAGGAACTAATATAAATCTAGAAGTACATAAACACCTGTTAGTCGGGGATTTGAAAGTTATTGAAAAGTAGCAAGAAAGGGATGAAAAATTGCTTATGTTTTAAAAGTGTAAAGTAAAAGAGAAACTGAAATTATGTCATATTTGGCTACTGTCTCATGAGATCTCACACGTAACAAGAATCAAGCCTTGGGCCTTAGGAGAGTCCCACCAAGAAAAGACAGGCCTGGATCTTTCAAGGACTTACAAACATTCTTAATTTCATATGCAGTGGGTAGTCTCATGTAAGTCAATGGAAATACTCACAGACAAAACACCTATTGATTCAATGTGGCCAGGATATTCCCCACAGTGTGTACAATAAAATGGATGCATACATCTTTGTAGGATCAGGACCTTTGGCTGCTGCACATTGTGCTGTAATAGTTTGCAAGGAACAATTTATTCAGCAAATTACTCAGCAGATGTAGCACTTTCTTATATGGCCAATTATCTATAAACAGATTGTATCATCTACTAATTCAGAATTGTTAGATTATTTTTGCAGATAAATTTTGACCTATAGATTTCTTGTGAGTTGTTCAAGTTGCGTATTCCTTAGTGTATTTGCACTTACAATTTAATAGTTAAACTGTGTGATTGGTCACCTCAGTCACATGATAATGTTCCTCTTCCCTTATTAGTTATCTTACCTGAATAGGCTCCTTTCCAAAATAAATTTCCTTCAATCAGGAAACCAATTTCATTTCATGTTTACACAGATCTTGACTATGGACCTAAAATTTGCCTTCTGCAAACATCCGTACAAACAGAACTTCTCTTGCATGAGTATTCACAAAACTAATTAAAAGGGAGAGGGTGAAAGTTAAATTTTATTTAGAAGTTGCTGAAGTGATTTTGCACATTTGTATCAATATTTGCCAGCTCTAGATAAGACATGAAACCCAAATTCCTGATAATCTGCAATCATTAAAAATTCCTTGTCTTTTTCACACAAACAAGGGTGTGAAAGTGGAGTCCTGGCAAATATTTCACTGTGGAGTCCTGGTCAATATTCAGCATAGGTGAAATATTATTTTCTCAGATGGAATGCTAGGTTTTGTCTTTAGTATCATGCCGTTCCTGTATCTGCAGGTATTTTATGGATGTCAGTAAGAGAGTAGGGCAGCAGGCTATAAAGCTTTGCCAAAGAAATCCCTGAAATGAGCCCTTTATATGCCCTATACAAATAGAGCGTTCCTCAGAAGCAAAGCATTAACACTCTCATCTGAGCACCACTGCCAAGGCTACTTAATCATTTTGTTTGGATGTGGTCAAAGAAGAGAGTCCAGAATATAATTTTGATATCCTGGAATACAAGTACATTACCTGGAAAAAGTGCAGATCTGGCTCAGACATTCATGAAAAGGAAAGTACAGATTGCCTGCATTCAAGACACCAAATGGAAGGGACCAAAGCCAGGAGATATTGGGTAAGGCCATAAGCTACTATACTATAGCATGTTTAATAAGAGTAATGTAACTAGTTTAATTTTAGATAAAGAGATGTGTGAATGTGTAGTGGTTATGGATAATTGACAGGATTATTTTGGATAAGTTAGCACTTGAAAATAGCCCCCTAAATGTTATATGTGCAGATGGCATGTGACAAACAAGAAAAAGAGATATACCAATCTCCTAGAACTGGAAGAGACCTTGAAAGGTCATCAGGTTCAGCCCCCTGCCTTCACTAGCAGAGCCAATTTTTGCCCCAGATCCCTAAGTGGCCCCCTCAAGGATTGAGCTCACAATCCTGGGTTTAGCAGGTCAATGACCATACCGCTGAGCTATCCCTCCCCCTCATTGTTATACAGAAAGTGATAAAGAATGAGAGAGTCATCACTGGAGCTGACCTCAAAGGTCATGTGTGAAGAGATGGTAAATTCTTCAAATGATACTATGGTAGCCATTAATATGGACATATGAACAAGGAATGGGGACTATCTTACATTACTCCTTGGCATACGATTTGGTAGTTAATTCATTTTTCACTAAGAAGGAAGAGCATCTGATTACCTATAAGGGTGGTAGTAAGAGGGCACAGATTCCTGATACACCAAGCTGAGCTAAAGAATATAAAAAATTGTAAGGTCTTCCCAGGAGAAAGCATTGCAACTCAGCCTAGAATGCTGCTTCTTGACAATGGATATGTATCGCATGTAAGAAGAAAACAGCCCAAAGCAATGCAGAAAACCAAGTGGTGGAAGCTTAATGAAGTTGGCAAGGAGTTTAAAATAGGAAATGCTGAAAAAGATCTCTTTAGAGAGATTAAGAGAAAATACAAATCAATGGTGGAATCATATTGCAGGCAAAAATAAAGAATGTGCAAAAAGCTTGCTTGGTGAAACAAAAGCAAGAGCCTTTTTTCCCTGATGAGATCTGGTGGTGGAATGAGAAAGTACAAGAGCCCATGAAGGAAAAGAAAAAGTTTTTTAAATTTGGGCAAGAGATGCTCCAACAGCAGGATTTTCAGGAGTATAAAAAAGCTGAAGAGGTAGCGAAGAAAGAGGTGGTAGCTGCTTAGGCTAAAGCCATTGAAGGCTTGTATGTCCATCTTGAAATGAAGGAGGGTGAGAAAAAAATATATAGACTAGAGTAGATAGATCTGTGATAAAAGAACTAAAGACAGTGGTGAAATCAAAGATATTAAAGATTAACATGGAAATATGTTAATCAATGAGAACAAGATCAAGGAACAGTGAAGAGAATCCAAGATAACCATGTGTAGGCTAAAACCAAACCAGGGTCTGGTTACACCAGAAATTGCAGAACCATTGAGCAAAATGAAAAATAAGAATGATTTCAACCCCAATAGTATACCAGCAGAAGTATGGAAGTGCCAGGACCAAGTAGACTGAAAATAGTGACACAACTATTTAATTTCATTATGAGGAGTGAGAAGATGCCTGATGTCTGGAGAAGGCGCACATTAGTACCAATATTTAAGAGAAAAGGAGATATATATAAGACTATGGTAACTACTGTAGTATTAAACTTATGAGCCACATGACTATAAGCATCATTCATGCAGTGCAAATGTGAATAAAGTTAATAGTTTATGTACCTCACTCTCAAGCCTCAGTTCCCTGAGTTTTCAAATAACACTGATATTCAGTTGTGATACTGTATAAATGGAAGTTGCTGTTAGAACTTGTCAGGAAAAAAAAACTTAATGGCATTTAAAATATATTTTTCCAGATATTTACTTAGAATTTAACATTTTGAAATTTTAAAATTCAACATAATTGGACCAACTGTGCAGTTGACTTAGAAATGGGAGGTGGGGTGTGTGTCATAAAATGTATCTGATTTTTCATTTATTTTTCAAATTTCAGACATAAATCAAAATTTAGAAACATAATTTTTGACCAGCCCTAGTTATTAATATTGTTTGTGCAAATGTGAGATATCTGCCTGTATATATTTTGGGGAAAGACATGTCATTGTCATACCTAGGTATTGAAGAAGCAAGGAGCTGTTTCCACATTTGTGTTTCTTCTGGCTTTCAATATAGCACACTGCTCATCTTTACCTTTACTTAGCATTAGATATCTTGGTCCCAATTCACTTCTCATTTACACCAGTATAAATCAGGAATAATTTCAAATGCGTTAATGGAATTACTTGGGTGTAAAATTCATGTGACAAAAGAACCAGATCTTCTATGCCAAAATACATCACTTTTTATCCATTTTGTCATTTTAAAGCCAGCCACTAACTCTAAAGTTTATAAACATATGTTTATTACAGATGGTCAGGTATGCCATTAAAAATTCAAGGAAGGTATGTTGTCGCAACTAATGACTATTTCTATGATGATATTTTTGGAAAGAGTGTTCACTTACATCAAGTTTCTGATCATAAAATGTGCTAACCAATTTCTTTTGGTTATCTGAACCCATATCTATTAAATATCTAGTAGATTTTTAGTCACACTGTCACTGAGAAATGAAACAAACAATGTGTGAATCAAACTATTTTGGTGTCATGATACAAAACACTACAGCAAAGTTTCTCCACTTGCTCTGTAGGAGCAGTTAATTCATAATCATTCTGGCCACAGTAGTGCCAGTCAATCTAAACTAGTGAGTTATGCTGGTTTCTGATGTGCTAGAAAGGGGAAATCATTAGGGAAAAATCTTTTGTCTTAAACATTTTAAAAGGATATTATAACAAAGAGAGAATTAATTACATTACAGGTAGATGATTATATGACCAGATTTTCAGCTGGTGTAAATAAACATAGCACCATTAATGTCTATTAGCTATACCAATTTACATCACCTGAAGATCTGGCCCTCTGTCTTTAATAATCTTTATTCAGAAGAGCAAAAAGGAATCATTTGTCTAAAAGCCATTGCAGGAGTTCTTAGAGTTGTCTTTTTACCAGTGCAACAAATTGAACAGCAACAGTTCATTTTAGGTTAAAACTGGGCAGAACTAGTTACAAAGGAATTTAAAGGATTATTTGGTCATACACTATTTTATAATGGCAATCAGATACACCAGATTCACTTAGAAAAGACTTCTCAGAAAACAATAAACATTGTATGAAGTAAACTGAATGTCCTGTTTAATGTGGCTTATCCTTTTGTTCCTAAAGTTCATCTTTAAAAATCTGCCTCCTGGTTTCAATTGATTTCAGAGAGAATATCAGTGTATAGCTTACATGGCCTTGATCTTTCATCAGTATTTAAAATTTAACAGACTTGAAGTGTCAGGGGGATGCCAGTATGGATCAATTTAGCTAATTTCTTCAGATTAGCTATTTACTAGTAGCCAGGTGAAGATAAAGTTCCATATCCTTATCAATTAGCATTTTATTGTCATAACAATACCTTAGTTGTTATCTAATGCAATATAAGTGTATCTCCTGGTTGTATATTAAACTGTATGAGTTATGGTTAATACAGATGGGCCTTTAAAGCACAAAAAAAATTAAAATCAAAAGAATAATATGTTATAAAATAAAAAATATGCACTCCTTAAATGAACTCATTTCTCATTATAGCAAAACCTACCCAATCTCAGCCTGGAGAAAGAATGAAAGTCACCTTGCACCGGAGAGGGATGCTAGATACATTACTTGGTGCACTTCTGGAAGGTTCTCAGATATGATGATAATGGGAACAGTATAAGAAATAAACTAGGCTAGAGTAGAGTAGACTAGAATACTAACCAGTCTGCTTGTACTGCAATATATGTTCATGATATAGTCTCCCTTTAGTAATCTCTGCCATTAAATGTTATTGGTGGAGATGGCTGATACATTTGAACTGATGGCTGATACGTTGTCCCCACTGATTGTTTTTGGGCCTGATCCTATGAGCTGCTGAACATCCTGAGCTCTCTTTTAAGTCAATGTCAGTTGTGGATACTCAGCTCCACTCACGGCCTGCAAAAGCAGACCCTGATACTTTGTAAAGACATCTCAAGCAATCTCTTACCATGGAACTAGTAACATTAAATATAATTCACATGCAATCTGACTCACGGTCAGGGCGGGCTCCAGGCACCAGCTTACCAAACAGGTGCTTGGGGCAGCAAATCTGGAGCGGGGCAGCACTTTAAGGTATTCGGCGGCAATTCGGCGGAGGGTCCCTCACTCCTGCTCAGAGCGAAGGACCTCCCACTGAATTGCCGCAGATCACGATCGCGGCTTTTTTTTTTTTTTGGCTGCTTGGGGAGGCAAAACCCTGCTCACAGTTATAAATTCTGCTTAAATCCAATGATTTATATATCAGAGGGGTAGTCGTGTTAGTCTGGATCTGTAAAAGCAGCAAAGAATCCTGTGGCACCTTATAGACTAACAGACATTTTGGAGCATGAGCTTTCGTGGGTGAATACTCACTTCATCAGATGCATTTATGGACTTCTAGTGGTAACTTTTAATAGAAGCAGTGCAACTGTATCATATGCTATGGCAAATCTTGTCTTTTGTTATTTTTGAAGTGTGCATTTATATGTGAAATACTTCTATTCTAATCGGTAAGAAAAATCATATATTAATACCACCCTGCAGGATTCTAGGGTTTAGAACCAGCTCCACTGGTACTTATTTCAATTTTGAGTGTTGTTTAACACACTGCATTTTTAGATATTTAATATTGCTTTTAAAAAGTGTGAGATGTATTCTTAATGTAAAAAAATGAAGTTGTTCCAGTTCACCTTCTATAGTATTACTTTATTGGTCATCAGTTTCAAAGTATATCACCCAAACCTAAACTTCTATTCGTTAACCAATTCACTACATATTACTATCTCTTATATAGTCTTGAAAGCACATTTCATTAATATTCATCTCTCTAAACCCCATTTATCCTGTGTACTCATGCAATTTTCGCAGTCTAAGAGGATTCGTCAAGAGTATATCTACTTTTCCCTGTGATGTATATTTGGTCCTTATTTTTAAAGGTTGTTTCTTTTCTTGTTCTTTATCTTTGATTTTGAAAACGAGAAGTTACATTTTACCAGTAATTACAGGTATACTTCCTCTTTAAGGAATATATTGAATTGTACTTGTCCTTATTGGAGGGAAGAAATCAGAAAATTTATTTTAGCACAGTGCCATAATTTACTTATTAGAAAACACTTTGGTTTACAGCACCTCTGATATTTTTGGTATGTTTGCATTTTCATTAAGAAGTGCCCATTTCTATAAGACAGCCTGATTTTAATTACATGCTTTAATTTCTACTTAAACGCACCATTTATATTTAAATAAAACTGACTTGTGAATCTGAAACAACCAGAGCCATATGGTTCTCTAATATAAAGATGATGTTAACAGCTACAAAGACAGGAAGTGAAGGATTTTATTTGATTGATTTTTTGTTTAATGCATACATTAAACACTGGAGAAAAGACCACTATCTTAATTAGAAAACAGCTGCCAGGAGTGTAGGTGTCAATCTTGTGAATGACAGAATCATTAAAAATACGTATATATTTTATTTTTAAAAAACTATACAGGAATTGTGAAAAGTCCCACTTTCCTCCTTATGAGGATTACAGAATAAAAAGTAATAAACAACGCCTGGAATAAAGAATGATGTTAGGGTTAGTATCCATGGAAAATGTCGAAAGAGATCCCCAACGCTGTGTCCAACTTTCCTGGCAAAGGTATTTGGTCCTCCTCACTACAAAGGTGGAAAAGTTGAATGTAAAAGGAAGACAGACCAAATCAAGAACAATCCTTACAGACAGGTGCTTGGAGGAAAACACAAAATTCTCACACAAGATTTAATATTCAGGGAAAGTATAAATTTTGTTTATAAAACATTTTCTACACTATACATCATTTTTTCTAAGATACTCTTCCATAGCACCCTCAATTAGATTCCCAATCTTCAAATGTGAGCTGTAATAAATATTTTCAAGAGTCTTTTTCTACTGATGCTGAAGTGTATTATGTTTTATCAAAATTCCCATCAGTACACACTGGAGGTGTCAAACTCAGTGTGTAGTGCATGGCACTATGTTTGTATACAATTAACTATCTATATCCAGTACATTAACAGTAGTCTCTAATGTACACAAGTGAATAAGAGTCTTATCTTCCTCCAACTGCTAGCAATATGTCTTGCAATCTGGTATCAAAAATAAGTTACTCTAACTTCAGGGCCACACAGAAAATCCCTCATTACTTACATCAGTGGCATACAATTTGTAACCATATTGCCAGCCCTCTGTTGTTAAGGTCAGTTGGAAAGCTGATGATGTATGTCTTTTCCTCCTTGTAAACATAATTCAACAGAGCATTTAAGAATGTTCTTATGGCTGTCCTTATTCAGCAAAGTATTGAAGCATGTGCTTAAGTCCCATTGAAGTCCCTGGGAATTAACCATGTGCTTAAAGTTAAGGATTTGCTTAAGCACTTTACTGAATAGGGATGGGCTGCTGAACCAAGGCCTGTATGTTGCTTCCCTTGTCCCTCTTGGTTACACGGCAGAAAGATGTTCGAGTTAGTCTGAATTTAGTTTATTTTTCAGGAATATTTTTGCAAATCTAAGAGGAAAAAATGGTACCTCAAATAAGTTTGTGACCATTTTCACCAAATTACACACTTCAGCCGATTGCTTTTGGTTCCTATGACTGTCTGGTTGAGAGAAAAGTCCATTCTAAATTTTATCTTTCTCCCCTACAGGGAATGTTAACATAAGTGGGAAGAGGACTGAGTTCCTTCTCTGTTATTCCAGATAATATTTATAATCATGATGCAGCCACCCTTATGCCAGATCTTTGTAAAATCTACTCAGCTACCATTGCGTCCAACAAATGATTAGTTCCTGAGACCAATTAAAATATCTGAGGAGTTCTGGAAGGTTTGCCTTTTTTAGGGGCAGAACAGTTGCTCCTTTTTATCTTAACTTGTTCTATTCAATATTTTAATACTTTCAAAGACAGACATTCCAACAGCATGTTGAAATTGTCAGACAAATGTACAACTTTGATAGAGCATCTTTTTTTAAAAAAAGTGTCACTGTATATAATTTACTTTGAAGTTCTTAAACTTTGCCAGTTTTGCACATGAGGGATATGAAAAAGAGAGAAGTTAGGCTATACTACAAAGGAAAGTAAAAGAATTAGTCGGGGATGTACTCTAGAAAGGGATCCTAAATGCTCTCATACTTGTCTTTGTAGTTTTCTAATCTGTGTGCTTTTTTCCATAGGAGACTATTTCTGTTGAAGACATTGTCCATTCTCTTTCTGTTGGGGAATCTCAGATTTCCAGTGCTATAGAATTATTGCTTTGGTTATTATTAAATCTGCATTAATCTATATTACTGTCCCTTTTGATATGCTCTTGTTTCTTTTCTATGCCTAATATACCTTTTCCACAGGAAACTTTTAGGTTAGTTTCCTTTCCGTTACAGTTTGTAGAAGAAAATTCAACACAGACTCAATATTGGGCCAGATCCTGTTTCCATTCTAACCATCAGGATTTCAGTGGGAGACCCCTTATGCATGGTCCACAAAGTTGTACGACTTTTTTTATATGAAAGGCCATGCTTTTGACATGCCTTATATGGAAATTAAAGAGTATATAGCCTAGTAAAAATAAATTGCTGACTGGAGTGTTTTTCTATAATGCAAGGCCTTATGTTTCAGATTAATCTAAAAAAGTATTCTTCTTATTCTAATTTTAACATTAAAAGAATCAGTGCTGCTTCACTCAAATATGAAAATCTGTCTGTCTGGTTTTATCCCAAGAGAATTTCAGATTTGGAAAAATATCGTGACACATTACCCAAAAACCAGCACTCCTGAACAGGATGCAATTCTCTCAGTGACATGCAACTGTCTTCCCTACACTGATGGTTTGTAAGATTTCTCATATGCTGCCTATGGTGTGTGTGCGGAGGGCATGTTTTGTAATCCTTTCGATTCACCTTTCAGAGGCACTGAGCAAAGCTCCTGACTGGTCAGGCACCAGGGTTATAGACTGGTGGGAGATAGAGGTTAGTGAAGCCAGACTGCCACTCGCCCCATTTATTGCCAGGACCCAGCAATACCTTTTCCTTACTTACCCAAGAGGAGAATCAGAAAAGACCACTTCCCAGTATCCATCACTGCATCTTTCCTCAGGTATAAAATGAAAACAGAGTTTAACTGTTCTGCATACCTACTTCTTTATCATACAGCTTTTATAGCTATTGTCTTGTTATGTACATCTCCTCCCACAGAGTCTGTGTAACATGTGGTGTGGTTTGAGAGAGAGGCTGGGGAATGGAAAATGAAACAAAGTGTTCTTCAATGTGTGGTGCCAGATCTTGTGAAAACTCAGGTTCTGACTCAGTTAAAGTTTGTTAGACTTTTTGACAGTGGGTCTTGCTTCATTCATATGGATACTCATGATGCTACATTATTATTATTTATATATGGAAATACCATAGCAGCTAGAAGCCCCAGTCAGGACTGTGTGCTAGTGCTGAGAAAGCACATGGTAAAATACATTCAACAACCCCAGAGAGCTTAAAATATAGACAAGACAGACAAAATGTAACAATCCCAAAACCATGCAATATATTTGCAATAGGCAAAAACAAAAGAGCTTGTTTACATTTCACCACAATGCCACCATCCATGCTTATTAATTTCCCCAAATCAAGTCCCTCTTCCTTCCCCTCTGATCACGTCTCTGCCAACCAAAAGTGCCCTCCACTCATCTCATCCACACATACTTACCTTCCCTCTCCCCACAGCAAACAAAACCACAGACGGGCCAAAATTATGTAAGAGCCTCCTCCTGTACTGCTTCTCCTTCTCTTTAATGGTTCAGTGCTTGTCCCTAGAAAAGGGGTCAGCCTACTTCTCTCCCTTCTGTCACAGTAGGCAGGGAAGGCAGATCTCTACTGGTCTCTAAGTGGAGGGGGCAGGCAGTCTGCTGGGCCAATCCCTACCCATTTTAGTATGCTAGTTGCTTGTGCCTTCTCTCTCCATCCTCTCCCTCCAACCCCTGAAGTGGAGAGGGGGACAGCTCCAACTGAACTCATCTGCCCTTGTTTTCACTTTGACTTATGTGAGTGAAAATTTCACTCATAGGCAGGGTTTTAGGCGCTGAGCAAGGTTTCCCCTTCATCTGTGCCTTCCAGTTACTACAAGGTACTCTCACAGCTTCTAAGCAGACAGCCAAGATTTCCTTCTCCTTCTCACTGCTCCCTCAATGCCACGGTGGCACATTGGAGCAGGAAGTGGGGAGCATTAGGTGGCCAGTTCTGTTGCTTCTTGCCTCTGAACAGCAGTACATTCCACTGCCAGGTGGCAATGGAGACAGGCTTACAAAGGAATGTGCAGAATTTCTAGGCCTCATCAGAGTAGACATATATTAAAGTATTTCATTATGGCTTGTGTGGAACTCATAAAATTTTGCTCTCATTCAAAATAGCTACCATTTCTTGTTACACTTAAAGACACTGAAGCCACAGGCTGCCATTATTAAATATGGCTGCCATTTCCTTACAGCTTTTATATGTGAAATGAGGCTTCCTCTAGTAAAGTTGGTCACCGTCTTCCATTGTTTCCACTGGGACTGAAGCCAAGCTGTCCTTAGGGAAGATGGCTACTCCCCTGTGGTCTAATGGTTTCAAACTAGACAGACAACTATGAGGATAGAATGGAACAGAAGAGAGGCTCATGTATGTGGGATCCAGTGGAGAGACTGAGCAGCGTACAAAGGATTGTGGGGGGTAGGAAGGATTCTAAAAAGGCATGGGTGGATACTGAAGAGGGTGAAGAGGGAAAGAAGATGGCAGAAAGGGAGAATGTGAAGTATGGAATATTATTATAAATGGACAGCAAAAATATGGGGGAGGCAGGTAAAAATGGGAAACAAGTGCGGGAAAGGAGATTGGATGGAACAAGAAGGGCAAGAATTATTGTCAGCTCAAAATGCTTGAAAATCATGATTCAATCCCCCTTCCTGTTCCATCATGAGATTTTAAAGTTGTGGGTTGTCTTCTGATTTTGAGCCTTTAGGATACATTCTTAAGCTTTTCTTAAGCTTTTCTGGGTAACCATGATTGCCAGAACCGTTTGTTTTTTTTAACTAAATCTGAGATTTTCCTGTAAACACTTGTCTTCAGGTGCTGGGGTTTTAAACAAAAACTAGACTCATGATTCAATTGTGAGAGTTGTCAACAACAGGAAAGAGACAAGAGAAGATGGAGGAGATGAATAAAATGGCACTTCCTCATGCCAAGTCTTAGGCTAAGGTAAGTAAAGTCTCCCTTTGAACACCCTGTAAAAAAGCTCTTTTTTATGACTACCTAGGCTTGAAATTTCAACCTTTATTGATCACATGCTAATTGCAGGCCAGCATCATATTTCTACAGGCTCAAAAAACAGAAGGCAAATAACTACCTGCCCTTACCCCCACCACCATTGTATTTATTATCATTATTATTATTATTATCCCTCATTATAACATCATGGGGATGATTTGTTTGTTTCAATTTGTTTTAAACAGATAGCTTCAAAACATAAGAGATCTTTAAGCACAAAAAGGGGAAGCTACTGTCTAAAATGTATCCCCATGAGCCACCACTAAAACCTGATCACAAACTGACTCCATAGATTTGGGTAGTCAGGCATTTTGTTAAACTCTTCACAGACTTCCAGCATTTGTAGATTCTCAAATGCATTTTTCTCTGACTTTTTTTAAAATTCTCATAGTGCTCAAGAGCGCTGTCTTCTAGAGGTCAATGATTGTAATGTCTTGCACTGCTGGCATGTTCCTGAGCTGCTCACGCATACCCCTAGGGATTGCTTCAAATGCTCAAGTAATCACTCAGATTGTCTTTGATCATTCCACTTCACAGAGCTCTTCATATTTTGCTATCTTCTTTTCTTGTTTCTTTTTTTACGATTCTATCTGCTGGTATGCCAATATCAATTAACATGGTCTTGTTTGTCTTCATTTCTACAACAGTTATGTCCAACTTGTTTGCCTGGACCACAAAATCTTAAGTATCAGAGGGGTAGCCATGTTAGTCTGGATCTGTAAAAGCAGCAAAGAATCCTGTGGCAGACATGCATCTGACAAAGTGGGTATTCACCCATAAAAGCTCATTCTCCAAAACGTCTGTTAGTCTATAAGGTGCCACAGGATTCTTTGCTGCTTTCACAAAATCTTAGCCTCTTCATTCTGTAGATTGGTCTCAATTGTAGTGGTCACGATACTGCATGGTATATTTAAATCCTGGGTTGTATGGACAGTTGTATAATATGGCCCCGGGATTGACTGCCTCCACACAGCACAATTAATTAATTAATTAATTAAATTTTGGTGGGTTTGAAATTAGTTTTATGATTTGGGGAGTGACTCATTTGGGGGGGTTGGCTAGAAGTGAGGAGAGGGAGACTGAACCACTGGAGGAAGAAAACCAATGGAGAAAGGGGAGAGAAAGGGCCACATGGTAGGCAAAGAGAGAGACCATAGTAAAGAGACAAAGAAATAGGAGACTGGGATTAAGAGAGAGGAAAGGAGGAAAGAAAACTGCAGGTACTTTGTAACTAGTGGGAGAATGGTCTAGTGGTTAGTGCACAAGCTTGGGAGCTAGTCCCCCTGGGTTCAGTACCCAGCTTTGCTTGATTCACTGTGTGACTTTGAGAAAGTCATGTCATCCCCTAGTGTGACTTTGAGAAAGTCATGTCATCCCCTAGTGCCTGAATGTACTCATCTGTACAATAGGACATGATATTGACCTGTGACCTACCTGACAGGTAAATGAAAGCACCCTGAGATCCTCAGATGAAAGTATTAGAATTTGTTTATTATGATTATATACTGGGGAAAAGGGCAACCCAGCAGAAGCTTACTCACTTCATACCCTCACATCCACAACAATGCCCCTCAAATTGCTACTTAGAATTTCACAGCTAACTGCCCATCCCTGCCCTTCCTAGAGTCCCCATTGCTTGGCCCTCCAGGTGGCCCCTAGGGGAAGAGCCTGACAGCCCACAGGGCCTACACTTGACCCTCCTGGGTCTCAGCTGCTTAGCACCTGGCTGCTTCTCTCCCTCCAACTGAAAGCCACTCCTGGCTGATCGGTAAAAGCAGGGGGCAGGCAGCACACATGGCCAGTCCCTTCTCCTTCTAATGTCCTGGCTGTTCACCTTCTCTGCTGCTTTTGTACCGCCCTCATCATCAGTCTTTGAGTCTGTCTCTGGCTATTGCAAGCTGTCTATGGTAAGATTCTTGCTTCTAGCTGCCTCTAGGCCAGGGGTTCTCAAGCTGGGGGTCGGGACCCCTCAGGGAGGTCAAGAGGTTATTACATGGAGGGTTGTGAGCTGTCAGCCCTGCTTCACTGGCAGCATTTATAATGGTGTTAAGTGTATTAAAAAGTACTAAAGAGTATTTTAAAAAGTATATATTTTTAATATATAAGGGAGGGGGTCACACTCAGAGGCTTGCTGTGTGAAAGGGGGTCATCAGTTCAGAAGTCTGAGAACCCCTGCTCTAGACAAAGGGACAGAAATGGCGGGCTGCATACTGCTCTCTGGACATAGTAAACTGCTTATGTCACCGACACACGGGATGGGAGAAAATACAAACTTTATCCCAGGGCTTTGGGGAGCCAGCCCGCCCCCTGCCGGTGATTGCGGAGTGCGTCGGCTCTGCCAGCTCCAGCGCCCTGTAGCGCTTCGCTGTGTGGCTACTGGAGCCCGCTCCGCAGCTCAAGCTGCCAGCAAATCCCAAAGTGAAGCCAGCGAGAGCGAGAGAGTCGGTCCTTGTTTGGTTAACAAATTCCCTGCAAAACAGCCCCGAGCCCCTCGGAGCTGTGCTGATGTCACATCCGCTGCTCGGGTCTCAACCCCTCTGCCAGCAGCGAGGGCTCCGCTCTTTTGGGGGTGGGTCAAAACTTTTGCGGTGGGTTGGTTGCGGGCGGAGGGAAGGTGGGCTAGAGGAGGGGGAGGGGGGGCTGGAGACGCTTCAGCACCACGAGCAGCGCCTTCCTCGCTTGCCTTCTCCGGACTGGCGCTCCCCTCCCTCTCCGCTCTAAGGATGCCTGCGGAATGATTGTCCCTCGGGCGGCTGCTGCTGCTGCTGCTGCCATTCGGCTCTGGCGGGCTGGCAGAAAGTGCAACTGACTAGCCTGGGCTCTGCAGCAAGAGCGGAGTGAATGAATGAAGAGTGAAAAAACAGGCGCACACCTTGGATCAGAATGCAGGCGCCCTCCAACATCCTCAACCTGCTGCTGCTGGCTTTGCTCGCTGGGCTCGACCCATCCAAGGTAGGAGACGGTGTATTGTGGTTTGCATGAGACCATCTGAAAGCTGTCCTCCTATACCCAAGTCTCCTTCCACCCCCTTCCTCCCGCTCCTGACAGATGATAAGTTCACCTATCCCAGTAATGCCACCGCAAGGTAAATTAATAAATACTGATAAATATTTTATGGAGCAGGCAATTCGGATCTCTCGGGGTTTGGCTTTCGGAGTGGAAAGGCTTTTGTGTGTCCTTTTGTTGTCCGATCAGCAACACTGGGTAGTAACGGGAAGGATATTTTGTTGTCAACATTCATTGAGATGTCTGGTTCCATTGTTTAAGAAAGATCTCTCTCTCTCTCTCTCTCCTTTTCTGTGTGTGCTGGATATTGGTCAATAATTCTAACAACGCAGACGTGCTGCAGTTTGTGTCCAAAACATTTGGGATGCTCGTACCATTGAAACCTCGAATAGAAAAGATTAACTGTTTCTGATCGCTGATACAATATTCGGATCTCCAGGAGTTTACTTTATCAGACAAAAATAAACGAAGCTGGTGATAGAAGCCTTACTACGCTAAGACTAGGATGAAAACAACTGTTATCTATTGAACTCTGGAAGCTGTCCAGTTCTGGCTGAAATTAACACTAGACTACCCAGCACAAGTCGAGGAGATATTTATAGTGATCAGTGAATATACCTAAACTATTATGAAATATTTAGCACTAGCATCAGCACTGGTATCAGTGTTGTAAGAAATGAAAATAAATGTATTTAGACTGAAAAACTGAAGTGTCACAGGAAAGAAAAGGCTGGTTCCCCCCTCCCCTCCCTTGAGTACAATAGCCCTGCTCCAGACTGCAGCAGAGTTTCATTATTTTCAAGTGCATTCAGATATCTAAAATATCAGCTCTTAAATTGAATTATGAGTTCTGAAAAGTAAGCAATATCATATATTATACAATCCTTTAATAATTTGCAGAAATCAGCTTTTCTAATACCATTTAATAGCACTGATGACTGAAAACCACTAGGCCTATATATGTGTATTTTGTGCAGTATGAACTTAGAGCTTGTCTCATCTGTCTCAGTATTTATGTTATGCAATCTTTGGATTCCTTGTAGGCTATATACAAAGGTAATGAGACAAAGAACTTCTGTAGAGTATATCAGTCCATTACCACAAGTAATACACATTGTGTTGTCACCACTTATACAGTGTGTATGTGAGTGTCATTTTAATGATGCCTTTTGAGTACTAAACTGTGTGAAACAGTTTCAGCACTAGTATCAGCTTTTCTCCTCTAGGTAGATGTCAAAATTGCTCACAGAAAAAAACAATATATCTATGCTTGCTACAAATACAGTAAACAATGTCCATCTTCAAAAATACACTGAGATAAAATTTTAAAATCATTTAAATGGAAATCCAATGTACATCTGTAGAAATAAGTTTTGGGGATTTTTAAAAATAGCAAATCTAAGTGAAATTTACCTTACTCATAAGTAATTGTTAACATGATGTGATATAAGCTTAATAATATTAGCTGAAAAATAAGCTATATCAACAATTCTATTAAAGTGTTTAGTAGCTATTATTGTAACCGATAAAGAGAGATTCACCAAGCAAACGCATGTGAGTTGTATATATAAAACAAGCACATGCTGCTGCTCATTATGCCGTACATGCCGTACATACATTTTATATTAATGAAATTCCATACTTACATTTTGTTTTATCTGTTTTTCTGTACCTGTGAGACACAGTATTCTAGCCACAGTCACACCTAGTCAGCTCTATTAATGTCAAAGGGAGCAACTGCCTGAGAGCAACTGTGGCAGAATTTATGTCAATTTGTCTATCTACACAAGAGTAAACCCCCTAGTACAGCAACTGAAGTGTAACTTACATACTTCTTTCTGTCCTCCATCAGGTGTCGATGATGTCCGCCATATACATGATGGCATAAACTCTCCCTCAAACATGTCTATACTCATTTAGAACTGAAAAGCCATAATGATCCACTTTAAAGATGTGGCATAAATTAACTTCTCAAACTTTGCTTCTAGCCCTTTTGGTACTGCATTATACTATGCACAGGACATAAAAATGGCCTTTTATTCTACACTCTGTCTGACATTTTAGGGAATATTAAAATGTTCATTGCAGTCTATTTTAATTTTGTAAAGGAACATGTACTGAAAAGCAAAAAAGTCCTTAGGATAATATAAAAATAAAAGGCCCTAGTGAAACTTTGCTATGTAACAGACTCAGCTGAGTTTTCATAGACCTAAACCACAATGGCATACACTTCTTTCAGTGAATTTTTTTGCCAGGGTAAGCATATAAAGTATATTGAATATAGCACATTATATTTCTAATTATTCACCTTTTTAAGACTTTAAATAATAGCTTTCAAATTTCTGTGATAAATTATGTATGTGGAAAACTCCTCTAGTCTTTATTAACGTCTCTATTTTTATTTCCTTTTAATGTCTTTATTTTAGTTATTGACTGTCTTCAGTAAATAAGCACAAAAATGACTGAAAGGACTTAGGAAATAGCAATAGTACAAATATATTCATTTATTTGAGAAGAAATGAAGCAATAATATTCTGCCTTTCAGACTGGATAGCATATTTGCCATTTGAAATTAGTTGGAGGGACTAAGGGGATGTTAATATGCATTTTTGCAAAAAGAATTATTTGTGATAACTTTTCTCAACTTTTATGCTTATTCATTTTTGTGAGGGATAATTCTATATGATCTATGTATACTCATGAATATTTACACATCTGCTGCACATACACGTTACCCTAATAAATCACATGAACATTTTGGAATAGATGACACAATATATTTTTCCTAATGTGCTAGATATTTATTTACTATGTAGACAGTAATAAATATATCCAATATGTTATTCTAAAAAACCAAATAAATACATAGAAATAATAATACCTAGAGCTTACATAGCACTTTTTGTCACTAGATCTCAGAGCACTTTACAAAAGTGGTCAGTATCAATTTTCCCATTTTACAGATTTCACAGAAATCAAAAGGTTTCCCAGCGGAAAGGCCACTATTGACTCTAAGAGGATGATATGATATTTGCACTCTTATTATGACAAGCTTTCTGTGTTAGAACTTACTAGGTTATATCCCAGTTATAAAGTGTTTAAGTGACGCCATCTCATGGTAAGATATGTAACTAGAAAAAGTGTGGAGTTTAGTCTTTAATTTCTGAAATGCTAAAGTGTTTACATCAACTGAGTTCATTTATTTTCCACATTGACACATTTTCAGTGTTTTTGTTAATATCGACTGTGCAGGGAAACTCTTCTTTAACTGAATGGAAAGCAGTTCACCGCCTATTGATTTTACAAGTTTTTAATGTTGCTGATAGACCATCAAGTTTAGTTCAAGAAAATTATTAAAATGTCTTGTCTCTTAATTAGACTATAATTGTAATATCTATTTATATGGAAAATACAAAAAAAATCACTGTTCATAATAATGTACTTCAGTAAAGTTTTATTTCCATCAGAGTAGGTAGATATTCAGCAAGAAGTCTAGTTATAATCAAAAGGATTCAATTAGAAATACAAAGCTTCCCTTGGTATTTCACTCAGATCCAATTTCTTGAGAGAAGGAACTATTAAATATTTGGAAATTCCTATGCATTGCTGCTAGATGGCATCTCTGTTCTGCTTTTCTAAAAGCAAGGTTTATTGTAATGATCTTGATAGTATATAAAGTGGCCGTCTCTTACAAGGACCACATTAGGCAGGCCATCATTTAATCACTAGAGTATAACAGAAGTAAGCATTTCAAAGCTGTTCAGTGCTCACCTCTGAAGAAAATAAGCAGAAAAGGTTTAAAAGACTGTCTTCATTCTAGCCAGAAATATTTAGTTTTAATTTTGAAATCCTAGAACTTAAATAGGCCTTAAAAATGTGTGTGCATCATTCAAACACTTATTTTACATGTATATTATAAGTCCCATAATGACTTTATGTTCCACATGTGATTAGTTTTGATTTCTTGAAATTTGCCCAAAACAGTTTCAGAAGAAGATGGACTAATGAAAGCAGAACAGGACCAAAAGTATAGTATGGAGAGGAAAAAAGTGTAAATTATACATATGGCTTTTATTAACATGATTTTGGAAAAGCTCAAGAAATAAAAACAGATCTAAAATTCATCATTGGTTACTGCAGAATGCATACTATATCTCTGTATTTTCACCTTAGAATTGTTTATACTTCTAAATTTTCAAAATCCATAAACTTGTTCAGAAACTGTAACAGTCTTCATACTGTTTGCACATCTAGCAACTAAAAACTTTTTTTTCCCAGAGAGTTAAAGGAAAAAAAGGAGTTATATCAAGTGTACTTCACTGGTGTTTCAAGTTAATTCATTCCCTTTATGAGATTTCACAACAGTAATATCATACATGTGCCAAAATACATTATTTTATTGAATTATCATATTCTATGATCCACTGCAATGGACATGTAAAATCTCATTAGCCACTATGAAATTAATATAGTCTCTTTCTTCTAGTATCAGTGGCTAGTTAATATGAAAATCTAGCATTAACAATCAAGCCTATATATGGCACTGGGAGACATGAAAGTTCTAAAACATTAATTTCTGAGTCTTGTCAACTACCACCTGGTGTCTGATCCCCTATTTCTGAGCAAGATAATTTAGAATCCAGGGAAGAATTGTCTTCAGCTACATGTAACTTTGTTCCCATCCTCGATCGTCGTATACTGGGGTTCAAAGTAGGATATAGCACAGGGATGGTGTTAGCCACTAGTGGCTGTTCTATTCCATCTGTGAACAGGATCCAAATACCACTGGTTCTCTCAGCAATATACAATACAGTTAGTGATCAGACAGTGATTTTTTTGCCTTAGAGACCTGGAAATAGTGAATGGGAATGAATGAAGATGCTTCATATATTTCCTCTCAATCCAACCCCAAAGAGCACCCCTTCCACACTGAGTGTGAAGTCACACAAGGATCTCTCTTCTTTTCAATTTTATTCTAATATTATTGGGAGAGACTGTGAGAAAACAAGTGACACACAGAGTTGCCAATTCTTGTGATATTATCAAAAATGTCATAATTTTAGGTGTATGTGTAGGAGTAGGTGTTAAGCTGCTGCTATCAGGAGAAAAACAAAAAAACCCATGTATTTTAAAGCCCTAACTAAAAATGGCCACTGTTTCTCATTATTCTCAACAAGACTGGAGCTACAGATTGTTTGTAGCCAAAATGCAGGTGAAATTGGATGGTTACGGACTCCCAATATTTTCAGTGTAAAGACAGTTTTACACTCTCTAGATGAATGCAGACTTAGCTACAGCCAGCATTATCAGTACATTGAAACCTCCCAGGCTGATAATTATAATGAACTATATTAAGAAATGAACTTGGAGGCACTGAAGAACCTACAGCTGATTCAGAACACAGCAGCCTCACCATAACATAGTGAAACACAAGTACATCAATACAGAGCTCTGGGTTCTAATAGGAACCCCTCCAAAATATTATTAATTAATTAATGCACAAGTGAGACAATAAAGAAAAAGTTCTAATACAAAATATAAGGAAGGGAGATAAAGCAGATGCATAAGTCAAAACAAAAAAAATGTCAAAAGTGTCAAAAAGGCTTAGGAAGGCATCACACATTTTAGCCATTCAGTAGCCTTGGGATCAGCAGTATGGGGACTGGAAAGTCCTCCTGATAGTCCAACATGAGATGAGCAGCACTCTCCACTCCACCACAACTACACAGAGGCAGTTCCTGAGTTCCCAGTTGTAGTCATTTGTACACCCCACCAGCCTGCATTTGAAAGGGTTAAGCTTGCATCAGAGATAGCATGGCAGTTCATAGCCAGGCAGTGTCTCATCAGGCTGAGTGACAAGGAGGACGTTACTTACAGAGGGAACAGCTCATTCCCATTCTGCTTGCAACAATGTGGCAGCATCTGCTGTACAGGTGGTCAAAAACATAGACTGGTCTTCTGCTGATGAGTAGGTGGCAAGGCACTTCCCATATATCTTTGAAAAATGGCAGTAGTGGCATCCCCTGGATTTTGTCAAGGAGGTTCTTTGCTGCAATATAAGACCTGATGTTAGGATGCAGGGTATTAGCATGATCTGACAGCCACTTGGTGTTCGTTGGTCTCACAGTCCCTGTTAAAACAATGAGGAATCCTTGTGGCACCTTAGAGACAAATTTATTTGGGCATAAGCTTTTGAGGGCCCACTTCATCAGATGTATGGACTGAAAAATACAGTAAGCAGTATAAATATTACAGATGGGAGTTCCCTTACCAAGTACGAGGTCAGTGCTAATGAGGCCAATTCAATTAAGGTGAAAGTGGCCTATTCTGAACAGTTGACAAGAAGGGGTGAATATCAAGAGAGGGAAAAGTACTTTTGTTGTGCTAAAGAGGCCAATGCAATCACCCATTTCCAACAGTTGTACATCAACTAGTTTTGTCTGGGAAGAGTTTTTAACCACACAGGAGTAGCAGAGAGCTAGCACCAAGATGCACAGTGTTGTGTATTAGGTTCCCAAGTCGATCCTGCAAGCTTGATTAGGAGGTTGTTTCTGGTCTTATCTTCTGAGCTACCTAGGTAAGTGTGTGAGCTAAGGTAACTCCTAGATAGAGTTTTGAGTAATGTGCCAGCTCTTCTCCATCCAAGAAAATGTTTGGCTCTTGTAGTTGAGATGGACGCATGACAACATAGTCCTTGACTCACAGGACTTAGTTCTCCATTTTTTTGTAATAGCCACTAATGGTGGCTCCAGTTGTCCTCAGTCTTTTTGAAGACTCTGTCTCTTGAAACTAGGCAGATGTTATCTGTCTATGTGAATTACCTTGAAATAGTCAGAGGCAGATCATTCATAAATATGTTCAACAATGTTGGAGCAAGAACATATCCCTGCATATCATGTGGACATGGATCGTCATGCCCATTGGTTGGAGCAATAGTCTGGACTCTGGTCAGAGCAGGAGTCAGGCATAGTGCTTAGAGCAAGAATCATTAGCCAGGATTCAGAGTCCAGGGTCACAGCTGGAGTCAGATGTCAGGTGTTAGAGCCAAGGGTCACACCTAGAGGAACTGGAGCCTACGGTCAGAATCGGAGCCAGAGACCAGAAGCCAGAGTCAAGGGTCGGAGCCAAAATTAGAGGTCAGGAATCAGAGCTGAGAGTCAGAACCAAGTTATCTGGAGTGAAACAAGCCAGGGGCAGGGCTGGATCCAAGGCAGCCGCAGGGCTGGAACAAGGAGCGGGTCCAGTCATGGGCAAACACTTTGAGCAGCTAATGAACTGCTGTTACCACTGGTATTAAGAGCTGATCTGATAACTTTTCCTACAGACACTGTAGCCACTCAGATGGCCTCCTGCAGGTCAAATACACTCATTAGGGTTGCCCAGAGACTGACCGTGCTGCAGGTCCTTCTTTCAGACTGGCTCTGCTGCCAGACTGATTCCTGACCCTGAGATCCCATTGAATACCAAATCAAATTCAAAGTCCTAGCCTTCATCTGTATAACTCCCAGTAGAACATAAGAACATAAGAATGGCCATACTGAGTCAGACCAAAGATCCATCCAGTCCTGTCTTCTGACAGTGGCCAATGCCAGGTACCGCAGAGGGAGTGAACCTAACAGGTAATGATCAAGTGATCTCTCTCCTGCCATCCATCACCACCCTCTGACAAACAGAGGCTAGGGACACCATTCCTTAACCATCGTGGCTAATAGCCATTAATGGACTTAACCTCCATAAATTTATGTAGTTCTCTTTTAAACCCTGTTATAGTCCTAGCCTTCTGTGCACTGTGTGAAGAACTTCCTTTTATTTGTTTTAAACCTGCTGCCCGTTAATTTCATTTGGTTGCTCAAATTCTTATATTACTTGTGATGGGGCAAGGCCAGATGGCTACCGTAAAGTAGTAAGGAACAGGTATGTTAGCCCCAGGCTAACAAAATCCCTAGGACCATGGTAACCAAATGGCAGTTGCTCCAGGTTAATCAAGATACCTGGAGCCAATTAAGATATTTCTAGAAGGCAGTGGAGATAGCTACATTGATTGGGCCACCTGAAGACAATCAAGGGCTGGCTGGAACTAGTTAAAAGCCTCCCAGTTAGTCAGTGAAATTTAGGTGTGAGGAGCTGGGAGCAAGAGGTGTAAGGAGCTGAGAGTGAACTGCTGGAGGATTGAGGAGTACAAGCATTATCAGACACCAGGAGGAAGGTCCTGTGGTGAGGATAAAGAAGGTATTTGGAGGAGGCCATGGGGAAGTAGCCCAGGGAGTTGTAGCTGTCATGCAGCTGTTACAGGAGGCACTATAGACAGCTGTGATCCACAGGGCCCTGGGTTGGAACCTGGAGTAGAGGGCTGGCCCATGGTTCCCCCCAAACCTCCCAACTCCTGATTAGACACAGGAAGGAGTTGACAGCAGACTGTGGGATCACCAGAGGGGAAGATCACTGAGATGAGTCAAATCCACCAATGAAGCACCAGGATCCACCAAGGTAGACAGGAACTGTTGTCACATATGGGAACAGTAGTAATTATACTTTCTTATTCACTTTCTCCACACACTCATGATTTAATATACCTCTATCATATCCCCCCCTTGTCCTCTTCTTTTCCAAGCTGAAAAATCCTAGCCTCTTTAATCTCTCCTCAGCATGGGACCTGTTCAAACCCCTAATCATTTTAGTTGCCGCTTTCTGAACTTTCTAGTGCCAGTTATGTCTTTTTTTGAGGCGAGGGAAACCACATCTGTACATGGGTATTCAAGGGTGTGGGTGTACCATGGATTATATAAGGGCAATAAGAATATTTTCATCTTAATTCTCTAGCCCTTTTAAATAAATTCCAAATTCTTGTTTGCTTTTTGACTCCACTGCAACACTGTGTGGATGTCTTGCAGAAGAACTATCCAAAAGATGCCAAGATCTCTTTCCTGATTGGTTGTAGCTAAATAGCCCCCCATCATATTGTTGTATAGCAGGGATTATTTTTTCCAATGTGCTTATTTACATTTATGCCATAATTAAATTTCATTTGCCATTTTGTCGCCCAATCATTTAGTTTTGTGAATTCTTTTTGAAGTTCTTCACAGTCTGCTTTGGTCTTAACTATCTTGAGTATTTAGCATCATCTTAAGAACTTTGCCCCCACTGTTTACGCCTTTCACTCCAGTCATTTATGATAGTGAATAGGATTGGTCACTAGACCTGACCTCTTGGGAACACCACTATTACCTCTCTCCATTCTGAAAATTTACATTTATTCCTATCTTTGTTCCCTGTCTTTTACCAGTTTCTCAATCCATGAGGGATCTTCCCTCTTATCCCATGACAACTAATTTATGTAAGAGCCTTTGGTGAGGACTTTGTCAAAGGCTTCTGGAAATCTAATACACTATGTCCATTGGATCCCCTTGTCACATGTTTGTTGACCCCTCAAAGAACTCTAATAGATTAGTGAAGTACATGATTTCCCTTTACAGAAACCATGTTGACTATTGCTCAACAGTTTGTTTTTCTATGTGTCTGACAATTTTATTCTTAACTATTGTTTCAACTAATTTGCCTGGTACTGACGTTACACTTACCGGTCTGTAATTGCCGGGATCACCTCTAGAGCCCTTTTTAAATATTGGAGTTACATTAGCTATCTTCCAGTCATTGGGTACAGAAGCTGATTTAAAAGAGAGGTTACAAACCATAGTTGTTAGTTCCACAATTTCACACTTGAGTTCTTTCAGAATTTTTGGGTTAATCTCATCTGGTCCTGGTGCTTTGTTTCTGTTAAGTTTATCAATTAATTCCAAAACCTCTTCTAATGACACTTCAATCTCACAGTTCCTCAGATTTGTCACCTACAAAGGACTGAGTAGGCTTGGACTCTCAAAGACTTTCAGAAAGATGACAATCTACCATGATAGCTTTAATTTCAGAGGCATTGGATATCTTAACAAGTTAGAATGAACCGGACAGGAGTAGATTCAAGGCTTTTTTTTTTTTTGGTGGTTGGACCTTGAGTGTGGCAGTCCATATCATAAGGAATTGGAAAGACAACATTCAGGAGCAAACATAAAAGCCTCTCTTGATCATAGCCTTCCCAGAATAACAACTGACTATAGTTATTGTAGTTTATGGGCATGATGACATAGGTTTTGAGACTAGGCGTGCTGCTTGAAATGGTTTCCATCATATATAGAGTTTACAGTTTGGTTCACTTGCTCTCAGCATCCCCACTATACAAATTCTTCAAGCATCTCTCAGCTGCAACATACAAAACCCCTATGTACTCACTCTAGAAGGGAGAAGAATACCAAAGGAGAGAACTGAAAATCTTATAGGCCTTGCTTAATTTTTGTAAGGCATTCACATATCATAACAATGACCATGGAATATGCACCTAGAGACCGACAGAATCTTTTAATTGCATATATCAGTCAATTGTGTTTCTAAAATCATGATCGGGGAGAGGGATGTATGTAAAAGTTCAACATGCTATCTAATTAGAGTGGCGTTCTGAGTCCCACAGCTAATGAAAAACAGATTATGTACAGTAACTATGCATACTATAATGTAAAGAATAATATTGTTTTAAATGTGGTTGAGGTAGAAACATATATATTAAGCCTATAAAATATTTTAACAGATTACAAGAACTTGGAAACTAGGACCAAAGAACTTTGAGGTCACCTACAGTGTAAAGGTGATATCTGTCCTATGTCTCACAAACAGTCTTGGCTGATATTTGTGCACCTCAGTGCACCTGCAAAGCAGAGCAGATGCTCCTCATTTTACCATGTGATATTCATGCTTTTCTTCATAGAAGAATAGCTTTCAGAATTGCAAAAATTCCAAATATGGTCATAGCCACAATCCAAGTACATCTATCACTACTGTTACTCAATCTGGCTCATTCAAAGACTCAGTTTTTCCATAGGTAAATAAGCTGGTTCTTAGTTGAAAGGGACTTCTTAGTAGCTCCTGTAATGCACATTACTGATCTTCAGCGGCTTAGACTTGGTCATGTGGACTTTGATTAATATCTCTAAACAAAAAACAAACATCGACACTGGATATGGGAATGAAGTTCTTTTACCACTGCTGCCTAAAGAAGGCATGGCCTTACCAGCCACACAGTCTAATTCTTACCCTCTCCGAAACCTAAGAGGCATTAAATGTCCTTTGTTAAAGGAGAAAGAGCTTTCTCTTCCTCCTTGTCTCCTTCCAGTGTAAAATCCATCCACTCATTCATATGCTTGAATGCAGGGACAGGTGGTGTTGCATTTTTTCTTTTGTATCAGAAAGTTGATATTGTGGTTGGTTAATTTATATTTATCTAATGTTTTCAGCACAATTCTTGTAGGATAATTTTGTATAACAATAAGCAATTAAACTGGAGCAAGGCAGTGTTCGTCATCCAGTTTCATAACCCAGAGATCAGGGACTTTGCTATCCCAGGGTAGTGAAACCTTCTGGTAGAGACTGCTGGGGTTGGCCTGGAGTAGTTCTAGGCCAGAATGTTTGCTGGGCTTATGGTCTAGTCCTGTAGGACTGTCCAGATTGATCCCCAGACCAGTCAGAAGGTGCCTGTTTATTGATTCAGTCAGGAGAAAGATACAGATGCAATCATTTTGCAAGTATGTTTACTTTTGTTTGTTTTCCTCCATTGGTTCTTTTTGTTTTGTTCATGTTCAGTAACAGTTGCAGCATACGGGCTTTTATTTCCAATCAGATTGTGAGCAGACTTGACAATGCTGCAGACTAAAATGTTATATTTATTCACTGCACAGGTACAGCATAGAAGATGGCATTACAAGCTGTTCCACACTGCCTTGCTCATCTTGGGGATCACTTGCAGAACTGAAAAAATAGTTCCGATTCCCTGTCCAATCTGTGTGCATCTTTGGCATGGCTGCACAGCCAGCCAGCAAAGGTGCCAAATTAGTGTCAATGGAGGTGACAGTTTTTTGTGATATGGAAGTTTTTTCACTGGGAACCTGACTGAGACACCCACACTCATTTGATATAAGTTATTAAACAGCCACAAGATGTTAACTTCCAATCACTATCAGAACTAGGCTGGATTTGAACTGTCAGCCTAGGAGTAAAAGGTTTTATATCTCATTGCCCAGTTGCCTCTGTGTCTTTGTGCTTCTTATTTAGAAGACAGATATTCTAGAACACATCAATTACATAAAAATAAAGTTATTTACAAAAATGTCTGTTGACATTTTATAAAGGATTTTATTGAGATTGAGTCTACAGGGTGAAAAAAATCTTTAATATTTTGGCCCTTTCTGAGACTTTCTTCAGGGAGTATCTGTGCGATAGCCCAAAATGTAGTATTTCTTGTTTTTGTTCCCCTTGGAAATGTTTATAATCAAGAAGAAAGTCATCAAACTGATTTCCTGACATTTATTCAAATGAATCCCTGTAAATCTGATTACAGTTTAATCTCCAATTTAGTGTTACTTCACTTGAAAACATATTTCAGTTGGGGCAACCAGGATTTAGGTACATTCTACAAACAAAGGGCCACACTTGTCCCCCTGATTTCAGGGAGTGATGCTATTATTTGCACCTTTCTGCAGCTGTGGGGTAAGCTCTACTGGGGCAGTTGAGTGAAGGAGGTTCTGCAACAAAGGCATGTTGCAGAACTCCTTTATAAATTGCCAGTGGCAATTTTGGAAATGTGTTTGTTCTTATGTAGCTGATATGCTCTGGGATAGCTTTCATATTAATTGGTATATTTTGCCATATCTATGCATGGTTATTGGTTTCTATTTATTTATTTAATTAGAAACACCCAGATGAAGGTCCTGATTTCGGATGGCACTTATACATACATTAATCCATCCTTGCCTAAATGATATGTAAGCACATCATTAATTTTTAAGCATGGACTTCAGTGGGACTTGAGCACGTTTAAGTGCTGTGCTGAATAAGGATGCTTTCCAGAATTAGGCCCTAAGGCTCTGATGATTCAGCAATATTTTATCACATCAATAGTCGTTAATTATTTATGTGAGCAGTCCCATTGTACTTATTATAGGGTTTAGTTGTTTTCAATTGTGGTTTTTTATTTATTGATTGCCTTTGGGAGTGGTTTTTTTAAATATTCCTTTCTATAAATAAGAAAAGTAACTTATTTAGTGTCTGAATAAATATTTATTCCTACATTTAAATATGGGTCATTTCTGTTTCAGTTTCCAAACACTCTTCTGCAGGATATTCCTTATTTTTCTTCCCTTTGTTATAGTCACACGAGTGCTGTGGTATGCAAGTGAACTAACATTCTTAGCACACAATGTATTTCTGTATTTTTTCAAAATATTGGATTTTCAGTTAAAATCAGTGGAGAACAGAGCAGCTGAAAACTTACAATGCTTTAACAATGTAATATATCATACATAGAACATTCAATGACTGAGATTTACTATGCAAAAGCAGTTCAAAAGCATTTTATTTTTAACAATAATCCACACAGATCTTCATTAGATTTTAGTAATCATAATACAACATTTCCAAAGTAAAACTGCTCTCTTTTTAACAAGACATGATTAGTTAGTGATTTGCTTTGAATTGCTGGTCACTCTGGACTCAACAAAACTGATCCTGTTCCTACTACATTCCACAGGAGTTTTGCTATCTTTGGCAGGAGCAGAAGCAAGCCCATTATTTGTAGTTTATAGCTCATTGGCTCCCCGTTATTTCCCAGTTAGTCAGTGCTAGCTGAACATGAGGCTGTTCACTGGGCCCCTCAGTCCAGCACACTTTGTGAAAGGATTGTGATGTATTCCTTATAAGGATTCTAGTTCTGTACCACAGAAACCTTAGAAGTCATTTTCTTTCTTAGCTATTTAAAACAGGCTTTTTCCTAAAAGTTATTTTTAAAGGGAGAGGTAGAGAGAGAAAAACTGTTAATAACTCCAAGTCCACATATACCAATTATTATGCTTGTAAGTTATATTCATGGTGAGAAATCTCTCAAAATTAGTACCGGCTGGGAAATTAATTTTGTTTCAATAAAGTATTTTGGCTTTCATTCCGATGTCCCATTGAAATTTCTGTTTTGATGAAAAATGGCTTTTCTGTGTAAAAAAAAAAAAAAAAATTCTGAGGAAAAATTTCAGTCATGTCTATTCAAAGAGCCACTTAACATGGTCTTTTATTTGCAGATTTTCAAATTTTTAAATAGTTCTAAAGATACTAGCAGAAAGAAATACTTAAAATGTAAGGCATATATGCAGGTTCATTTGAGGATAACTAAGTCAGATCTTAAAACTCTTATCTATACATTGATGAATTATCTGAACTTGCATCGGAGAGTCCAAATTTCAAAACTACCTTTCTATTATTGTTTCTACACATGCATCAGATTCAGTTTGGGTCCCTCTTTAATATTTAGCACATTTTAAAGAGAAGTGAAATATTCTTACATGTAGAACTGAGATGATTCACATGAGTGGAACACAGACTATGGCTGCTTCTGTAAGTTTGAGTACTTTCTGTGAGGTATTGTGTGCCTTCATCTCCCATCGGCTTTCCAGGAATTTGGGTCTTGGACCCATAGTCAGATCACAAAAGAATCACATATACTATCAGTGTAAGTATTTCAGTGCATTTTCACAAAGTGCCAAAGGGACTTGCATATGACAGCCTAACAAATGTTAGAGCATTCCAAATCATTAATAAATGAACAGATTAAGCATCATAATCTACTGACAAGAAAGAGACTGATTCTGGTACCTTATTATAAAGGTATTGAAGTCAGAGAAATACATACAAGCGCTCCCAGAAATGCTACAATTGTACCAAAGGAGAAGAACCAAAGGCAGTAAATAACATTAGGCTTATTGCATCAGTAGGTCATGTGTATAAACTATAAAATTAATAAATAAATAAATATTAATGGACAGAAAATTTACTTCCTAACTGCCTTTATAATTTCTGAACTTTTCACTGAGAATTTGTCCCCTTAAATTATTTGTTACAGTATGCCCTGCATTATTTATATTAATGTTCACAATACATCAGCAACATTTTTTTTTATTTTTGTGATTTATGTGGAGAGGATTTCTGCCTAATAGATTTAATCTAGCATTAGAATGCTTATGGCATCACAAGTTAAGCCAAACAATTACTTAAATGTGTATTTCAAACTGTTAGCATTACATCAAGATTGTTGTTTTAAAATTGGATTTCCTGTCATTCAGTAGACTAAGGGGGGATATGATAGAGGTATATAAAATCATGAGTGATGTTGAGAAAGTGGATAAGGAAAAGTTATTTACTTATTCTCTTAATACAAGAACTAGGGGTCACGAAATGAAATTAATAGGCAGCAGGTTTAAAACAAATAAAAGGAAGTTCTTCACACAGCGCACAATCAACTTGTGGATCTCCTTACCTGAGGAGGTTGTGAAGGCTAGGACTAGAACAGAGTTTAAAAGAGAACTGGATAAATTCATGGTGGTGAAGTCCATAAATGGCTGTTAGCCTGGATGGGTAAAGAATGGTGTCCCTAGCCTCTGTTCGTCAGAGGATGGAGATGGATGGCAGGAGAGAGATCACTTGATCATTGCCTATTAGGTTCACTCCCTCTGGGGCACCTGGCACTGGCCACTGTCGGTAGACAGATACTGGGCTACATGGACCTTTGGTCTGACTCAGTACGGCCGTTCTTATGTTCTTATATTAAGTTCTTATCTTAGACCTAGAGCATCTGACTGAGGAACAGAAACAGAAGAAAAGTCCATCCCTGTAGCAAAAATTGTTTGAGTATGCTCTCATCTGTTCTGAAAGTTTCTTTCAAATATGTATTTACATATTATAAAACCAAATGTCAAGTTCTGTTCTACCAAATATTGGGCAATTTACAAAATGATGGTTTAAGTACTTTAAGTCCTTTTCTTGATTTTCTACATGTCTGCACCATGCAGTGTTGTCATAAATACAAGCAGACAACTGAGAAGGTGAAGTTGTAATCTTATTTTTTCATTATCTTTTTCTTGAAGAACAGTTATTGATTTTTCCATATTGGAAGCTCTTCTTGTAAAGACATTAAGAGATGAATGTATATTTCCTAAAATTTCCGTCCCCTCATAAGCCATAATCATAGACTCTAATTCTAGAAATTTGAGAATTGGTCAGTTGATCAGTATCAGAGTTGAGAATATCATGTAGGTTAGATACTAAAACATTTCCTGAAGTGACAGGAATCTTTTTCTTAGTAACATACAAAGTGCCATACTAGACCACAAAAAGGTCCATCCAGGCCAGTAACCTGTTCTGGCAGAGGCCATTATCCATTTATATGTGATCATTTTTTTAAAAACTTACTAAGTCTAAATGATATCTAGTGGTAGTGAGTTTCACAAGTTATATGTTGGGTAAGAAGTATTTACTATAATCAATTTTAAATATTGGCCTTAGAATCTGCTGTAACGGGGGTGGCCAAGCTTCTTGTGAGGAAATTGTATGCAGGGCCAGGGCAGGGGCTTGGGATGTGTGAGGGAGTGTAGGGTGTGAGAAGGGGTGCAGTGTGCAGGAAGGGGCTCAGAGCAAGGGATTGGGGCAGAGGAAGGGTGTGGGGCATATGAGGGGGCTCAGGGAAGGGGGTTGGGGTGCCAGAGGGGTGCAGAGTGCAGGAGGGGGCTCAGGGAAAGGGGTTGGGGTGCAGGAGGGGTGCGGACTGTGGGAGGGAGGGCTGGGGTTGGGGTGCACAGGGGTGCAGCAGTGAGCTCAGGGCAGGGGGTTGGGATGCAGGAAGGGTGTGAGTTTCAGGCAGGAGGCTTAGGGCAGGGAGTTGGGGGGCGGCGTGCAGGAGTGGTTCAGGCTCTGGCCTGGCGCCGCTTACCTTGAGCGACTCTGGGGTAGCAGTGGCGCACACCATGGCCAGGGCAGGCTCCCTGTCTACCTGCCCTGTCCCAGGCCCCGCGCCGTTCCCAGAAGTGCTGCGGCCCCTGGGGGAGCGAGGTGGAGGGCTCTGCATGCACTGTCCTTTCTGTACCTCCAGGTACCTCCCCCGAAGCTCCCATTGGCCACGATTCCCTGTTCCTGGCCAATGAGAGCTGCAGAGGGCGATGCCTGGAGGCAAGGGCAATAGCCCTCTGCCCCCCCGTCTGGGGGCCAGAGGGACATGGAGCTGGCCGCTTCTGAGAGTGGCGTGGGCCCCACCGCACAATGGGGGGCAATCCCGTGGGATGGATCCAAAGCCCTGATGGACCGGATCCGGCCTGTGGGCCATAGTTTGCCCACACGTGTGCTATAATGTCCCCATGTTCTTGTGTTATAAGAAAAGGTCATTAGAAGTACCAATTTACCTTTTCTTAATCATTTGTTGTTTTTTAATACTTCTCATGGCATCCCTTATCTGCCTTCTCTCCATACTAAATGGTTCCAATCTTTTCAATCTCTCTGCATACAAAAGTCTTCCCAGGCCTCTAATCATTTTATTGGCCATCTCTCAATGACTAGTTCTGCTCAATCCTTTGTGAGACTGAACATAATGATACAAGTGAGGGAGTACTGTTAATTTGTCAGGTTTTTTGTTTCTGGTTCTGAGGAGAAAGCAAACCCTTGGAAAAATAAGCAGCAATGCCATTCAGGGAGCACGTGTATGTCAGTAGCCACAAAGGCAGCTGGGGGTTGATAATAGAACTACAGGGCCTGGTTCTTATCTGACTTCAGTTTTACACTAGTGTGGAACCCCACTGATTTCGATGCAGGTACTGCTAGTACATGAGAGAAGAATTTGGCCTGGTGTTCTAATATCAACCTGTGGATTAGATTGTCCCTCTGAAGCAAAGCTCTCTTTGGGGATGGTGCAAAGCCATACTGTATGGGTAAAGCACCAGGGGCACTCTGACCAGAGCCACATAGCATATCAGAAGAGCACAAACAGTTTCTAAGGGGAGTGTAGTGAGCCTTATATATGGTTGACCAGATCTACTAGGGAGCGGGGAAGAGCCCTGGATCTGTTTACTCCCTGCCCTCATTTGTGTATCAGAATCTGCCATGGGAAGCAGTTCCAAGGGCAGAATAGCCATTCACATACTCGTGCTTTACTTCTACCCCAGACAGTGTGCATCAGCATAAGGGCTGGCCAGGATATAGCCCTAGGTAAATGTGTCAACACATGTGTAAACCACTGGATGATGAATATACCAACAATTTAATCTATTAATCAAGACTGCCCTTAGATACCAACAAAGAAGTTGTTCTCTGAGGCTCTGCTCTTTGGAGGCCCCACATTACATGCCAGCTCTTTAACCTCCAGGCTAACCCTATCTACACATCTGACAGTGACACAAGAGGGAGGAGGTGGCTGATTTCCACCTATTATCTGGGACCCCACAGATCTTTCCAGCCAGGCTTTTCATTTACTTTGCAATTAATATATTCATATCACCTTGACATTAACACTACTTGACATGGTTTAACTAGCTGAGCAAGCGGTGATTTACATACTTGTGTCAGTGACACATGCTATTAAGCTGAGGATTGGCAAATGCATCCAAGGTGTGTGTAAGCTAGAAACTATTTGTCTGGGTACACTGCAAAGAGGACAGGAGACACCTATTATGGATTTTAATCAGGCCACAACTTTATTATTAGATGTCTGGGACTACCCAGCAGATAAAGTGTACAGTGCAGGCAAATCCATGTTTATTCAAATCACTTCTCCAGGGCTTCCACCAGCCCCCCTTGATTTCCATCCAGCTCTCCCAGCCGACCCTGGGGGGGGGGGGGGGCTTGCTCACCTGTCATACCAATCAGAGGAGTCCCCAACCCTCTCCCTGTTCTGTTCCTTTCATAGAATATCAGGATTGGAAGGGACCTCAGGAGGTCATCTAGTCCAACCCCAGCTCAAAGCAGGACCAGTTCCCAACTAAATCATACCAGCCAGGACTTTGTCAAGCCTGACCTTAAAACTCTAAGGAAGGAGATTCCACCACCTCCCTAGGTAACCCATTCCAGTGCTTCACACTCCTAGTGAAAAAGTTTTCCTAATATCCAACCTAAACCTCCCCCTGCAACTTGAGACCATTACTCTTGTTCTGTCATCTGGTACCACTGAAGATCAGTCTAGATCCATCCTCTTTGGAACCTCCTTTCAGGTAGTTGAAAGCAGCTATCAAATCCCCCGCTCATTCTTCTGTTCTACAGACTAACAATCCCAGTTCCCTCAGCCTCTCCTCTAAGTCATGTGCTCCAGCCCTCTAATGCATTTTTGTTGCCCTCTGCTGGACTCTTTCCCAATTTTTCCACATTCTTTTGTAGTGTGGGGCCCAAATCTGGACACAGTACTGCCGATGAGGCCTAACAATGTTGAAGATCAGCAAGGATTTCACTGTTAAGCCAAGCTGGTCGCCTGCCATATTTACTATTCTTTCTACACATCAGGATGGTTTGTTCCTGCAATCTCAATAAGGATTCTTTAAAATACAGCCTTTCCCCCTCATGTTATTCTCCCAGGGGATCCTGCCCATCAGTTCCCTGAGGGAGTCAAAGTCTGCTTTTCTGAAGTCCAGGGTCCGTATACTGCTGCTCTCCTTTCTTCCTTGTATCAGGATCCTGACCTCAACCATCTCATGGTCACTGCCTCCCAGATTCCCATCCACTTTTGCTGCCCCTACTAATTCTTCCTGGTTTGTGAGCAGCAGGTCTAGAAGAGCTTTATCCAGTACCTCCTTTTAAGTCCTTTACCAGGCCATTTATCTGGTCACTGGCTGCCCTCCCTATGGAGTACCTGCACTGGACATCCACCACAAGGAGGCGCTAGCAATTTGCTTGGATGCCTCCCCTGCAACCCCGCCAGGTTCCCAGACATCTCCGAATGGCCTCTTGCCTAGCAGCCCTACTGAGGAGAAAGAACCCATTGTCCCATTGACCAGTAGCTGCATTGTCCTTGACCTGATACTGCAACAATCGCCCTCCACAGAGGGCCGTATAGGCAACCCATTCTCTGGATCCTTGAATTGACAAGACTTCTTACAAAAAACAAACAACTTGTAAACTGGAGCCAAAAATCTCCATTCCGCTGACCACATCATATTCCAAGGTTCCAAAGAGTCAGTGGCATATGCTTGGGTTCACTGCTAGCCCTTGTGCAAACTCACGAAATCTGTCAGACTGGAGATGAGACAAGGTGTCTGCTATGCCATTATCCAGGCCTGGCACATGCTTGGAAGAAAAACAGATGTTGAAGGGTAAACATTGTAGAACAAATGCCCTTACCAACTTCATAACCCTGTGAGATCTGGAAGTTTGGTGACAACCTGTACCACTGCCATATTGTCACACCAGAAGCACACCCTTTTATTAGCCAGCTCCAGTCCCCAAATCACCACCACAACTAAAATGGGGAAAAATTCCAAGAAGGTCATGTCACGCACAGCCCTGTGTTGTATAATTAGCAGGGCCAAAGTAAATTGTACACTTTTTTATTCCACCACATTTCAACATATGATCATCATAGTGGTACATTTAGGCCCTGTGGTTGTATACTGCCTGTCTCCCTATTCCGTGGTAGCAACTGCTAATTTGTGATCCCCAGCATGAACCAGTTGTGACTTTCAGTGGGTTAAATAGCTGGTTTGCATTCTAATCCTTTCTAACGGGAGGGTTATAAAGACAATCCTTATAGACCCTTTGCTGTTCCAGTACTGCTAAATGCTGCTAAAATAAATACAGCTTTATTGGCTGATGGTTATAGAAATACCCCTCTACCGTGCTTTCCTCCAATGCTTCCTGCTGTGTTCTGCAATCTGTACAGTATTATCCCAGGAACTCAAACTTCTGTGCCTTAGTCTTCATCTTGTGTTGATCTTTTTGCCCTCAAGAGTTATTTTCTCATTAGACCATGTATATATTCTATTACATGTTCAGACAGTGAATTTGAAGATCTTTATTTCAGCAATAGATGAAAATCACTGAATCTGAGGTACTGGAGAAATTCCAATTACTGGACTTACATTTTCCTCAGTGGCCTTTAAACTATTGCTATCCTTTTCCTCTGCAGTGGCTATTGCCACAACTCTCAAAGCTATTTAGAGCTGTTCACAATTTAAACACCCTTTAAAAACATTCATCAGCCTCACAGCTGGAACACTAATTCAGGTCACTCTTGCGAACTACATTTCTATTTAAGACATTTCTGTTTGCACTGTTCTGTTTGTCACATTAAGAAGAAATGTATAGAGCATAAAAATGGATCTTGCCTCATTCTGCTATTTTTGACTTTCTCCAACCTAGTTACGTACATTTCCTCATGTGTTTCTCTCCTTCCTGCATTTAGTCTGAATAGTTTCTCACACACAGATATGCTCTCTCTTTTATGGACCATTTTATTATTTATCTTAACACTGAATGGAAAGAGAGTGTGTGTAATCTGCTAGATAGACACTGTGATGAAGAACAAAGTATTCCTCTGCAGAATAGGCACAGTAATGGGCAGTGAATTTTTCCACAATTCCCCCATAAGGGCTGGTCAATATTTTCCATTTGAAATCTTTCTTCCAAGAAAAAGTGCCCTCTTTTGAAAATGAAAATGTTCATGGAAACACTTGTTTTCTTTCAAAACTTGATTCTTTCATGGAAAAAGCAAAAATTGACCAATTTAAAATTGATCAGTTTTTCATTGTTTTGGTTTATTGCTCTCTCTTCCGTTTGTCCTCTCCACCTTTTCTTTCCTACTTTAATTTCCTTTTCTACTCTGCAACTGTAAAAGGAGGGAGGGAATAAACAAGAGGGAAAATGGGGTAGGAGAAATGGGGGGGACGACGAAAGATGAAAATGAGGTTTAAGATTTTTAACTGAAACTTTGGAAAATTGTTTAAATGGTTTTTTTTTAAAGGTCCAGAGAACAGGCTTACCATTTGTCAACCATGAGCTCAGTTGTGGAGGAATTAAATCTAGGGATGAAAAAGCAATTCATTTTCCCCAAAATTCATTTACTTTTTACTCTCTATTTAGACTGGTAGCTAAAGTATCAATTGTAATGGTGATTTTCGGTGATGCAGGCACCTGTTTATTGACCATCACTTACGATGCTTAGTAAACGGGCTGTTAGCTCATTCTAGCAAAGCCATTGATCAACCACTGGATAGTAACGACTTTTATGGCTACACTTGAAACTTCAAAGTGCTGCCGCAGCAGCACTTTTAAGTGCGAGTGTGGTCGCAGCGCCAGCACTGGGAGAGAGCTCTCCCAGCACTGCACGTAATCCACATCCTCTACGGGTGTAGCTTGCAGCACTGGGAGCCGTGCTCCCAGCACTGCGGGACTGTTTACACTGAGGCTTTACAGCGCTGTATCTTGTAGCGCTCACGGGGGGTGTTTTTTTCACACCCCTGAGCGCGAAAGTTGCAGCGCTGTAAAGTGCCAATGTAGCCATGGCCAAAGTGTCTGATCCTGCTACCATACAATTCAATGGCAAAACTACCATTGACTTCTGCCATGCAAGGAAGAACCTAAAAAGTTAACATGATGATTTAAAGAAATAAGTTCTGTATCTGATTACAAATCTGCTGACCTATGCATTTCTCCCAGTCTAACTTCTCAGTAATCATTCCTGAAGCACAAATTTCTTATATTAATTGTTATATCCTTGGGGGCAGCTGGTTTAGGAAGAAATCACTTGAGGCCAGACAGAAGACAGCTAACAAAACTACCATTTATTTACAGACACAGAGCTTGCCTAACCAGCCGAAGCTGGCTGGGCTATCCCCTAATAATCTAACTCAGTTGCCATAGGAACAAAAACCTTGACAACCAAATAAACAATATTAATGTTTAATTTTTCTGTGCAAATATGAAGCACGTTTCAACTGAGTGTATCCATCTTTCAGAAATCTAACTTCCACTTCAGCTATTCTCATCTCACAGGCTTTATGCCTGCTTTTTTTAGGGAGTGAAGGATTGCTCGTGTTTTTTATCCTGCTCTGTAAATCAAATCCTTCCGTCTTGGCATTATAACAGTTGTTTTACCCAACAGTGCATTATGGGAATTTTCTTGTACAGAAATTCAGTCCCCATCACTGTCTTCTCTGTATTGGGTATAGTGTAAAACACTTTGAGATAATAAATCTTATCTCTAAGGATAACATTATTGCCGTCTGCTGTTATATGGCAGCATCTAACAATAAAACCCAGCATTAGCATGAGAGCTTTGTGATATCTGTGCTTGCTTGCTCTCAATCCAGGGGAGAAAGTATTTGAAGAAAATTCTGAATGTGTTTAAGGAACCAGTGCTCTCAGAATGTTCCATTTGTTATGAACATGGCTTTTTAAAATATTAAGCACTACATCTTCTGTGGTGCTGTTACTCACTTCAGAGACTGAGAAGTGAGAGGCTGCTTTGAGATTGAAGCGTGGTCATGATTAAGAAGTAAACATTTGCTGACAGCTAACATGTCACTGAATTGAAGACACTACCATAGTAAGGGCTACAGTCTGGTGTCTTACACCAGCTCTTAGTAGCAAGTACTGGTGAATCACTCAGACTCAGGAGGCACAGTCCTCCTTCCCCCAGCACTCCACTTTTCAGAGCACTATCTGTTGGGATTGTGCAGCCTGCTTCCCCTGAGAGCCCAGTATGGATGGGATTCAGGACTGTGGCTCTACCTATTCATCAAATGCTATGTGTCAGAGGGAGACAAGAGGCATAGTCTCTAGAGCATAGAGACTGTGATTATCTCTCACAGGCAAAGTGAAAAAGGAGGGAGGCATGCTCTTGTGGCCTCCCATCCCTGAGCATTTGCACAAGAACAATGGATAATCTGATCCTTAGAATAGCTTCAGCAACTGCATAAATTTTGCATGTTATTTTTAAGTCATTCACACCTGGATTGGTATGGCTGCTTCTGTCATCTGAGACCAATGGCTCAAGTCAAGAGGAAAAACACACAATCTGCTCTGATCTCATTTTAGCCAGTGTCACTTACAAGCTTTTGGAAATATTTGAGTTCCTCAGGCTTATATTTGTAGGTGGGATCCATATTTGTACTAGCTTTAAAGAGCAAGTGGGGGACACATTGGGTCTCTGTTTGGTGGTGTAAGGGACCACGGAAGAGTTTGTTATGGCCTAGCTAGGGCTTATCGCCTTCTCAAGGACAGGTTATTAAAGGTTGTTGTGCACTAATGTATGCTGCTTGTAACCGGTTAAAACCGCTTAGCCTGGGAAGCCCCTGTGTGTACGGGGAAGCGCAGAAAGCCCCTGGCCCTATGCCAAAAGGGGCAGCCCTAGCTGTTGAAAAGCCCCGAAATGCATAGGCATGAGCTGCTTTACATGCTATTAACATGAAACTATATTTGCTGTACCCTGTTTTGCTGTTTTGGACTCTGCTCCCCGCTTTTGTGCAGCAATGCATGGAGTTCCCGTTGCGGGTGTGTTACTTTACCTTCATTAAACGCCAAATCACACAGTGTGTGTGTGGGCCTCGTCCTTCCAGAGCACTCAGGCACGTAACAGGTGGAGACTACCAAGACCTCCCTTTGAGGGTAGGCTAATAGAGGTTCTCAAGGAAGCTCTAGTATGGCCCCTTCACCAGAAACTGTCACTTGACAATCTTGCCAATTATTGGTCAGTTTCAAAGCTTGCATTTTGGGGAAGAGTGAGAGAAAGGTGGTGGTGATGATGCACATTTTTTGCAGCACTTGTAGTTCTCAAGTCTGACAGGTTTTAGACTTTGGCTGGTGGCCTTGGCTTATGATCTCCAGCCATGGACAAAGAAAAATGATCCATGCTGATACTTTTAGTCTACCAGATGCTTTGTACCATTGACTGTGTTTCAGTACCTAGCAGGAGTGGGATGGATTCACCTTGAAGTGGCTATGATCCTTTTAGAAATTATATTATTTATGTATTTAGATGTAGGCAAGTAAAAGAGCTCCCTTCCCTTTGTTCTAGGCACCTGACATTACTCAAAATTCACATATAAAAAGTTCCTTTCACTATGACTCTCACCCCAGCCAATAAATGAGACAAATTAATGATTCAAAACAATAGAGATGTGATTCTTCCTGGAGTCACTGGTTGCATTTTGGGTGAAGTAATTTTGACATGCTCCAGCCCACATGGCAAGCTCGGTCTTTTCTGCTTAGTTTCTCCCTGGAGTTAGGATCTTGATCACAACCCTCTCTTCTCCTTAGTGAGCATAGATGTGATCTGAGTCCCTCCTATACCCTTGTTTTGTTCAAGACAAAATCTGGTCCTTGATTAAATAGTTGTTTTTCTGAAGTTGTCTGTCATAGAAATTAAAGATGGATAAGAATTAAGTCATCTAATTCATCTTCCTGCCAAGGAACATAATTCGTTAGTGTTTTCTCATATGGACCCATATGGTTTATAAATGTGGCTGTTGTTGAACAGTTTCCTGATAAACACTAAGTGACCAGTTTTTCTGTTAAATAGAAGCATGTTACACTTTTTTCTCCTTTAGGATCCTTTCTAAACCAAGCATACTCAGGAACATATTGGCTAACACTTCCTTTAGCATTCTTTGAGATATGCAGTTTAGATCTGGTAATGTCTATGTTTTAATAGAAGCTAATATTTTAAGAACCAAAGATGTTATCCTTTTACTGCCCAGACTTTTTCCCCAGAGAGTATTGGCTTTTTTCAAAATTTATTCTTTTTATCTTTAAAGACAGAAGTGAAAAAATCTTGCTGTTTTCTTATTTGCAGTCTTTAATTCTAACAAATTCTGGGAAGGAAGAGTTTCTATTATATTATTTGTTTACCAAGTATTTACCGTTTTAAAATAAGTAGACTATTATATGTTGAGAGCAATGAAAATGATAAGAGGTTTAGAAAACATGAACTACAAGGAAAGATTGATTTGGGGCAAGAGAAGAGAAGGTTGAGGTGGAACATTATAACAGTCTTCAAATACATAAAAGGTTATTTCTAAAGAGAATGGTGCTCAATTGTTCATGTCCACTGAGGGTATGACAAGAAATAATCAGCTTACCCTGTAGCAAGGAAGATTTAGGTTAGATATTAGGAAAAACTTTCTAACCATATGGGTAGTTAGGCACTGGACCAGGTTACCTAGGGAGTTTGTAGAATCCTTGTCAATGGAAGTTTTTAAGAATAAGTTAACCAAACTTATGTCTAGGATGGCATAGGTATACTTAATCTTGACTTGGGGGGAGGGGTATTGGACTATATACTTCTATGGATCTATATTGTTAGACTTACATGTATATGTTCTTTTTCTTTCCTAATACTTTGTCATTCTACATTGAATCTGCCCCTATTCAGAGTTTTGCTACCAAAGACCACTAGGCTTTTCTTTCTTGCCTTTTTTTCCCTATTGAGATGTTAATTTTCTATGTATACCAATGTACCCATGGTTTTCCTACCTAGGAAATGCTTTCTGTCTATCCTTTACCTGGTTCCTTACTGCGTTCTTTAACTAGGATAGCTAGTGTTTGCCATTATCACCTAGCTTAAGAGGGTGATATCCTTACTCAGGAGTCTTTTCAATCTTGTCTTCCCCATCCTGCCCCCCCTTTACAGCCTCATGCCTTTGAGCTACCAACTGTTGCACATAAGGCTGAATTCACTAATAGCATAAGCTAGAGCAACTCCTTTGAGGTCAATGAAAGTTGCTTCTGCCAGTGGTAAATTTCTGCTGTGATGTCCAAAATATTTTAAATCTGCTATTCATGTCCCAAGACCTTATGTATTCTGTTTTAGGGCCCCCCGACTCTGATTTTCCTAGGAGTAAGTCCAAAACAGACAGATCTGACGAGTTGCTCCTCAGACTGGAAAGACTTTGGTAGCCTCTTCAAGGGCACGCATCCATATTCTAGAGTTGTAACTCCAGTCAGGGTCAGTGTAACTAAAATAACCCATAGCAGGCACAACAGAAAAGTAAGTGAAACATTGCCCCAAACTACCCATTTCTTTATTCATAGGTTGCAGTGCGGAGGTTGTCTTTACAATCTGTCTGCTACTATAATATACAGAATGTTAACCATAGTTGGAGGACTTAATCAGCATATCTATCACTGCCAATTTAAACATAATAAGAGATCTCTAGACTGGATTATTTTAAAGTCAAAGAAGTTCATGACTTCAGGTCAGACAAAGTTTATACCAGGCAACATTACTTCAGAATAGATGTCCTCTCTGGCCACTTGATCTTTGAATATGATGTCCTGTTAAAATTAATTTGTAAAATTCTACTAGAGAAGTCTTTAGAATGGTGCAAACCCTGCTGACTTCTGCCCACAAGGGCTCTGAAATTCTGTTTTCATTAGAATCAGTTTGCATTGGTCGACTGGCCCTCACAATCAAAACTTTTGAGTTTAGATTAAGTCATACACCTATCGCAGTGTGAACCTATGGACAAATCGCACAGTTCTGCATTGCTTCTCAATTCATTTAGGTTTGCAAATGCAATGTAGACTATGAACAATACAGACAGAGAGAGAGAGAGAATTAGGACTCTACTATGAATTGTTTGGGTGGGACCCCTTAACGCTCCACAGCTCATGGAATTCTTGCCTCAAGAACAGCTTCATATCTCCATGTCATCTGATTCCACTGGTGCTTATTTGAGCATCATAACTAGAGTTAAGACAGGAGCCTGGAGGAGGGCTAGCTGGCTGCAGTTTAACCCAAGGCAATATTCAAATCAGTGAGAGCTCCAGGATGTATTGCATTTGTAGTTAGGTGCTTAAATATGGATCAAGGTATCTAATTTTAGGCACCTACATTTGAAGACGTTGGCTGCAGGTTCTAGGGGACAGAGTAGGCAGAAGATGATAAGGAGGATGACAGTATCAGTTGCATACCTGTTTAATACTTGTTTTTGTTGAATATTACTGTATAAGGCAAGTCATTTTTACCAGGTCACTCTCCTCCTTAAATTGTATAATTGTCAATTTTATGTGCAGTTACTTGGAGACATTAGAGTTAGGTGACTATATAAATATAATATATAATTACATGTATGGATGGGTTCCATTGGAATATGTTTGGCAAAGACTTTCCACTGACACTGCACATCTACATGTGCCCTTGCCCTGGCTAGTCGTAGGGCTGCAACACTGGCACTAAACCGGAAGCTGAAAGTGGTTGGCACTGTTCTCTGTTGTACCTTTCCCTCCAGAAGCCTGTTCTCTACTTAGGGAAGTGTCTCAGGATCACATTTTTTGGGAGATAAGTGCCTCCAAGTATATTTTGCTACTATAGGCCACATGCAAAATTAGCATTTGTTTCAATATTTGGCATGTGGTACAACTTCTGTTATTTTAAAAGTTAAATGTTTCATAATTATATCTTTGCTTTAGAGGGAGATGTAAAACAGACCGCAAATGATTTAGTTGAGGTTTGGGCTGGGAGGAGGGAGGACAGCTATTAAGAGCTATCAGAATGATGTAATATATCATGACAGCACCCTTAAAAATGCACTAACTGTAATAAGCAGGAATAGACTGTATAGGCCAGATAAGGAAAAACAGTAGGAAGACCAAATGCTAAACAGTTGCAGAAAGGAAAAAATTACTGAGCACACAAGAGAAACAGGAGTACTGGGAAAAGCATTATAAAATTTTGTGGACTAGGTACGGTACTTAATATATTGAACTATTATTAATAAAGCATGCTAGAAATGCTACTTAGACTGTCAAGGTGGATTAGGGTTGAATTTCATTTCACTGAACTACAAGCTACCCTTTGCCTGGAGAAATCTCTGTCTGTCTCCCAACAAAATGAAAAAGGGAAAGTCTCTCAAGAAAAAGTTAACGGTCACAGCAATTACAACAGTTTCTTTCTCTCTGGTTCTGCAGCATCAATCAAATGTGGGTTAGGGTATGTTACCATCTCTGCTGCTAAAATACAATGAGTCACCAGAACACCATCCATCAAAAATGATCTCCTAAAGGACAAGCACATCAGTGCTGACTGCCTGTGGGAGAAAAGTGATGGAAAAGACCTACTAGATGATTCAGTGCATTTGCCTTTCAAAGACACTATTCTTAGTAGACATGAGCAAATACTGAAAAAATCTTCCACAAATATTTATTCATATGTTTAAACAAATTCACTTAAACCATTTGCATGTCCTTTTTCTGTTTTCATTGCCTAATACTGAAGCAAGCAAGATTGCTGGCAGACATGTTTTCTGAAATAGTGAATTGTGAGTGAGTATTTATAGAAAGTGATTTGTAATTGTATTGGCACAGTACCGGGTTCTTTTAAAGTTTTGCTCATTTACGTAGGAAATAAAAATTTCATGTGACTTATTGATCAGATCAAAATAGCTCAGACTGTAACTTTCCAATGTGTGTAACAAAATGCCCAGGAATGAATTACAGACCAGGAATTATTTGATGCATGTTCCTCTGAATAGTTTGGAAAAACTGTTTGTGGACCACTGACCAATAGAATAGTAGATCAATTTTGTTAAATAGAATTTAAATAGGGCAAATTATTCGCCCAGTGACCCAAGTGATAGAGCGTTAACTATGTCCCTATGTCAGGCTATTCCACAACCAAACACATTTCACTATTAGGGAATTTTTTTCTGACATTGAATCCAATCCAACTCTCACTGAAGTACATGAAATAGTCTCCAAAGGGCTGGGCCTGTGCAGCCTTGCCCAAATTGTCCTTATCTTCATTTTACAACTTCTTGTTATAACCCCTAATGTCATCCTAAATCGTTCCTGTTCCTCTCTCGTGTCTGTACTCTTCAAAAATTGTAAATGATCATATCACCCTTGCTCACTTTTTGAAGTAAGACTAGGAGCCCTGCATTCACTGTATAGAATCAGGAGATGGAAAGTGAAATAACATAATCAGTCAATGAGGCTTTGCAAAAAATTATCACACTATATTTCACTGGCAGTGAATATAAGGAGGAGGAAGACAGTCTGAGAAGACCAATTTTTTTCAGAATGTGTGTCTGAGGTGTACGTCAGGAAGCAAACAAAACAAGGAATAAGCTACTGTATGCTTCAAGCATCACCCTACAAAATGTGAATCACAGCCATTTCCAAGCTGTATCACTCTTCTTAGTCAGCCATTAGTTTCAAATGGTTTGCAATGAAGAAGAAAACAAAGATTCCTCTTTAAAAAACAAACCTGCATATGAAAGTAGATTGTACCTATTGGGTTCCAGGAAGTGCTGAAGAACCCTCCCTCCCCTCCACCAGCCTAAGGGGAGGATCTACAGGACCTGGAAACCAAATGATCCTGGGGGACAACTAATGAAATGACAGGAACAGGAGTGTGGTCAAAGGATCAAACGAAAGGAGCTTGATGGGGACACTGAGCAGAGAGCCCCGGACAGCACCCACTGCTTCTCGAAGGCATCAGGGGAGCCAGTGGATGCCACCCAGAGAAACTCTGCCCGATATGTGAATGGACAGAGGATTGGAAACAGGCCCCATAGTCACAGGAGTCTCCATTAGCCAACCTCCTTTCCCTGGTTTTGTAGATGGCCGTTTTAGCCAGGGCCAGGAGGAGATTGACCAGGAGGTCCCACGACTTTGTGGGGCCACGGATAGGGAGTGCATAGAGAAGGAGCTGAGGGGAAAAGTGTAGATAGAAACATAACAGAATATTCATAAGGAGCCAGTATAGGGACTTCAACCTGGCGTACCCCAACTAAACATGCACCAGAGTCTCCCTCCTGCTGCAGAAGAGGCAGGTGTCCAGGACAGGGGTAAACCGTGCCAAATACACACCCATGCTCACAGCCCTGTGGAGGAGCTGCCAGCTGATATTCCCGGTGGGCCTCGGGACCAGGGTGGAGTGTAGGCTGGCCCACCGGGGCTTCTCACCCTCTAGAGGTGGCAGGAGGTCCCACCACTTTGTGTTGGGGTGGGACAAGAGGATGAGGAAGTGAAGGGTGTGGAGCACGAGCATGTATAGATGCTTCCGTGGCATGGTCTGGAAGCAGACCAGCTGCAAGTCATACAGCTGGCTCACAGAGAAGGGGCAAGGGAGCCGGTTGGGTCCATGGGGCAGGGGCCTGATGAAAAGGTCCGGAGGTCTTGGGGTGCAGGACCCGGTCGAGGTAGGCCCGAGCAGTGGGCAGCAAAGTGGCCCTCACCTCCTGAAGTACGCATGGGGGAGTACAAGGCTTGAGAGCCCCATACACCGAGCGAGCGTCAGGGGATCCAGCCAGTAAAGGAGACCATAGTGGGATGGTTACTCCACTCCTGCCCTGCAGGGCTTAAAACAGACCTGGGAGAGGGCTGTGGCAGGGCTGATTGGGGAAGCGGCTGCAGCTGGGCCACGCCCCAATCAGGCCACAGCTGGCCTGTATAAAAAGGCTGTGAGCCAGAGGCCCAGGAGCTCTCTCTGGTCTTGGGGAAGCAGGATCTGGCTGTTGGTAGCAAAGGTACAGGGAGTGAAGCAGGGCTGGGGAAAGGCCAGAGGAGCTGGGGAGCTCCAGGTTGCGGACCTCCCAGGCTGCAGGGCCTGGTCCTAGGCCCACCCCTGAGGTACTAGGGGGTAGAGGAAGACAGCAGGTCCTACCCCCTTGCCTGTGATGACTGGCTCTTTTCTGCAGTCTCCCCCAGGGAGCGGGGGGCTCATTGCTGACTGGCAGTAGCCACTGGCTAAGGCAAGGTGGGATTAGGGGGTTGAGGTCCCTGGGGAGGGGAAATCTGAGAGTGAGGGGATACTGCCAGGGAGCAGCACCCCAGATAATGGGGCACTGGCATCTGGGAGGGACATGGGAGCCAAGCGGTAGTGGGAGAGCTAATTCTCGAAGGTACCAGCAGGAGGTGCCACAGGGGTGAGTCCCCTGCCTTTACAGAGACATTTTAAAGCCTATTCCTAATATGTTTTTCATGTATAATAATATTTATGTACAATAAAGCAAATACAAAAGTTACCAAAAAGAGACCAGAACAAAAAAGGCTTTGGGGGCAGAGGGGTCTCTTTTTTTATAAAAATGTATGAATTAGAAAACTTTGCCTTGTCTATTATCTGTGTTACACTATGTAACAGAGTTGGGACTCACCACCTGGCACCTCCTGCTGGTTGTCTCTGGGAATTAGCTCTGTCCAGTGGAGCGCCCCCCTCCTAACGGTGTCCAGTCTGGCTTCTTGCCCTCAGTTGGCATATGGACCCGCGTTGCTCCCAACTCACTGCATCCTCTTCAGGACCACTGCCCTCCGGTAGTGCCCCTTAGTTCATCCACACCCCCTTCTGGGGGGCGGGGGGGGAAGGGTTGAACAGCAGTCTCTCTGTGCCCCAGCCACCACGTACAACCACACACTCCAAAGTCTAATCCCGCTTGTCAGGGATCTGGCGTAGTCTATGATGGCAACTCCCTACAGCTGATGGCTGGGTGTACTGCAAGGGGGGGGGGGGGCAGGACCCAGGCCTCCCTATACTCTGGGTCCTGGCCCAGGGACCCTCCGGCAGCAGCCTTGCTGTTCTCCTTCTCTCTCTTTCTGTCTGCTTCCCTGGGCTACTTCTATAGCCCCTTGCACCCACTAGACCCTTCCCTTCAGGGCTGGCAGGCTCGAGGCTAGAGCTCCCTTTTGCTCCCCAAGCCTGGCCAGCACTGGGCTGTCAGCAGTGCTAGTTTCCCACCTTTGGAGACTGACTTTGCCCTTTCAAAGGGCTAGGACAGACTGACTGCTCCCTTCCTGAGCAGCCTTCTTATAGGGCTAAGCCTGGCCCTGATTCACTGTCCCCAATCAGGGCCCTGATTGGCTCACAATAAGCCCTTCTCTAACTGGCTCCCTGTCTGCGCAGGCGCCCTGGCCTGCCGCAGCCCACACTCTCAGGGAGTGGGGCAGTGCGCCCCATTACACACTAGTATTGGTAGTTATTGGTATCAATACTGAGAGGAAGGGTGGAGGGGGCCACATCTTAAGACAATAGCATTTCTGGTTCCTAGATCACTTCTGCTTTCTTTCTGTTGTACCTATTAGAAATTGTCCATTAATATTTTATCCAAATTTTAAATTAATTTCATTCACGCTTACACTGCTATTTTGCTTGTTTTCCATGGATATTTGTGCAATGGTGTTTTACTAGCACAAATCATAGGAAAGTAGGGCTGGAAGGGATCTCAAGAGGTCATATAGTCCAGCCCCTTGTATTGAAGTAGGAGCATGTATCTAGACCATCCCTGACAGGTATTAGTCTAACCTTTTCTTAATAATCTCCAATGATGTGGATTCTAAAAACTCCCTTTGAAGACTATTCTAGTGCTTAACTCTCCTTATGGTTAGAAAGTTTTACCTAATAGCTATCCAAAATCTCCCTTGCTAAAGATTATCACATTTCCCTAGTTTGCCTGTGAGAATGTCATGTGGCATTGTGCCAAAAGCTGGACTAAAATCAAGAAATAATACTTCTCCAGTTACCCCTGCCCCCATCTACTAGGCCAGTAACTCTGCCAAATAAAGAAATTAGATTGGTTTGGCTTGATTTGCTCTTGAAAACTCTATGTTGGCTATTACTTATCACCCAATTATCCTCTAGCTGTCTCAGTATCTTTCACGTTAGGGTCTATAATTCCCTGGGTCATCTTTGTTTCACTTTTTAAAGATGGGCACTATGTTTGCCCTTCTACAGCTCTCTAGGACCTCCAGTCCTCCATGAGTTCTTGAAGATAATCACCAACAGTTCTGAGAGTGCTTCAGGCTAATTCCTTAAGTATCCTAGGATTAATTCCATCAGGCTGTGGTGACTTGAATACATCTAACTTATCTAAATATCCTTTAACCTGTTCTTTCCCTATTCTGACTTGTATTTTTTCTCCCTTGTTAATATTAATTTTGTTATATATCTGGTCAGAATTAATTTTTTTTAGTGAAGACTGATGCAAAATAAGCATTAAACACCTCAACTGTCTTGATGTCACCCTTTATTAACTCTCCTTCCCTGCTAAATTGAGTGTCTATGTTTTCCTTCATGTTTGTCTTGCCCCTGGCCTATTTATAGACTCTGTTCTTATTGATTGTCTCTTGCTAGATGTGACTCATTTTGTGCCTTAGCCTTTCTGAGTTTGTCCTTAAATGTTTGTTTTATTCTTTTGTACTCCTCCTTAGCAATTGGTCCACGTTTCTACAAAATCCTTTTTTTTTTTTCAGGTAGGGTGACCAGACAGCAAATGTGAAAAATTGGGAGGTAATAGGAGCCTATATAAGAAAAAGACCCAAAAATCGGGACTGTCCCTATAAAATCAAAACATCTGGTCACCCTATTTTCAGGTGATTACAGAGTTCCTGATGGAGCAATATTTGCCTCTTACTGTTCTACCAATCTTTTCTTTGCATCAAGATAGTTGGCTGTTGCAACTTTAATATTGTCTCTTTAAGAAACTGCCAGCTATCGCCAACTCCTTTTTCCCTTAGATTTCCTTTCTATGGGACCATACGTACCAGTTCTGTAAGTTTGTTCAAGTCCATTTTCCTCATTCTGTAGCACTCACTGCTTCCTTTCCTTGGAATCAAGCATCTGTCATTTCATGAACACTGTCACCCAAATTGCCTTCAGAATCATAGCCAACTCATTCCTTTTAGTCAGAATCAAGTCTAAAGTTGCTGTCACCTGGCCACTTCTTCTGGAACAAAAAGTTGTCCCCAGTACATTCCAAGAACTTATTGGACACTTTCTGTTTGTCCATATTACTTTTCCAATACATGTCTAGGTTGTTAAAGTCCCGTATTACTACCCACTCACAGTTTGGGATATTTCTGTTTGTTCTAGAAATGCCTCATTCACCTCCTTCTGATTTGGTGGTCTATAGTAGACTTCTACCATGTTACCCTGTTTCCCCCCTGCCCTTTTATCTTCACTCATGGGTTTTCAACTAGTCTGCCTCTTACCTTCTTCTGGACCTCAGAACAAGTCTATATAATCTTGATGTATTATACAAAACCCTCTCCCCTTTTTCCTCCTGCCTGTCCTTCCTGAACAAGCTATTCCTTTCCATACCAATGTTCCAGTCATGAGATTTATCCTGCCAAGTCTCAGTGATGCCAATTAAATCATAATTTAGCATATGGACTAATATTTCCCATTCTTCCTATTTTTCTCATACACCTTGTATCTGTATATAGACATCTAAGATGTTGAGCAGATTCACCCACTCATTTCACTCGTGTTGCTCCTGTGACTGATAATGCTTATGGAAAGTGAGTTTCAAAGTCAGAAGCGCACATATTTGCAGAAATATAATTTTAAATTCACAAGGATGAGTACTGGAAGTGCTCATTCATAGAACAGAATGAACATGTGACTTATCTGACCAATCAAAATATATCTATGCATCATGAATATTGATTACTTGCATCAAACTGTTCATGACTCTGAGGGGGGTTCACCTTCCTCTGCAGCCTGTCATATGGGTCACTTGCAGGTTTAAACTAGTATAAATAGTGGATTCTCTGTACCTTGAAGTCTTTAAATCATGATTTGAGGACTTAAGTAACTCAGCCACAGGTTAGGGGTCAATTATAGGAGTGGTGGGTGAGGTTATGTGGCCTGCAATGTGCAGGAGGTCAAACTAGATTATCATGATGGTCCCTTCTGATGCTAAAGTCTATAAAAAAGCTCTAGAGATTTAAAAAAAAGTGCAAATAAAAAGTCAGATACCAAAATTTACATATGACAAATGAATTTGAAGAAAGCAATCTAGTCACAGATATTCTGTGATTGGAAAATTAGATTACATATATCAGATAAATTATGGTTTGAAAAAATTTCACCCAGTTTCCAACATCATAAGAACACAAGAACATCACCTTTCTTGCAAGTGATATGGTTAGCATAACAGTTCAGGAGCCCGTTTCTATGAACATCAACTGAACCTAGCTTCATAGGCTATAAATACAAATATTACTAAGCTGCTTAAGACAGTGTCCAGGCATTCTCAACTTTCTAGGAACCACTTAGCAAATTGTAGGCCCTACCACAAATAAATAAAAAATAATGAGCTGACAGAGTGTATAGATTTGCTTTGCAGTATGGTGTAAAATAAATTTTTTATGGTTTCTATGGAAATAGCTGAGCTGTTCCTGCCCAGTCATTTTTTCTCTAGAGAAAACCATACAATAGACAGAAGAGGAGACTGACAGCTTCACTGTAGCAGAGAGAGTGTACAAGATACATAATATGATCATTTTTATTGACTCACAACGAATTTATATAACAGTTTTGAAGCCAAAAGTTGTCTTCTTGTTCACATGGAAAAGGGCTTTTGGGGACTTAGTTTGTGTGAGGTCCAATTAAAAGGCATTATATTATCTAACTTTTCATTTCTACTCAAAGATCAATATGATTCCAAATAACTTCTGCACTGCAGCAGAAAAAAAAAGAGGCAGAGTCTTGTGATTGATTCATGACCAAAGAGCATCACAGATGGACCTGTCCTAAAAGTCCCATCCATGGAAGAGATGCAGGAGTCTGAGCTGTTTTACAGTCTTTATTATTGCACAAAGTTACAAAGTCAGCTTTTCAGTTAGAAAAATATAATTATATTGCATTCCACAGAAATTCCCAGGAGAAACAAATGATTTTTAAAAAATCATAACTTTTTTTACTTCCCTAAAAAATGAGAACTTGTAAGTTTTTAAATTATTTTTTAAATTATTCTTCACCCCTTTGAAAAGTTCATGAAAGCACAGAGAACTTTGACACAGCATTATAAACTCAAGATGGTAGGTGCAGTGAAGTGTTTATAACAAAAAATAACAACACAGAAAGTCTTTGTCTCTTAAAGGGAGTAGCCAGCCAAAGCAGATCAGGGCAGCTACTCTATTTCTTCGCTGATTCTGTGACTCTGGGAAGCCTGAGGGTCTGACTGAGGAGCAGGAGGGTAGAATTAAGTCAAGGCTGGCAGAAACTGTGACTTTCCTGATTAGATATTTATTTTGTGATTTCTTTTTGACATTCAGGATGTGTATGCATGCAAATGGCACAGTATTCCCTTATGTTCCTACTTCATGTTAGAAATAGATGGGTCAGATCCTCAGTTAGTGTAATTTACAACAGCTGAGGCTCTGGCTGTGACACTTTGGCATGCAACCTCAGGGCCACCCAGAGGATTCAGGGGGCCTAAGGCAAAGCAATTTTGGGGGCCCCTTCCATTAAAAAAAGAGTTGCAATACTATAGAATACTATTCTCATGGGGGCCCCTGCGGGGCCTTAGGCCTGGGGCAAATTGCCCCACTTGCCCCCTCCTCTGGGCAGTCCTGTGCAACCCAGCCTGCCCTGTGACTCTAATTGCCTCAGATGCTGTGGTTTACATCCATACCATCAATAGCCAACCATCAATTGGCTAAGATTCCCAGAACTGTGAGTTACTGTGTTGCCACTCTCAGCCTCAGCAAATGAGAGTTTTGTGGCTGCTAAGCTGTGTGACAACTCTCTGACACATCAGCTTGTCTGCCTTGCTAGAAAACTCTTCAGGACTCTGCCAGTCCAAACCTGGCCTTGCAGGTAACAAGCAGTGCACCCCAATTCCTGAGTTCCTCAAAAAATCTCTCAAGTGTCCAATCCTCACCTGGAACACTCATAGAAGTTAAGTTTGCTGTTCTTTTAAAGAGACAGTAACAGCAGTTTATTAGTTTAAAACTGGAGTTAACAATCACTCCAATTTCCATCACAGCTCTGAATTGGTTTATGGTAAAAGTAAAACAAGTTTATTTAACAAAATGACAATGGATTAAGTGATACCCAGTATAAGGAATAAAGATAGAAAGTGTTACAAGCAAACAAAAGCAAAAATGCACTTCTACAATTAAAATTTCATTTCAGGAAGTTACTCCTAAACTCAGTTCCCAAGGACTTCAACCCCAATGGTTGAAGGATCCAAAGCTCTGGACCCTTTAATCTCCCCAAATTCTGAATACCTATGAGATTCTCTCTCTGTTTTTTTCATAGTCCAGTAAACTTTTGCAATGTATTCTTTGAAAAGTAAGCCCAGACCAAGCTTCTCTCTCTTGCTTGGATGTGTAGATGCCATACTGTCTTCCCAAAGTTCATTGACCTTGTTCCAAGAGGAAGAAAGGCTTCCTGTTGTTTTTTCCCTTCCTGTTGACTTCCCAGTCCCCCTACTGATTCAGATGTAAATATGGTTTCCACTGTTCTGATTCCACACTGGTTAGTTTACACTGGAGACAGTTAGATAGTTACCTTCCCTCTTGCTTGGGAGAACATCCACAAGCTTTAAAGCATAATAGCAGTCAGTATCTGTAATTCCCCATAGAGTGTTAATACACACATTTCACAATGCAATTAATCACCAGTGTATCACTAGCTTTCATAAAAAACCTTACTAGATACACTTTTATTATACAATAATATTGTATACAATCAGGTGATTCAATTTCTTATTATCTGAGGTTCAGACCACTCCCTAATTTCATGGCTATGTTTACCTTTTATGTACATGTACCTTCATTGACTCTGTCTGAGGGCTAGGCAGGTCAGACAAGCAAATGCACATTCCTTTGTCTAAGGCAGACTGTGCTTATGCATTGTTTGCCAAATACATTTTAAGAACATAATTCTAGCATATAGTATTAGTCTTTGTACACAATCCATACATGTACCATTCAATAAAATTAATTACCAGTGAGGTATTCATTTTCAAATGATATATTATGTCACATTTTGGGTATATATAATGACAACAGTGTGTTAGGTGTAGTGAGTGTTGGGCTTGACAAGAGTTGCTGACAGTCGTGAACCACCAATGACCCTCTGTGTCACATTAGCCCAGCTGTTTTTGAAAAATGCTGCATATGATCAACACCCTATGCTGTTCACTGTAAAATCACAACCTCTGAACTCCATAGACTAGTTGTTTTCTGTCCCCAATTACTACTGGGTGAACAGAAGGGAGGGGAAGTCATGCAGCTATCTCACTCTGGAGCTGGTTCTACAGCATCTGGCTGTGGATTCCAAAGAGCCATCCACCAGCCTGTGATCGCTGGTGCATATGACCATCCCTACTCCCTGCCCTGGCATGCGATGCACACTGGGTGCTATAATATTTGGCCATGATTCTTAGCCTGCTAGGGATCCACCAAACACTGGAGGAATCCCAAACTGAGAATATCCACCCAGTTTTTGGCCCTTTTCTGTCACCAGAGCAGCGCAAAGGGACCAGGCAGAATCAGAGAATCTGATCCCATTTACATACTGAAGAGACCTCTGAGTTCTCTACATACAGTGAAACCCAGGACTGCCATTTCATTTCTGCTTGAGAGGTTTTTGACAAAGGATGTCATGTTGCTGTTTATTCTCAATTTATCATTAGCTAAATAAAACTGCCACATAAATATTGCCTTGATATTTGAATAAATCAAGACACTCTGACACACACTTGTCTATTATTATGGGTTGCTCTGAGCTGACCAGACACGTATAAAGATTTTTTTTCCCTAGACCATAAAGAGCACTGTTACAGTTTGGCAAGGATAAATTGCCCCTAGTGTTTTCATTCTTTTTATCTGGTGACTCACTGAGCTACAGATATAGCAAGAGACTAAAATTGTTACATTGGTGTAAATACAGAGCAACTCCACTGGCATCAGTCGAGATGCTCCAGGTTTTCACCAGAGTAACTGAGGACAGAATTTGGCCCTTTGTATACAGAACCGAAACATGAACTCACAGAACTTCAGTGGTTGCCAGTAAATATTAAGAGATGTTACTGATGATCATCCTAAAGACAAGACAAGAGCTATAATTAGAACATAGTGAAGTAATGGAGCTATGCTGATTAACCCCAATAGAGGATCTAGCTTAACATTTTGCTATTAGCAATCTGTAGATTCTTACTAATGATGGTTCAGCATCTACTACTAACATCAATAACTAAGAATCTTCAAAATATAAATATGATAATGTTGAACTTTCATACATCTTCTGAGCTATAGTGTCCTGGTCTTCAGTGTATATTCTAGACATTCTACATGTGGAATACTCCATCAGATGAAAACTAGAGGGATATGTCTTATTCTTTTTTTTTTCATTCACAATTCATTCATTCACATTCTCTCGTCATGAATGTTTACAACCAAATACATTTGTTGCTGTATAGACCCTGAGACCCTCGTGGACAGTTTTGTCTGAATAAGAACATCAGGGTTTGACCTTATGAGGTAGCACTTTACTGAACAAAAAGTATGATGTGTGTGTATATATACATACATACAACTATATACACACATATATGTAGTGTGTGTGAATATTATTTATATATATTTATCTATATATTATTTATATTTATATATTATACATTTCCAATAAATCAAATAGCTAATATAACTTCCCTATGTAATATATATAAGTTGTATCAGATATTTGATTTACTGGAAACTTATAGCTAAGGAGCCAGATTCACTACTGGTGTACACATTCACAAATCCATTGAAGTTGCATTCACTTCTTCCAGTAGTGCATCTGGCCAATGTTTTAGTGACCATTCTGACCATCTAGTTTGACCTATATATCACTGAGCATGCAACATGATAGAGCAGTTGTTTAAAGTGTTTCAGATCCTTAGATTACAGCCACTATATGAGTTTTAATCATTATTATTATTAAAGAGAAATTATGGATTAATTTGAGTGTAAGTATCTGATGTGATTTAGCAGACTAAAGGAAAGCAGTGCCAACACACTGTCAAGGCTGCTAAAGATTTAGACCTAAAGGCCCAACCATTTAAGCAAGGAAATCAGGATTGGAGTAATATCTTACTAATGAATACGGAGATGTCCTATGCAGCCCAGAAAATGGTTGTCTGGGGACAGGACATGGTCAGAGCATACAGGAGATTGTGTATTCAGTATATCTCCTGTGTACCCTCCAGTGGTGGGGATTCTATGAAACGTTTTCTGTAAAATAAATTTGGCCTCTACTGGAAGAATCTCAAGGGGGTGGTGGAGTTCCTCCAACTGCCTTCCTTCCTTCTAGGGTAAAGCCACCTTCTGGCACAGATGTCCCAAAGGATGAACTGGGAAGTGATTCAAAACACTGACTTTAACGCAAATGGTGTGGCAAAGTTCTATCAACTCTTTGAAGGTTTAGGGTCCAATCCATCACCAACTGATATCAAATGTCTTCTCCTTGAGTGTCAATGGATCATGCCCTTTGAGGTTATATAAATAGTCTATACCTAGATTGTTTCCCTAGGATACAGCCCTCAGTAACAGGTATTGCATTCCTGTGCTGTCTCACAGGTGACACAAAGAAGAAATTCTGTTCCCCACTGCTCCCAGGGATATTGATTTATTGCTGGTGTATGTGTTGCTATCCCTGGCAAGCTGGCTCATTAGCACTGACTTGTTGGGGGAATAAAACCTAGGATCTACCCATTCCCTACCCCTCTCCACCCATAACATTTGGATATCCCTTGAAGGGAAAAAAGAGTGATTCTTATGCTTCCTTAATCCTTAATCCCCGGTGTAGGCACAGAACTCATTTCACAGTCTAACCCTTAGTTCTGAGTATGTCTATAATTTAGATGTTCAGACAGAGGTGGTAAGGCTTTTCCACAATATATACACTGATAAGTGTGTGTGTTGGGAGGAGAGGGGAGGCTGGTTGTTCAGTTTTCCATAGAGATATTATACAAAAATAACAGTTTATAAGTAAAAACAATCATCTCTCGTTCCTACTGACATTTCCTTGGCATTTATTTTACTTCTGTTGTAGAACTGATAAGTGAAATTGTTTTTAATTGTTCACTTTATTAATGTAACTTCTGTTCACCATTCACTACACTTGCCTGCATTGTAACTTCTGTTCACTGTTTGCCATATTGTAATTCAAACCCCATTTTAAAACGCTCACTCCATTTTGTAAAAGCTTCCTCCAACCTTCATTTTTGGCAACCCTGCTGTAATCTTATTAGTTAGTTTAGATGTGTGAATGAGGCATGTATGGATGATAAAATCAACCTCCAGCCCCAGCCTGTCCTGATGAGGTGAAGTTCAACTACCAACGGCTGAAGACCTAGACAACAGTGAAACAAAGTAAAAAGCATCCACCCTAAAAAGAAAAGGACAAAAGAACAACAGAAGGAAGATCAAAGCCAGGTTCAAGGCTGAAAGTCACGCCTGCAATTGACGGGTGATCAATCCAAACCCAAAGGCAGCGTGACACAGCAAGACCTATAGACTTTGAATCCAAACTAAAAGCCTGTAAAAAAGAAGGGTGAGATAAGAGACTTTGGGTAACATTCTGCTGCCAACATGGAGCCAGCCACCTGCTGATTAATTTAACAACAGCAGAATGAAGCAACTCCCATGAACTAACATAGGGAAAAATCCCTATAAAGCTGGACTCTGAAGACTGAGGACTTTGAGTCTATGGTTCTGCTGCCAGCCTCCAGGAGCATCAGGTGCACCTGACCCGGACTCGGCTCCACTCTTGTGTACAGAGTACCTGGCCAGTATTCTGTCACAAGCAACTTTAGGCTGGTAACTATAATATCTACACAGAACTTGTATAAATGATTGTGTGAATGGATATATATATATATATATATAATCATAGAAATAAGTAACCAAACAACATTGTTTGCTGTTATCTTTTATTTTATTATGGTATTTACAATAAATGTGACAAATGTCTTGTCCCCTTTAAGATCCTGCTAGTTTTTATTGGTATAACACCGTTTGGTAAAATATGCTCCAACAGTTTCAAAGTTTAATTTAGTCTGTTATGAACTCTGCACGAAGTATTTTAGATTTCATTTTTTGAACCTGCTATGCAAATTGTTTTTAATTCATATGAGTTACCTGAATCTCAGAGCTCCATTAACTTTTGTTATGCTGTCTTTGCAGTTTACTGTGTGGCAAGATGCCAAAATTCTGAAACTTCTTGGGAAAAAATAAAGAACTAGAAAAAAAACAAAAAATTAGTCCTTCATAGAAAATGAAACATGTTTAGGATTTTGCATTTTAAAAGGACGGACTGCAGCTTAATTAGCATATTTGGCATATGCACTCCTTTGTAGTGAGGGCATAGGAAGACATAGCTTAACAAAAGGGTTAAAGTTAAAAGATACTTATGCACTAAGTTTGCAGGTGTGTATGTGTGTGTGCGTGTAAGCCAGTATTCTGAAATCTTTCTGAACTATCCATACAGAAATAGCAGAAAAGACCAGGACATGACACCATGAGCATTATAAATAATTTTTAGACCAGCAATTTTACTAATGTTTTCTTGGTTAGGTTTTTGTTTGTTTGTTTGTTTGGGGGGTTGGTTACAAAAGGAGTAAGTTCTGTTTTGTCAAGGACACGATGTAAGTGAGGACAGATACAAAATGATAATAGGAAAGATCAGGCCATAACTTCATTAGCCCTCGTATGAACAGGATGTTCTCAACCCAGTGACTAATAGAACTTCCTCCAGAAGCAAAAGGCCTTATGATGATCCCTAGCCATTTTTCGACAGGCCCAAAGACCACATGGCAAGAGGGATACCACTCATTGTGCTTTTTACCAAGCCCATTCTGGAGGTTTCTAACTGGGTTGACAGTTTAAATGTTCTGCCTTTTAAACATTACTTGATCCTGCCATCTTCACCTTGTTCCACAGTTTAAAAAGCTGGAGCCCATTCCCTTAACATACACCTAAATATTCAGGTTCATAACTAGACATGCATACTAATCCAAGCAAGGTCTGCTAGACCTCACTAGGAGATTACTCAAATAGGGCCCATTCTGAAGCCCACTAGGGTCAGTTAGAGTCTTTCCACTGACTTCAGCAGACTTTGATCTGACTTTTGATCCTATTATTCACAAATATACTCTAGGTTTGCAGACTAATTTATATAGAACTAGGGTTCATTTAGTCACAATTGTAAAGGCCTTCAAGAGTGAAGGAAAGAAAAGTAGCAGTCATCATAAGCTTATTATTTATTTGAGCATATTATTTATTTGAGCATAAGCTTTCGTGGGCTACAGCCCACTTCATCGGATGCATAGAATGCAACATATAATAAGAGATATATATACACATACAGAGAACATGAAAAGGTGGGAGTTGTCCTACCAACTCTAAGAGGCTAATTAAGTAAGATGAGCAATTATCAGCGGGAGAAAAAAAAAACTTTTGTAGTGATAATCAAGATGACCCATTTCAGAGAGTTTGACAAGAAGGTGTGAGGATACTTAACATGGGGAAATAGACTCAGTGTGTGTAAGGGCTCAGCGATTCCCAGTCTCTATTCAAGCCTAAATTGATGGTATCTAGTTTGCATATTAATTCAAGTTCATCAGTTTCTTATTGGAGTCTGTTTCTGAAGCTTTTCTGTTGCAAGGTTGCCACCTTTACATCTGATACTGAGTGACCAGAGAGGCTGAAGTGTTCTCCTATTGGTTTTTGAATGTTACCCTTAATAAAATGCTGCCATCGATCTACTGAACCGATGTCTGGTCCTTGAATAGTAACTTTCTAACTTTCATGGTCCTGCGTCTGCCAGCTTCATCAGAGGAATTCAATTTCTGTCACTCCTGTTTCTTTTAAGCTCAGTCTGGACAAATCTTGTTTACAGTATCTTTGGGGTTTTTATACCTCATGCTAGAAGAAGCTGAGAAACTTTAAGGCAGATGAAGGACCATTTCCTTACCAATCCCTGCCCTGCTCAGCACAATTCCTGCAACTTCCACCTTCACTATATCAATGGCCAGAGGAGCTAAAAGGAGAGCCTTCCAGGCAGCAGGGTAGAGACCATTCACTAGAGCCAGTAAGAAAATAGGTTTATTTTTCACCAGAAAATTTTGACTTCATGAAAAACCAAAAAGTGAAAAAATTTAGGTGACTAACAATAGAAATCTGGGCGGCAGGGGTAGAGGGAAGAAATCAGCTTTCTGGTTTTCATTTTCCAACAAAAAATTGTAAGTTTTCTAAGAAAGCAGATACTTTCTGTGAAAATATTTGTTTTGTCAAAAAAAAATTTTTCAGTCAAAAAAAAAATGTTGATGGAAAATTTTCAACCAGCCCTACTACTGAGTCTTGGGATCTGGAGAAACTGCAGCATCAAGCCCATAGAACCTCCATATTTCAGTAAAACACTTTTCATTAACAAAGGGATAAAATAGGTATCATTTGAGAAAAAGTACATGGATCTGAAAATCCATTTCAAATGCCTAAATTCTAAGGAGCACATTTTATAATAAACCATTAACTCTGCACTGTGCTTGAAATACAGTTGAAATGAATTATGTGAAAGCCCCTTCTGGTTCTCACTGATGTCATGGGACCCTTTCTTTTAGATGAAAATGAACAAAAACTGCGTCAAGCTAATAAAGATTTCAGCCTTTGCAGCTCTTGCCTAACGCTGGCTCCAGAGTCTCAGAAATCACTTTTCCAAATTTATCATCTAAGAATTACAAAGTTCTCATAGACTTGTCACCATGGCAAGAGGCCCTTCATGCAGTAGGCAACTGTGATTTGTGCAGATTTATAATACTGTGCCATGGAAATGGAATAAAGGCAGTAAAGTCAGCTCTCCGAGAACAACAGTAAATCTTATTAGGTCTCAAGTTCAACAATGATATGTTGACCACCTATAACTGACATACCTTATGTTCACTTTAAATTGTAAGTCACTTTTGCTTCATTAGTTTCTTTGTTAGTGCAGCCTCAGTTGCTACAAAAATAAAACTTGTGATGTGCTTTAGAAAAAAAAGCACATTAAGTAGCAGTGAATTATTCTCAGCTCCCACAATAGCTTTTAGCTCTCATGTATTGGTGCTGATGGAATGCTATTTATTTTAAAATGTTTGACCATGGCCTCTTCTTACTGAGAGATCCTCCATCCTGTCTCTCTCTGAAGGACCTGGGGCAGGGAGGAAAGAAAGTGTGCTGCTCCAGACAGATATCTGACCTTTTCCATGTGAGAAGAGGCAAATTTGCATGCTGAGGGTCCCCTCCAATAACCAATTTCAAAGACACAATCAGGCACAGACATTCGAATTTATAGTTCATGAAGTTTGTACATACGATATTCCAAATGCTGATGCACTAGTTAATGGAAATAATGTATCATACTTCTCAGTATTCAAATTCTGTTGTTTAATTGGCCCCTATAGATTAAAGTTATAAATAAATAGAAATGGAAAATATTGTTGGGCTGGGAGACCTCGGGTGCTTACACACCTTACAGACTGTTTTACAAGGTATTTTTGTTAGCATGTTAGCACTGTTCAGTGTTTGCAGAAATGCCGAATAATTATGAAATTTTGTGATGTACATTATTTTCAGAGAAGCTGTTGCAGACATGGGCATTGATGATGAGCAAGACTGATTTTTTTAAGTAAGAATTTACATAAGAAATCTGGCTTGCCTGCGGGAGGTCCACCGGTCCCGTGGATTCGGCAGCAATTTGACGGCGGGTACACCGAATCCACAGGACCGGGGACCTCCTGCAGGCACGCCGCCAAAGGCTGCCTGACTGCCGTGCTTAAGGCAGCAAAAAAGCTAGAGCCACCCCTGCATATCACAGACAGTCAGATGAGCCCTAACTCCCTGTACTGGGCAGCTGCCCCATGACAGTGCCGTTTTGATTACCTCTGTTCAAGTGCTGACATACGCAGTGTAGATAAAGCAAGCCACACTATGAAAATTACCACACTCTGTCTCATGGATTTCTCCTCTAATGGGAAATCAACCTGCAAGGCTGCAAAATTTGCTCCTCTTTGGCAGAGGTTCAACAATGTTATCTGAGAAATGCACAAAAGTGCATAAGGGTTCTAGAGAGTTCTCAGCTGATTCAGAACATGCATATGGTCATAAAGAGACCTTTGTTTTGTTTTTTCTGGATCCCTACATTTTATTCTGTATCAGCTACTTACTCAAATAACAGCCAAAAGATCTTCAGATTAAAATATCACTTTTTGTGCTGTCACACTGTCTGGAGAGACTCATGATCAATTGTCAAAAGGGCGAGCAGACATCCCAATCTGGTTGTATGTTCTATAATTAAACTTCACCAGCCTAAAAACAAGTGGTAACTCCTAAAGCTCTATAGCAATCTTACTAGGGAATCACAGACAGTCCCCTTGGGCATGCCAGTATATCTTCCACCGAGGCCAGATGGACTATGTGATAGATGGTCATTTTACGCCAAAAAACACACCAATATTCAGATTACTCCCAGTCCCAGGTCAATTGTATTCAAATCTCAAACCAAGGACAATGCCTATAGCCAATCCTGTAATAAACTAACTAAAGATTTATTAACTAAGAGAATTAATGAAAGTTCTTCTCAAGATTAAAGCAGGTAAGAATACACACACAAACAGGGTACAATCTTAAGTGCAAAAGGTAATATAAGCTTCTATAATAAGCAAGCTTTTATATCCTTTGGGTATCATCCAAGCCAAGCAACTGGGTGATTTCTTGCTTATATCTAGGAATCTTTGCCCCTCAAAGGTCAAACAGCATGAAGAGGCCCAGTTGCTACTTGTCAGGGATTTTTATACCCCTCATCCCAGAATTCAAGCTGATCAGGTGAACACTTCTTCATGTAACCTCTCTGTGGATTGGTGGGGTAACCAAAGGACAAAGTCTTTGTTCCACAATGGCCAATTGGGATTCAACAGTCCTTTCTGATGAGCAGGAGATAACATCTCTTGGGGTAAACCAATATTTCACACTTGGTAATGCTTCTCCCCTGACTGTGGGGAATGTACAGTCTTCAAACATTTTTATAGTTACAGAGCAAACATTTAAACATTGCCTTATAACATGAGATACAGATGTTATAAGTAGGATTAATACTTGAAGCACCCTACGAGTGTTCCGTAAAGTCTAAACACGTTATAATTCTAATATCTATTTTGATAATGATAACAACCAGGTAAACTAGACTGGTTTCCAGCTATGCATTTGTTAGCATTCAGTGAGCCTTAGGGACCTTGGCATGAGCTGGCACCTGGTCTGCTAGTGTTGCATGTGCACCTTTAGGTCCTGACCCTGTATGGAGTACGATGCATGCACAGTGACCTTCCCACGAGACGCACCTGGAAGGATCAGGGCCAGAGTATGTCTCCTTTTTTTAATGCAGGACATGTCTGAGTAGGAAAGAAACACTACATACGTTTTCAGTTGAACATTAAGCGTATTTCTACACTAATAGCCTGATTTTCAGAGGTGTCTTCAGTGGGACAAATGCTTAGCACCTCTTACAATTCAGCTGTAGAATCCAATTTCATATTGTAAGAGAAATGATCTCAAACATTTTGGTAAATGCTAGATTCAGACTTTGCTGGGGTAGCGTCCACTTACACCGGAGATGAATTTGTATCTTAGACTTTCTTCAAGTTCTTCTCATGCCAACTGTGTGAATTCAATCACAAGACAAACAAGTCACCCTTCCCAGTCCCTTCCCTCATCTGCTTCCGACAATTTCAAGATGGTATTTTCTGCCCTTTTCCTCACCAGCAACCTATTTATTATCTTACTGAAAATATGATTTTGTACATTTTCTCTGAGAGTGATTATGGCCTTTTGATTAGAGCACGTGTCTAGGCATCAGGATTCCCATGTTGTCTTCCTGGCTCTTCCACTGACTTGCTGTGTGAACTTGGGCAAGTCAGCTAACCTTTCTGAGCTTCATTAATCTCATCTGCAAAATGGATATAATTAAAGTTGTCCATCTTACAGGGTTGTTGTAGGACTTAATGTGATATGTTATAAAGATCTTTCAGATTCTCAAATCAAAGGTTCTGTACTGATGCAATGTATTCGTATAGTAAATAACCCAAAGTTAAGGTAAAAACAGTAAGGCTTTCTCAACTCCCTCATCAGTACAATTTGGTACAACATCTTTTAATTCTTCTCATTTGCAGGCATTGCTTAGAGGAGATCTGGGGAGAAAATCATAGTCATCTTACCTTCAAAGAAATGTTCTTTCTTATTTCTTCCCTCTGATAAAACCTTTTCTCATTTTCTAATATTTATGAAAGAGACAATGAATGTTCAACCTGAACTGCTCCTTTTTTCCTGATCATCTCACTCGTATATGCATAATGTTTTTCCCCACACAAAGCAGATCATTTTTTATATTTAAGCTAAGTAATTAGAAATAGGCCAATACTTGAGGATACTTTCCAGCAGAAACATGCAACAGCACTCTGATATAATCTGAATGTATCTAGTTTTCCAAGAGCTCAGCAATCATTCCCATGAGGACTATACTTTGTTTCCAGACATTTTACTTTTCAATGTAGCTTCTGATACATGAAGGCGTACACTTCTGTATTACAGTTCTGGTTAGTTGAGGGTTCTGTTCTCTACCACCAATATTCTCCTCCTTACTGTTCAGTCTTTCGAAGATGCTTCTGTTGAGTGGAGCACATCCGACCTGATTCAGATATGCCCCTATTTGACTGATCTTCCTCCTTCTGGCAGATAATTTAACACTGGCATTGCAGGACACAGAATTTGTGGTTCCATATTTTTTCTCCCTATAGCCATCTTTTCAATCCCCTTTAGTGAATCTACACAAAAGGTTTTGTCTGACAAACTCCTGATTTTTGTGCTTGTTAAATTTATAGGCTTAGATATAGGTGGAGCATAAAGTCAGCCTTCCATACTTCCACTCTGCCGCTCACACCTATATCCACATTTCTAAGCTTCCTGTAGCATATTTCTATTTTTATTGTTGCCATTATAGTTTGGACACAGTGCTTTAATCTTTACTTGATTTACAGCACATGGCACAAGAAATCAAGTCCCTTTAATAGCTGAAAGAAGTTCTGGTTCTGAGTAGGTCATATTTGCCATTCCAGTGCACTATTGCCTCTTTGCCTCTCTTAAAAAATCCTCCATGAAATCCATGAAGATAGAAACATTTGTGTTAAGTTCCTGCACTTAATTGCCATTATGAATCCATATCATTTGAATACCGGTGGGTTTGGCTTCCTTAAGGAATTAGTGTTTGATGAATCATCAGTGGCCCTGCAAATGACTTCTCATAGCTCTGCTGAAAACTGGTACAACGGAAAGGACGAAGAGCTATTCAAGGGGAAGAGATGGGGAGTTGTTTGGGGTGTCATATAAAGGCAAAATACTGTGACAATTTTGAGAGTCAAGAATGGAGGAGAAGCAGCTTTTCTTCCATACTTTCTTTAAATTCTTTCTTTATGCTAAATGCAAAAAAGTAGGAAAAAACTCTTGCAAGTGCATAACAAAATTAATGTACCACCTTAAACACTAAAATCATTCTCACCGAGGCATTTGCATCCATCTCATCTTCGAGTAAAAACACCTTCTGTCTATTCAGTATACTAAAAATCCATCAACAGAATTATTAAAAACAGAGTTAGCTACAGTGGCAGAATTAGTAATATGCCCTCTTAGATGTTTTTAACCAAATTACCATAGGATTCTTTACAGCCTATTGATCTTCTGTCTGTCTTTCCAGAAAATATGAAGCACTTTTATTCCATACCGTCTCATCTAAGCCAAGCTATTTCTCACTTACCATAAAAACGGTAGATGGAAAGCAAATCCTGGCTTGGATTTGTAGATTGCCATTCCCATAATTACAATAGATCAGATCATGCCCTACCGTGGAATAACCTGCATAGGATATGGAAACATAAGGATTTTGTCCTCACAGAATCCCTATGGCATCATTCCCTTGGAGCTCCCTGTGCATAGGACATGCAAGGATTCCCCCCCTCCCTCCCCGACCCTAAATCAGCTGATTTCAAGATCTGCAGATGCCTGAGCTATTTGCATGGGGGTCTGGTGTCTTTTCATTGAATTCAAGCTCATCCAGCCCTTTCTGGAGTCTTGCTACTTCCAGATCTATGCTACCTCCAGACCCTGCGAGAAGGTTCCTTCACCAGAGAATCCCCCAGATACCACTGTGTCTGGAATCTCCCTCAAGTGAAGCTCCACATTACCTGTGTTAAAGCTTCAGACAACTTTAACTTAGGGGAGAAATCCCAATGGGGATGGGACAATACCAAAGGGAATGGCTGCCTTCTTCTGCACTTCCCCCTCCTACTTCCAAGTCTGTGCTAATACTCCCTGTGTGCCACAGAATCTGACTCCCTCCAGGGGTGGGTGAAGGAAAAGTGGAATAATGCTGTAGTGGGAAAGGGGCTGTAGAGTTAAAATCTTCATATGCAATGCTTTTCCTATGCTATTGTCAATCTATCTTCATTTCTCTTCTCGTCAGTCTCGACATTTGGTAAGTAGAGCGCCTAAAATGCTCTGCTCCTTCCAAACAAGAAATGGAGTGGTGCATCTATTCCCCTACCTTCAATACAGTTTCAGGCCAGGATACAGAACTATTCAGATAAGTTTTATAATGAATGTATTTTATATAATAACTTAAAAAAATGAGGAGTCCTTGTGGCACCTTAGAGACTAACAAATTTATGTTGCTGTCCCTTGAATAGACATGTGGACAGAGTTGGCACTGGGGTTTGTAGCAGGGTTTGGTTCCTGGGTTGGAAGATGAATAGGTCAGAATATGAACAAGAGGCTGCTAGACAACTCTCTGACATCCATTCTGCAGGCCATTACCCTCTGACCCCACTGAGGATTACCAAAAGAAACTACACATCTGCTCAAGAAATTCCCTGAAAAAGCACAGGAACAAATCGGCACAGACACACCCTTAGAAACCTGACCAGGGGTATTCTATCTGCTACCCAAGATCCATAAACCTGGAACTCCTGGATGCCCCATCATCTCAGGCATTGGCACCCTGAGAGCAGGATTGTCTGGTTACGTAGACTCTCTCCTCAGGCCCTACGCTACCAACACTCCCAGCTATCTTCAAGACACCACTGACTTCCTAGGGAAACTACAGTCCTTTGGTGATCTTCCAGAAAACACCATCCTAGCCACTATGCATGTAGAATCCCTCTAGAACAGGGGTAGGCAACCTATGGCATGCATGCTTTTCAGTGGCACTCACACTGCCCGGGTCCTGACCACCGGTCCAGGGGGCTCTGCATTTTAATTTTATTTTAAATGAAGCTTCTTAAACATTTTAAAACCTTATTTACTTTACATACAACAATAGTTTAGTTATATATTATAGACTTATAGAAAGAGACCTTCTAAAAACATTAAAATGTATTACTGGCACGCGAAACCTTAAATTAGAGTGAATAATTGAAGACTCGGCACACCACTTCTGAAAGGTTGACGACTTCTGCTCTACACCAACGTTCCACACAAAGATGGACTACAAGCCATCAGTAATAGCATCCCTAATACCATCACGGCAAACCTAGTGGCTGAACTTTGTGACTTTGTCCTCACTCACAACTATTTCAGATTTGGGGACAATTTATACCTTCAAATCAGTGGCACTGCTATAGGTACCCACATGGCCCCTCAGTATGCCAACATTTTTATGGCTGACTTAGAACGCTTCCTTAGCTTTCACCCCCTTACGTCCCTACTCTACTTGTGCTACATTGATGACATCTTCATCATCTGAACCCATGTGAAGGAGGCCCTTGAGGAATTCCACCAAGATTTCAATGATTTCCGCCTTACCCAGCAACCTCAGCCTGGAATAGTCCACACAAGAGGTCCACTTCCTAAACACTACAGTGCTAATAAGCGATGGTCAATACACACCACCCTATACCAGAAACCTACTGACTGCTATAATTATCTATATGCCTCCAGCTTTCATCCAAACCACATCACATAATTTACTGTCTACAGCCAAGCTCTAAGATACAACTGCATTTGCTCCAATCCCTCAGACAGAGACAAACACCTACAGAATCTCTATCAAGCATTCTTAAAACTGCAATACCCACCAGGTGAAGTGAAGAAACAGATTGACAGAGCCAGAAGGGTAACGAGAAGTCACCTAGTACAAGACAGGCCCAACAAAGAAAGTAACAGAATGCCACTAGCTATCACCTACAGCCCCTAACTAAAACCTCTCCAGTGCATCATCAAGGATCTACAACCTATCCTGAAGGACAATCCCTCACTCATAGACCTTGGGAGACAGGCCAGTCCTCACCTACAGACAGCCCCCTAACCTGAAGGAAATACTCACCAGCAACTACACATCACACAACAAAAACACCAACCCAGGAACGAAACCCTGCTACAAACTCCAATGCCAACTCTGTCCACATATCTATTCAAGGGACACCATTATAGGACCTAACCACATCAGCCAGACCATCTGGGGCTCATTCACCTGCATATCTACCAATGTGATATATGCCATCATGTGCCAGCAATGCTCCTCTGCCATGTACATTGGCCACACCAGACAGTCTCTATGCAAAAGAATATATGGACACAAATCTGACATCAGGAATCATAACATTCAAAAACCAGTTGGAGAACACTTCAATCTCTCTGGTCACTCAATAACAGACCTAGAAGTGGCAATTCTTCAACTAAAAAAACTTCAAAAACAGACTCCAACGTGAAGCTGCGGAACTGGAATTAATTTGCAAACTGGATACCATCAGATTAGGCCTGAATAAAGACTGGGAGTGATTGGTCATTACAAAACCTAAACTTAATTTCCCCAATACTAATTTCTCCTTACTGTTACTCTCACCTTCCTGTCAACTGTCTGTAATGGACCACTCTCTTACTACTTCAAAAGTTATTTTTCCTCCCTTGGTATCCTGCTGTTAATTGATTTATCTGGTTAGACTGACCTCACACTTGGTAAAGCAACCCCCATCCTTTCATGTATTTATACTGCTCCTTTATTTTTCACTTCATGCATCTGATGAAGTGGGTTCTAGCCCATGAAAGCTTATCCCCAAATAAATCTGTTAGTCTCTAAGGTGTCACAAGGACCCCTCATTATTTTTGCTGATACAGACTAACACGGCTACCACTCTTTAAAAAAAAAAAAGATTGACAGACAACAAAATGTTAGTTTATTAAAATCCATAGATACAAATTTGCAGCTTTAAACAGCATCCAAAATATTTTGAACAGTTTGAATAAAAAGATACCTTTCCATTACTTGTAAGTAACTGATGATTTTTATATCCTTTTGTGGGCAGACGTAGAACAGATATTACACATACTTGAACGCATTCCATTAATTCTAAGGTATTCATGAGTTTATATCACAGGCAGACAAAAGCAATATTAAAAGACGGTAATATTATGTTGAATAAATAATAGGTGGCTCCGTATGGTGGGAGAAATATTTTTCTACAATAATTCATTTAATGAAATATAGCCAACTCATAGTAGGAAATTCTGTCCTATTGTTGATTGAAATGAAATAGTTTTCACTGGGGACCAGTTGTAGCAACTTTCATTCATATTTAAATTCTATTGTGCTTCAATAAAAACTAAACCTCTATCAAGAAAGTATTTAATTTAATTCACATGCAGAATAGAAAGTATCAGTTTATGCAAGGCCTTTTACTGACATTTGCAATACTTCCTTAATACTGATAAGAAAAGAAACTCCGAAGGAGCAATCTTCTTATTAGTGCCTCAACACTAAAAAGTGGTAGTTGTATTGTGAACTCAAAAGACTTTGGGCTCAAGCTTCAGCAAATGTGATCTGTGCTCAGTACAGGACTGGAGAGGCTAAAGTGATCATAAATCACCTTTCTGCTGCCTCAATCCTGGTGCTGCTGGGGGCTTGTTCACCACAATATAAATTAGGGCATCCTCGATGCCGTTATGCCGCGCAGTGATTGCCAGAGAGTTCCAGGAACTAGAACATGATGGGAGGAGTTGCTCTATACCATCTGGGGATTCCTCCAGCTTGGGTATTCCAGACATATTTTTCTGGATTGTTGTGTCAGTGATAGGTCTCACTGCTCTATTTCTCTTTCGTCTACTCTCACCCTACAAGAGAACATCATACAGTGTTTCTGACTGATTTTCATATTACCCTTCCACTGCATGCAATTCATCTGGGTTCAGTTCCTCAGTTATTTTTATAGCTGTAATTTCCCCATCTTTCATTGAACTTTATGGTAATTATCGTAAATCTTATCTGCTATATTTGTGTTTCTATTATTTGGTTTGTTTGTTTCATTTTTATCTGAAATCAATGTAATCTATTGTGGCTTAATCCTTGGGAATTCCAATTACAGTATGAATATGGTTGGTGATTTTTCTGATGTGCTTCACAATAGCTGAAAACTGATTGGCATTGTGTCTTCGCATAGCTGGGCCCTCATTTAACTTTGGAAGAATCTTATCAGATCTGTCACAGGTATAAATGTATCTTGTATTTGATTCCTCATGTCTTATGTGTCTTTGGCATTAGTAATGGGCTTCAGCAAGATAGTCCGGAATTTGTCACATGCTCATAAGTGACATTCTCCCATAGGGATGTTTTTATTTTCATCATCTCACTCCCATCCTAGCTGTCAGCCTCTTTACCTCTCACTTCCCCTTAAAGGGTCTGCAGAGTCTCTGCAGCCAAACTATTTTCTTTGATGCTTCTGACTGATCAGTCATGTGTCTAAATTTCTACTCATATTACAAAAAGCTGAACTTCTTTACTTATAAACTGTGGTCTGTTCTCTGCCTGTCTTTCTTTATGTGTCCCCTGCATTGCTGGAGATTGCTTTTGTATAACCAGGCTAGGTCACTTTTGGTGCACTAGAGTTGTGTTATTTCAAAATAGTTCTATAAACACTAACAAGATCTCTTTTATATAATAAAATCTCAGATTCAACAATCTTCTCTGGGCCAGACTGGAATGGACTTTTTGCTCAGGGAAGATGAGTATGGGAGTGAAAACTACCCCCCCCTCCCCCCAACCAAACTTCCCTCCAGTCCAGCTAGCTCCATCTCTGGCAGGTAAAAATAATAATAATTGAAAATATTATACCTATCTCCTAGAAATGTAAGCTCATCAAGTCTAGTCCCCTGCTTTCACTAGCAGGACCAAGTACTAATTTTTGTTCCTGGTCCCTAAGTGGTCCTGTTAGGAATTGAATTCACAGCTCTGGGTTTAGCAGGCCAATGCTCAAACCACTGAGCTATACCTCCTTGGAGAGAATATCTTTCCCCACTGCACTTTCTAGCACTCTCCCTCTGTGTGTTTGCTAGCCTGTCAGCCTTTCAGCAGCACTCTGAGCAGTCTCTTCTAGTTTGCCCAATCCTCTTTCCTTTTCTAGAGGGAATGGCTACATTAGAATCCCCTTTGATCCAGGCTTTAGCCTTGGGATATGTAATCCATTCTACTCTCCATGGAGCCAGATAGGAAGTTTCTTCCCCATTGATGACCCAGTCTTTGTTATCTTAATTCCTTTGAAGCTGTTTACCACAGGTGTCTTATCTCTGCCATCATTTTCTTTCCTGTAAATTCTCCCCTTACAGCTTCCTTTGAGTTAACTCTATGCATTCAAGCAGGATAATATTACCTAGATAAACTGATCTGCAGATGATCTTTATAACAAAATACAGATATTGCCCCATTTTCTACATAGCCCTTCTGCCCAGGCGTGCACAGGGACTGTTCAGTCCATATGTCGATGGAGCTGCACATCACCTCAAAGGGGAAGAAGAGGACATGGGGCTATGGCCCCCTCTGCACATGTGAGATCTCAGGAAAGGCCGGTCCTTTGGTGAGTTACAATCCTTCCCCAAACATTAATTCTGGGCTGTGAGACTCTGCATCATGATTTTACCTGAGGCTGTGGAAGGCTTGCACAACTTAACCAAGGGTGACCAGATGTCCCGATTTTATAGGGACAATCCTGATATCCAGGGCTTTTTCTTATATAGGTGCCTATTACCCCCCACCCCGGGTCCTGATTTTTCACACTTGCTATCTGGTCACCTTAACCTAACCTTTTATTTGCAAACAAGTAACTACATTTGGCCAGACTTTCTAATTGACTATCAAACTTTAAAGAGATGGGCTGGACGACAATGTGATCTTTACTCCTGTGTTTCTTAGGACAGATACGCCAAGTCACAAAGGTTGGCAGATACCCATATATGGGATTTTGGACCAGTCTATAACAAGGATATGGACCAGTCAGCAAAGTTCAATTCTAGTTCTGAAGCCAAATCTGAATTTCTTCAGAGTTCAGCTGAAAGCAAAGTCAGGTCAAGGGATTTGATTCATCAACTATTTTAAACACAGAAGTTAATTATAACACCCTAAATACGTATTAGGAGAGATATAGCTGAATATCTATATGTATGAAGATAGAGAATAAGGTGCCAGTCGATGGCCCTCAAGAAAATGTGCCATTCTTCATGAGTTTTGTAGGTCCAATAAAACTTCTTGTTAGGAACTGAAAATAGCTTCCATCATGCAGCCCTTTACACAGAGCTCTCAGCAATATGCAAACATAAGAAATTGGTAGCGTGAAAATCTGTGATTAGATTTCAGGCTAAAACAAAACGACCTCCCTGTCTCCCATTTGACTATGTCTTTTACAAACTATTTACTGAGGCCCTGAATCAGTTCACTATTGATTCACCTTTTATTTCAAAGTATGGCAATATTCAAGGACTCAGCCCATTGGTTAACAATTAACTAAGCTTGTTTCAGGTCATTACAGTTTCTCCAAAAACAATTAAGATGTGTGAGCTGGTATTTATTCTAAACCTCTTAAATCAAGAACCTGTTTTGCAGCCTGAAATATCTACTCTGATTATCAGTAAATGTTTGAACATATAAACACTGCCCTGATTTGAAAGCCTTCTGACGATCAAAAACTCATTTGCAACCTTAGGGCTTGTTTTATATATATATATATATTAACAATCAAAGGGTATCTTTTCAAAATGTAAATATCCTTTTCTGTGAAACCTGTATAGCAATAATAGTCTACTGTGAGTAAATACTCATCCCCGTTCTGTGGGATCAAAGTCTGTTCTCAGAATTTGCCATGAGCAATCTGATTTCACCTTTGTTAGTTTCTGACTTAATCTCAGCTAGTTTTTGTTCCCACACTGGCAGATTTTTTTAAATTAGCATGTGTAATTCTTCATCCATTTTCACACCAATATCTATGACGTTTTCATTAATGCTCATCACAAGATCCACACTTCCACAATACTTTATTTTGAGGTTTTGAATTTACTTGTGCTGTATAAAATCCATACATAACTGTGTTGCTTTTGTGTTACCATGGTAACAGACATTATCCTTTCCTTGGTTCTTTGAAATCCTTAATAGGTAAGAAGGATTTTGTCTTGTTTTAAATTATCTGTATATTCTTGTATGTTACATTAAATATCCTCTTAAAATTACATTTTTCCTATTAATTTTGAATGCAATCTTAATTCAATTAGTATCTAGATTCCATAATAGAAATCATACAGACACTGTCCCAGCAAAGTGTTCTTCTTTTTCAATTTGTCTCTAATTGTGGCTGTGTTTTGTGCTTTGATTTTCCTACATAGTCTGCAAAATGGTTCCTAAAATTGTTTAAAATGGTGTTTCTTAATCTCTTTTTAACAGTGTGTATTGTTTGAACATATTGCATTTTTTAGAAAAGTCATAATTTTCATTTATTGTGGTGTGGTTTTTGCTGCTTTGCACAGTGTTTTTTTTTACGGAGGTGGAGCTAAGTTATGATCATGCAATAATCATCTAGTTTCATCAATTCGCTGTAATAAATGATGTGAGTGATTTAGGAAGTAGCATTTTGTGCTCTGTTTTTAGAATAATCCAGCATGAGTCAAAAGGCACTGTGCTTGTATTTTTGTTATAGTTTCTCAATTAGAAAAAAAACAAGTTCCTGACTGCCTGTGATCACTATTGTACACTACAAGCTATTGTACTTTTCAGAAGAGTAGGGCAGTTCAGCTGATGTTCAGCTAAATTTCCTTTTAGGTAATTACCAGGAGTGAAAGTGAGCAGGTACGGGCTGGTACTTTGTACCGGTAAGAACCCACATTAGCCCATACCCAGCCCACATTAAAGTGCTGCCGCAACAGTGCTTTAATGTCCCTGCCCCTTTTGCCTCCCCTGTCGGGGGCCCTGCCAGTAGGGTCTGTACTGGCAGAACCGCTGACAACGGATGCAAAAAGGGCAGGGACATCAAAGCACTGCCGCAGCAGCACTTTTAGGATGGTCCTTTGCCGCGGCAGCACCTTTGCCTGGGCCTCTGACAGGGGCAAGGGGGGGAAGGAGCGGGTGCAGCAATGTTAAAGCACTGCTGCGGCAAAGGACCCTGCAGTGCTTTAATGTCCCTGCCCCTTTTGCCCCCCTTGGCTGCTGACAGGTGGTGGGGGGAAAGGGAGCAGCTGCCCTGAGGCCGGTGATTTAAACGGGCCCGGGGCTCTGGACGCTGCTGCCCCTACTGCAGCAGTGGCATCCGGAGCTCCAGGCCCTTTAAATCAACACAGGAGCCCCAGGCAGCGTGGGCCAACGGCTGGCTGGGGGATGCTGACCCCCGGCCCTGCATCTTCTGCCCAAAGCTCCGCCAGAGCCACCCCCCATACCAGTAAGTGTCCTCAGTTACTTTCACCCCTGGTAATTACATTCTTTTTACCTCTATTCCTTGTGCAATTTAAATGAATATGATAATCTTCTTTATTTCTTCTCCAAAACATGCTGTGTAGTTTGTTATGTTTCACTCTACCAGGGGGCCTGGGTGGTTGTAAGTGAGATCCATAGACCACCACTCAGGCCTGGTCTACACTTGGGGGAGGAAGGGGATCAATCTAAGATACTCAACTTCAGCTACGAGACTAGAGTAGCTGAAGTCGACGTATCTTAGATCGATTTAGAATCACTTACTTCGCATCCTCACAGTGTGGGATCAATGGCCGCCATTCCCCCGTTGACTTTGCTTCTGCCTCTCACTGAGCTGGAGTTCAACAGTTGACGGGAGAGCGCTCAGGGATCGATTTATCACATCTACACTACACGTGATAAATCGATCCCCAATAGATTGATCACTACCCGCCGATCCAGCAGGTAGTGTAGACTTACCCTCACTATAGTATCTAGCAGGTAATGCAAGGGCCAACACAATCTGCTTTCCAATGGTTGGTGTTGAATATGGCGAAGTTGGTCATATATTTTGGTGTGCAATAAGTGTCAAATATTTTGATTTTCTACTTCTGGATTTAAAGTGAATTTTGAGAATTTGTGAAAATTGGTAGATCTACAAGAATGTAAACAAAAGCTCACTACAGTCACAATCCAAGTAATGCAGTCTGCCTGTGTTCCTCACCACTGTTCTTAAGGGCCCAACTCCAGGGGCAGAAGGGTGACTCAGTAGAACTACCAATCATGTTTTTCTAGGGAATTTTGGCAAATGCTCTGGGGCTTTGTTGGGTTTTTTTTATTTTTTTAATTGAAATTTCCTATGAATTTGTTTAAAGAATATCTGAAAACTCCTCCCTCCACCCCCAAGTTTTTGAAAACCAATTATAGTTTTACAAAATTATTAAAAATGAAACTTTTCCATGAGCATCTTTATTGTTGGTGAACCATCAATTTTTGAGAAAACAGCTTCCTAATTGAAATCTTTTGATCAGCTCTATAATTCAGGCTTATTCAGTCCCAGCTTCTTTCTGGAAGAGTGCAGAAAGTTGAGAGTCGAACAAGTAAGGATGAGTGATCTGAATCACATTATGAAATTGGAAATAGCACAACAGAGGCTGATTTTATTATGTCTCTGGTGTGGCTAGAGGCAGAAGTAACTTGAAATATCTCCTGTCATATCTGGAGGCTTATCCATGCTAAATCTCTGATCCTTTAGAATTTTGATTATTACTAACAACAGTGATGACTGTTGTGATGACAACTGCCCATCACCAATAGGCACCAGATAAAAGCTATTATTAAACAGCCTTCTGAAGATAACAGCTTTTGGTCAGTACTAGCCTAGAACACATTTGACCCATTGTCCTAGAAGATGAAAGGAACCATATCTCATTACCTGATTTATCCACTCTCCCTTCATTAACGTGATTCCCTGAGACACCACCATTTGTAAGCATGGCTAATTTTTTTTCTCCCTTGTATACATTGATATAAATGAGAATTTAATCAGGATGCTCATGGTCCTTAGACAGATCTTTGTTCGATAAACAAAAAAGATCCAGCCAAGCTAGTGGGAGTTATGCTAAACTTTTCACAGGCACAGCAAAGAGTTTTGCTTGTAAATAAAATTTGATTATTTAAATATAATGGACCAAATCTATTTGCATACTGACTGTGATTTCAATGGAGCTACACCAGAAATAAAACTTGCTCCAGGGTTTTTAGATTTCATTTACATTCTTCCAAAAAGAAGTTGCACAAATCTCACTATGAGCTTTGTTTACACTTCCTACAGTAAAAGGTTTACCATCCGCAAAACTTGTGTGTCAGAGTACAAGGAAAAGAACTCCCGGAGGGAGAAATTTAGAAAAATACAATCAACTGCCCTCACTGAAATTGGAATAAACATCTTCCGAAACCCATAGTATCATGTATATAAGTTCCAATTTGCTAAAATGTAGTTTTACTCATCTAAGATTACAGTTAATTATACAATCACTGAGCCAAGTTTAATTTTTTTTCAAGGGTTTTCACAACTCCACACACATTTTAAGAATTTGTCACAAATATTTTATCCATTTAATCTCCTTTTCTGCTTATCTATGAACAGACAACAATGTCCCTGGAATTATCCATTTGAAAGTATTTGATTAATTATTTTTGAGATTATTTTTTTAATCCATGCATTGATTATCTACATTCCTGTGTGATGACTCACTATTTGCTGTTCAAGCTTTTCTGGTAGTAGTGATTGGGCAGATAAAGTCACATGGTATTGTTTTTGTCCCCTGACTATATAAATGCAAGTAAGGCTTGATTGCATAAATGCTTGTGGCAATAATCACACATAGGGCAGGAGAATAGTTAAAGCCAACATATTTAAAAGATGGGGTGAATGTTTTCACATTTTCTTTGCTCTGTATGTCTAAAACAAAAAGCTTTCTTGTTGCACCTCATGCTGGGGCATCTCATCTGGATGGAGGGAGTATATGGCTGGGACAGGTTTCATCCATAATTACTCTTCCTTTCTCCTGTGAGAATCAAACTGCATATTCTGTTTACGAAAGGAAACAATGAAGTGCAGTGTAATTTGCAAGTCCACGACTGGCTAACATGAAAGTTAACAGCAAGAAAATAAGTATCCATGAAATATGGTCTCTTAGTCTTTTTAGTTGTAAACTCTGAATTATTTTCTTGAGCTTCTTGGTATTTCAAAACCTCTGTCAAATCATTGCAGGTTTTATATCATTTTATTCTGAGTATAAATCTAAAACTCACCTCCAGGGCTAATGATGATGGAAGTTATTTCTTTATATTGCAGTTTAATGGCCTTAACAACATCAGCCCTTTGACAAGTTGGCTAAGATGTATTGATTTTTCCAGTTCACATTGATAGTCTTTGCTCTTAAGCTTTCGGTGCCAACAGACAGACACACTACAGTTATTGCTAATAATGTGTTCAACGCCAGGAAAACTTAAATTCTTGGATGTGAAAGGGTTAATGAAAAATTGTAACTTAGAGTGGAATTCTTTGTATGGTCAGAACAGATTGCTGCAAAAAGGTTAAAAAAACCATACTGTGTCTGATTAGTGTTACTCCTATTTTATATTAGCGTAATTCCATTGATTTTTCCATCATACCAATTTAAAAATGGAGTGGTGAATCAGGCCCAATAATTGCAGGAACCCCTCATTTACTAGCTGTAGTCTGTACAATTTTGATAGCTTTAAAATTTTTATTCTCTTTGATGGGAACATTTTTCCCCCCGTTGTCATAAAACAACTAAACCAGCTTCCATTTCACAGCTCTCCTTCTTTTCCTGCTGTGTCCAATAGTTTGAATTTTGATAACTTTGTTTCATGCAGGATTAGTAATCGCAAAAGCAACACCTGGCATTTACTTACCCCCCTCATGATGTTGTGCTCAGAGCAGACTGACCTCAGGATGTCATGTGAATTCAAAAATTAGCGAAATTAGTCAACTTTAGGAATCTTCTTAACTCCAGCCACAAAGAAAAATCTTCACAACTCAGTGTTGATCATGGGTTATAGTTTCTGTCTCCAAAGGACAATTCAAGAAGATATTTGCTGAAAAAATTATATAGGGCTTGACCATGCAGAGTGCTAAGCACCCTGCTCCTGGTCCAGGAAAATAGTTAACTTCATGCCCTGAAGTCATTACTCTAGTATTAAAAGTCAAAACCATGCTTTAGTGTGTTGCTGGTTTGAAGCCAGGGTATTATGCCTGCTGCAAGATCAATCCAAGTTGAGGACTTCTTGAAACAGCCAATATATGATTCTGTGGTTTTCAGCTAGATTTTTTTCCCTCCTCTCCAATGCTTAGTCCCATATCTAGCAAAATAAATTTTTCTAAATAAAAACTTCCTTTGTTTTCACAAAAAGTGCTGCATGAGAAACAATTGGCAGCTGATAGTTCCCTGCATCTTAACAGGATGCAAGATTTATATTGCATATTCTTCAATCATTCTTTGAGTGGAGTTTCTATTGTTGCCTATGAAAATTCCAGGTGCATAAAATGTAGCAAATATGAAATGGGGATCTAATATAGAAATGTGTAATACAGGCTGGAGAAAATAATTTTATCCAAATCCCTCCAATTGTTTAAAGAATAGTTTTTCCAGTCCCTGAGTGATTTAAATAATTTAAAAATAAATACAAAAATGTGTAAATAATTCAAAATAAATTTGTAAATAATTCAAAAATAAACAAATGTGTTTGTAAATGAATGTAAGTAAATGAATACATTTTGGGAATGGGCGATAAAGTGATTGATGATTACCTGTTCTGTTCATTCCCTCTGAAGCACCTGGCATTGGGCACTGTTGGAAGACAGGATACTGGTCTAAATGGACCATTGGTCTAACCCAGTATATTCTTGTACTATGTACATTTTTTCTAGCTTATGGGAGTTCCATACACTGTTTTATATTCATTTTATCAAGTCTCAGCTAGTATATATTTTAAACCATCAACATTTTAAAAACTTCCTACATTCTCTAAATCTACAGATGTCAAAAATGGTGAATGTTTTTTAAAAAATAAATCCTGCCCTGGAGCAGCTTGGAAATGTTGGTTGATAAATAAAATATGTGTTTGGTCTCTGTGATTCAGTTTTAAGACAGAAAATGTAGAAAAAATTACAGCTATGAAGCTGATAATTTATTTATAAAAATGAAAATACCTCAAAAGACAACTATAATATATTCAGTGTTAAAAATAAAATTTCCAATGAGACAGAGATTTTTAGATGGAGAGAAACCTCTCAGAAATTCTCTCAGTACAGGTCTATTCAGAAATATTAATTTCTTTAAAATCCTCTTTTCCAGTGAGACTAAGTGGGTTTCCGGGTGAAAATTAAAATGTTTGTTTTACTATAATGACCAAAATTATGATAACTTGTCTACTTTAGGGATGATCTCTCTCCTTGGTTAGTTGAGGCACTCAGTCTAACATCATCTGGTTTATATACAGGGTTAAGTCTGATGGCATGATGTTCTCACTGAAAGGATTCAGATCTGAAATTTATTCCCCAACTTTGTCAGACAAAGTCCAAGTTTCTTGACTTACAGAGCTTTCTATTTGTAATAAACTGGCCTGTGTGTGATTATGACTCAGTCTAATAACATTTAGCGATAGGTCTCAGTGTGTTACTTTCTCATAATTAAAGGAGTTTTCCTTTAGTTCAAGTGGTACTGCCTGTGCTATTGGTGATGAAATGTCCTGGATTCAGTCCCTGCTGATGACCTTGGTGTCTGTATATCAGGAGCAGCTCCAGGCTCCAGCACACCAAGCGCATGCTTGGTGCAGCATGCTGTGGGGGGCGCTCTGCCTGTCGCAGGGAAGGCGGCAGGCAGGCAGCCTTCGGCGGCACGCCTGCGGAGGGTCCGCTGGTCCCTCGGCTTTGGTGGAGCTGCGGGACCAGCGGACCCTCTGCAGGCACACCTGCGGGAGGTCCACCAGAGCCGCGGGACCAGCGACCGGCAGAGCGTCCCCCGCGGCATGCCACCGTGCTTGGGGCGGCGAAATGTCTAGAGCTTCCTCTGCTGTATATGCATCCATCCAAAGTTTCTTGTAGTATAAGGACTATTTATTTTCTCAAATATTTTTGATGAGATGAACTGATGGTGGAATGAGTGGATTGTGAAGGCGAGATTTTATTTATCTGATCCATTGTGATCAATTATTGGTCTACTAGAATTTTGTTTTTCTTTTTTAATTAAAAGAAAGTATAACCCAGACCAGCTGAACTGGTTAAAAAAATACATTCTGTTCTCAGATTAATTTGTGTTTAAAAAAAAAAGTTCAGTCCTTTATCCAGAGTTTCAAAGTGTTCAAGGCACGGTGGCCTCATGGAACTGAACTAGATTTCCTTTCCTTCTTCATACACACAGCTTTGCACTGAGCTGAAGAAAACAAGTTATTTTCCCGTCTACTTTCAAACGGCTGTATATTGTTCGATACCGGGAGGTCTCACTTCATGTCCTTTATGTGCAGAATTTAGCTGAAAAGACTTTTAAGAGATGCTACACAAACATTTTGGATCTAAAATGACAACTGCTCTCATAGCTCAAATTTTTGTAAATTTCTACATGACTATATTAGTTAAGTTGCAGAAATGAACTACAGAATTGTAAAGCAGGTAAATTTCTCTGTCATTTTCTAATGGTGTAGTGGTAAACCCCATTATAAAGCCTGAACTGAAGTTAGCAAGCTCTGTAAAGATCCTACTATAGAAAGGACTTGGTGCTAAAAATATAACAACAACAATAAGTTTAACTTAAATCTAAAAAGCACACATTAACATTTACTAGAGTTGGCGGTGAATTCCATTCCTTGCAATCATATTAGGTTACAGTCATTTAAAGATCCACTGAATCTGTCATGGACACTTTGAAAAACAAACATTCTACTAAGAAACAATTTTACCTCTACCAAGTTCTTTTTTTAGATGAACTCCCTTCCTCCCTCCCTCTGTTCCCCCCCCTTTTTTTTTTAATGTAAAGGAACATTTTCCTGAAAGCAAAATCTTTGTTCTTTATAGATTTATCTAGTGGCATATTCTTCACATGATGTCATATTCCTCTCCTTAAAGGATTAGAACTTCACATGAGGAACAAACAGTAGGAGCAGTTAAAAAATAGCTGCCATGTTAAAACTAGAGAAAAAAATATTATAGGTCATGCACAGTATGTAGAACAGTCTGTGCATTGAATATTTCTCATAACAACCCAGTTGATATCACTCAGCATTTCAACATTCATACTCTACAGTCTTTTAGTGTAAGTTTAAAGAAGCTCTCAAACTTGTATAAAATTCCAACCATTCCATAAGGGGGAATGACCTTTTTTTTCTTCACTTTGTTATAAACAGTTATTGTGAATGAATGCCTTTAATATGACATGACGTGCACAGTTTTCTAGACTGTTTTGCATTTGAAAGCTGTGAGCCTTTTGTATTGAAAGAGTCATCCATCAGCTTCATGTCAGAACTGTTTACTATGACATAAAAGGTTTTCTCTCCTCCACTACAATAGTCTGTGGTATCACAGTCAGCCACTGGACTGCAAAAGATGACAAAGCCTAATCGCATCATTTCCCAGGGCCCCTACAATTTGTGTAACAGCCTAGGTTTGTAATAATTGAAGTGTCATTTATTATTAGTCAGAGGGCCCAGGTCTCTAGCTCATTTTTGTTTGGGACACACATAAAAGAATGATAATGCATTACGTGGTGAGTAATCACAAGCATGCAGAAGATTAACTTCTCCCAAGGGTATTAGATATTCGTAATGAAGAGCTGTCTTGATAGCTACTATGTTCTGCTTTCAATAGTACAAGTCTCAGGAGTCACAGCCACTTCTGAACTTTAGGATGGAAATTGTGTGAGAGACTGAATGAGAGGTACAAAATTACTGCATTTCATGCATTTCATTGATAACTTAGTAAGCAATGTGCTTGTCAGCCCTAAAGTTTAAATGTTTGCAGCCAGTAATTAATGCAGACAATTGTGCATATGAGTATTTGAAATTTGGCATCACTTACATATCTCATTCACTATAGTAGTTGAATATCCATAAGTTGAAAGAGGTTATATCCAAGATAGTTTATCTACTGTGTATCAATAAAAGGGCATATCATTTGTTATAATATAGAAATACTTAACATAAGCACTTGTAGCTGATCCCATTATATAATATCCCTTATGAAAAAGTAAATCCTTAATATAATATTTTTAATAAGTGTTGCCATGTAAACCAATTAGTTCAGATTAAAACTAGGGCTGTCAAGCGATTAAAAGAATGAATCACAATTAATCATGCAACACAAAAATTAATCGTGATTAATCTCACTGTTAAATAATAGAATACCATTTATTTAAATATTTTGGATGTTTTCTACATTTTCAAATATATTGATTTCAATTACAACACAGAATACAAAGTGTACAGTGCTCACTTTATATTTATTACAAATATTTGCACTGTAAAAAACAAAAGTATATTTCAATTCACCTAATACAAGTACTGCAGTGCAATTTCTTTATAATGAAAGTTGAACTTACAAATGTAGAATTATGTACAAAAAATAACTGCATTCAAAAACAAAACAATGTAAAACTTCAGAACCTACAAGTCCATTCAGACCTACCTCAGTTAATCACTCAGACAAACAAATCTGGTTACAATTTGCAGGAGATAATGCTGCCCATGTCTTGTTTACAATGTCACCTGAAAGTGAGAACAGCCATTCACATGGCACTGTTGTAGCTGGTGTTGCAAGATATTTACATGCAAGATGCACTAAATTTTCATATATCCCTTCATGCTTCAACCACCATTCTAGAAGACATGTGTCCATGCTGATGATGGGTTCTACTCGATAACAATCCAAAGGAGAGTGGACCGATGCATGTTCATTTTCATCATCTGAGTCAGATGCCCCCAGAAGAACGTGGATTTTCTTTTAAGGTGGTTCGTGTTCTGTAGTTTCTGCATCGGAGTCTTGTTCTTTTAAGATATCTGAAAAAATGTTCCACTCCCCCTCCCAATCAGATTTTGGAAAGCACTTCATATTCTTAAACCTTGAGTTGAGTGCTGTATCTATCCTTAGAAATCTCACATTGGTACCTTTTTTGCATTTTGTCAAATCTGCTGTGAAAGTGTTCTTAAAACAAACGTGCTGGGTCATCATCTGAGACTGCTATAACATGAAATATATGACAGAATGTGGGTAAAAATAGAACAGGAGACATACAATTCTCCCCGAAGGAGTTCAGTCACAAATTTAATTAATGCTCTGCTTTGGATTGTTATCAAGCAGAACTCATCATCAGTATGGAAGCATGTCCTCTGGAATTGTGGTTGAAGCATGAAGGGACATATGAACCTTGAGCGCATCTGGCATGTAAATATCTTGCAACACTAGCTACAACAGTGCCATACAAATGCCTGTTCTTACTTTCAGGTGACATAAATAAGAAGCAGTCAGTAGTATCTCCCATAAATGTAAACAAGCTTGTTTGTGTTAGCAATTGGATGAACAAGAAGTAGGACTGAGTGGACTTGTAGGGTCTAAAGTTTTACATTGTTCTGTTTTTGAGTGCACTTATGTAACCAAAAATAATCTACATTTGTAAGTTACACTTTCAGGATAAAGAGATTGCACTACAGCACTTGTATGAGGTGAATTGAAAAATACTATTTTCTATCATTTTGACAGTGCAACTATTTGTAATAAAAATACTAATATAAAGTGAGCACTGTACACTTTGTATTCAGTGTTGTAACAGAAATCAATATATTTGAAATTGTAGAAAAGCATCCAAAAATATTTAATACATTTCAATTGGTATTCTCTTGTTTAACAGTGTGATAAATCTTGATTGATTTTTTAACTGCAGTTAATTTTTTTTAGTTAATCATGTGAGTTAACTGCGATTAATCGACAACCCTGATTAAGACAGAAAATATTCCCGGAGAACACTAGTTTAGAAAATGTCACCAAATTTTCACATTAATGTTCCTATATGCTGCAAATCTACAAATTTCTTAGAAAGTATTGCAGTGTTTTCCCAGTCTTATATTTTCTGTGCTGTTTAAATGTTATTCTCTTTTCCTTGTAGTGAATTTGTGCTTCTCTTCTCTAATAAGAAAAATTGCTTTCCTTTGTATACAAAGCACTGATTTTACTGAGTATTCCATTATAAGTGGAAACTAATAAAACAATTCAAAGTGATGGTGTTTTAAGTGTTTCCATGTTTCTTAACATTGCCAATATAGAAATACCTAAGCAAATTATTACTGTTTGTGGAGGAGGAGAAGAGGAGTTAGATATTGAGTGAGGCTGTGGAAGAACAGATAGGATTTTTGATAATAAAATGTGGATACGTGTAGCTGTCTTGACACCCTTTGAATGTCAGTTGCAATGGTCTTGTAACAATTAAAAACGTGCCCAGCAATAGATTTCAGAGTAGCAGCCGTGTTACTCTATATCCACAAAAAGAACAGGAGTACTTGTGGCACCTTAGAGACTAACATATTTATTTCAGCATGAGCAATAGAGGCAGTTTTGAATACACAGGGTTTTAACTAGCTCACTAAGTTGATGACCTCTTTGTTTATAGTTGGTGCAAGTTACCTGGGTACATGCACAATGCTCCAATAAAAACGATCAATTATGAATCAATGGAATGCGACAGACATTTCTATTGCAGGACACAGATGGGAAGATACCGCAGAATATTCCCCCAAATATTCACTCGAATATTTACATGAAATAGCTTTGGCCATGTTCTGTGTTCCCTTTCTGTAAATTTACTGGCATGAATATTCATGGAATGAGAATTTCAAAGTGCAATCAGAGAGTAGCCATGGAACCAAATTTAAAATTTCCACATGCAAGTCCTTAAGATTGAAGAGCTTGAACATTCATCTAGGCCTGATTCAAAGCTTATTGAAATCAGTAGAAATACATCCACTGACTTTGATGAGCTTTCTATGAGGCCCACAGTCAGGAACAGATTAACCACTCCCAACTAAACAGTGGTGCTTGAATAGTGACCATCCAATACTTCCAGATCACTGTTTGCTACAATTAGGAGTCTCCTGATTTCCTTTGAAGAGGCTCTGCCGAATCTCTTGCAAGTCTCATTGATACATTCTTTGAGACACACTGTGACAGGGTTGGGACTCACCACCTCCCACTGGTTACCTCCAGGAATTATTTCATGGGGAGCAGCCTCTGCTGGTGGTGTCCTGTCCATCATCTGTTCCTTACTGGTGTCTGGACCCACATTGCTCTCCACTCTGCGCCATCCTTTTCAGGCCACTGCCTTCCAACAGTCCCCCCTACTCCATCCTCACTCCCTTCCAGAGGAGGTGGTTAGCAACCATCCTTGCACTGGCCTCTATGGCGAACCACAACCTCCAAAGTCTAGCCCCTTATCTCAAGGGCTGGTTGGAGTTTGTTTCAGCCACCCTACTGCATGGCCAGGTGCAGTACAAGGGAGAAAGGGAGGACTAAGGCACACCCACTACTCTGGATCGTGACCCAGTGACCCTTTGGCAGCCTTCCTGCCCTTCTTCTCTCCCCTTGTGCACCTCTCTCCCTGGGCCACTTCCCCTTTGGCCCCTTTGCACCGGCTAGGCCCTTCCCTCAGGAGGTAGCAGGCTGGAGTTCATTTCTGCTCTCCAGAGCCAGCCAGCCAGCCAGCCAGCCAGCCAGCCAGCCTGCCCTGGCCCTGGCCCTGGCCCTGGCCCTGGCCCTGGCCCTGGCCCTGGCCCCCTCACTCAGGAGACAGACCTTCCCCCATGAAGGTCTGGGACAGATTGCCTACCCCTCTCTTAGGCAGCCTTTATATAGGACCTAGCCTAGCCTTCATTGGCTGGTTCTAATCTTGGCCCTGATTGGCCCCTAGTAAGCCCTTTTCTGATTGGCTGCTGGCCTCCGCTCTGGCATACTCTAGCCCTCTCTCACATGAGGGTGGGGCAACTACTCCACCACACACACTCAGGATTTAGTAGATTTTATATGGGCAGGCCGATGATTGTAGTGGTGAGTGTGGGGACAGTGGTTATGGAGGGAGTGCTGTTTTGCTGAGTGTATTTATTAAGTCTATGAACAACACATTAGATTTTCTTTTTCTCAGCACTCTTGCTCTTGCCACATTCATAGGATATGTTAGGAGCAGAGCGAAAGAAATTCTTACAATTTTGGCCCTTTGTTTGTCTCTTGTGAATATTGCTGGGCCCTCCAAAATCAAACCATTCATTCATTTACTTTATTTGAACAATATGATGCAATGGCACATCAGGAGAAAGTAGTTGGTCTTGACAGAATGTGCCACAGATTAGTATTTTTCAGGCTCATGTATAGATTTTGTTCACTCTTGTGGATTGTTGAAGTTCACTTGTAACAAACTAATGTCATCAGATAACAAACAATTTTATAAATCCCACATATATCCATCATCAGCTGGGGGCTGTGACTAGAACCTTGGTCCTTCAAGCTCCATTATCAAATTCTTCTTCCATATGATCTTAAAAGAAAGCTCCTTCACCGACTGATACTATGAAATCATTTAGCTTCTCTGCAGGCCACAAGAGGGCAATACCAATTACCCATTTGTACCCATAAAGCCAGTATAGCACATCATGACTAGTAGATGCTTTTGCTTTACAGTCCATACTAAGACCAATAACAGGGTGTACAGCAGACTCAACAAAAACAACCAGCAATTAAATTACTTAAAATTTAATATTTTAAAATGGCATTTTATTTCTGATCAGTAAAAGAGAAATAGGAAATAAAAAAGAATGTGGCAGTCTGCATACTGTAAGTGATAACTGGAATGAGTCTAGCAAGATACTTGGGTGAGATTATTTATTTTTCTGCTATTAAAAAACATTTTGTTTTTATTCTCAAATAAACTTGCCTAGTCCTGTTTGGTGTTGCTCTTATTAAACCAGAATTCTATAAAAAAAATAAATAGGAGCCTTAAAAAAATCAGAGGTGTGTTTTGTATGCACTTAATAAATAAACATTATTTTACATCTTTAGTGTTTTTCATCACAAACTGAAATACACAGTATATGGTCCATAGGGATTACTTTACCCACCACTGAACTGCAGCCATCTCAGAGGTGAAACAAACAGCACTATGAAACAGTTTAGAATAGACTACAGTATCCAACTGAAATAGCAGGGATCATTTTGCTAGGTAGAATATAATTAACTAAATTGTAATTTGGATCACAGCACTAGGATTAATACCCTCTGCTGCAACAAATAATGCCTTTGGGATGTCCTAAATAGCCACATATGTTTGTATCTTGTACTCTTTCATCATTGTTTACAAGTAAAACAATTGTATCAGAATGGTACTGCAGAAGCATAGCATGCATTTAAAAATAAATTGTCACCTACAAGTAGATGCCTCTTCAAAATGTGATTTTGCAGATTTTGCAGAAAGCGCATATTGTATTTTCTGAAAAGCCCTATCATTTGCCAATTTCTGCCTTATACCTGCTGAGAGATAACTCACAATACCAGAGAGGAAATGCTGTTAATGCTACTAGGACTGGAGATTCATAATGGTAGATGCACTCCAGCCTTTAATGCTGGAATTGCTGTCATACTAGTTCAAGCTATACAACTTTTGCTAGAATCTAATGCTAGTAGACCTGGGGATATCAGGCAAAGAGAACTGAGTGCTGATCAAAGCTACTAGACCATCTCTCTTACCTCACCACCCCACATAGAGGCAAGCAGAGAGGATGATACCTAGGGAGAGAAAACAGGAAGTGTAGTTGAAAAGACAGAGGGTTGCAAAGTAAAATCACTAGGCATGGTGGGTGGAGGGAGTCATTAGGATAATCACCCCTTTTCCACATAATATTAGTTAGGAGGGAGGCAATTCCTGTAAATGTTAAGGGCTAGAATGATTATCACATTTAGAGCAAAGAGTGCTCCAGAAGGAACAAAATCCGTATCCCCAGCTACACAGCAAACAAGAAAACCTTGCAAGTTGTACTGTTCTTTGGGACAGGTCCATGACCCTACCACATTCGTCTCATGCCCTTTGGGGCAATGTGCAACAATGGGAGCCGTGCCTGCATTTTCCTGAGGGCAGAGGCTGCAATTGTCCTTGAAGCCCACTCTAGAGGACTCCCTGCACTCTCTCGCAGCCTGTGCGCAAGGGCGAGGAGCAATCTTCAGCAAATGCTTTTGGCCACACATTAAATGGATCCTCACATATAATTCAGTACAGACAGTGTTCTAACACATGTGAGCTTTTTGTAAATGTTGATCATCTACAGGAGTAAAGAGACTGGGTTTAAAAAGGATGATTCTACTAAACTAATTCTCCAGTGAAATTAGTCAGTCATTTTGTGCATTTGATTTAACAGACCTGCTGGCATCAGAAATAAAATGAAAGGTTTAATTGGGAATCTGATGTAACCTTTAATAAAAATAGGAAACTGCAGGGATTCATTGAAAACAAAGGCTTGGTTTCACTTCAACTAGTCACTTCTCTGGCTCCTTTTTTTTTTTTTTTTAAGTTATGTTTCCATTAGGTGCAAGCTGTTCTAAAGTACTCTGTCCTGCTTTCTTCGTGTTCCTGCCAGCTCATTTAATAAACTAATCCTATTATAGATGCAGCACTCAATAGCAGCCTCTGTACGTGCAGGAATCATCACTGGCCAGGCACGAGAGGATAGACAGAAAAAAGATGCAGATATTCTCAGTGAGGACTGTTTTGCCCAGTGCAAATGGCCTGCACAAGTCCCTATTGTCCATTTAAGCCCGTACAGTGAAGATGAAGCAGTGCACAAGGCCTTGTGCATGCCCTCTCCATTGGGAAGAATTTCACCCTACTTGCACTATTAAGAATAGACTAGAAGTTAGTTTAATGAAAAAAAATGAAAATGTTCTCTGCATAATACTACTGCACTTGTGCTCAGTGGAGATGCTTGAGCTAACAGCCCCTTGGTTCAAATGGGAGGGGGCTGGTAAAGGAGTATTCTCCAAGCCAGCTCCTTAATTGTGGAATTCACTTCTCCCCATTTCCTGGCCCAACACTGTCTGGCTTTTATTAACTTCATGTCACACTGCAAGGCTTAGACTGTTCTTAAGCAGGGTGGGCAGGGTGTTGTTTAGTGGATGCTCAGGTGTGGGAAGTTAGTGGTTTCTTGGGTGTTCTATATTTTTCAGATTTGAGGTTGAACTGACTGGGCAAAGGTCTACTTGCTTGGAAGTATATCCTTAGTTGTGAATATAATAATTGTGAAAATTCTTTGAATAGGTGCTCATTAAACTTGTTTGGAGAAATAAATAATGGAAAGCTAAGAAATGCTGATTTAATATACTAACTTGTAAATTATTTGAAACCCATTCCTTCTATTACTTCTGGAATATATTCTATTAGGGAAAAACATTAGAGATGGTGCAAACCTTGCCATTATGCTATAGATTTGGTTTCAGAACCCTCCCCTATCAAAGTTCAAGAGTGCTAGCATTTGAGGTTTGGACCCTTGTCTAAAAGAAATTAAGCAAAAAAAGCCACTTTTGTTAGACGATTATGATCAATTTTATTTCCAATCATTTATACAAACTGTTTATAAGCCAGTTGATAAATGGTTTTTCAAACCAAACAAACTTATTTTGCTATTCTAATAAGATCAATTTGCAGCACTTATCTAAATTTTCGCCATTTTGGTCAGATTAGTCTGATTTTGAATGCTGGAAAAAGTATAGGACTTGTCTCTGAGTCCTTTATACACATTCTGTACGCTAGTAGCTTGGTTACAAGACATCACTTCAAGTTTCTGGTTACTGTTGTTTTGTCCTGGTTCCGCTTGGTGACTATTACTGTTCCTCTTTTTCCAGTCAGGAGGGAAATATGTATTTTAGTGTATTTATATATGTATTTTACTATATCTTTATGACTCCAATATATTTTCTTTGTTGATATTCTTAATATTGGATTTAATTATTTTATAGTATGGTTTATTGTGGCTATATATCATTCATGATGGTCTACTTACTGGACCTGATTCTTATTTACATTACACCACCTGGCAGTGGCCTTAATGTAAATTACAAAGATTTTAAAGAAGCATCACATCAATTTTTATTTGATTTCAGTATATCACAGCATCTAATACATTAACAATGATGATTTGGGTTATATAGCCTTGAAAACTCATAGATCAAAATTCTGACATCAGACTTTCAGTTTGGCACATTCCTAAAAGATACAAAAGAGGGATAATGTGAAAGAAGAACAGGTGACATCATCTGAGTGACAGTCACCCTCTCCTCTTTCAAAGCCGTCTCCAAGACTCAATTCTGCCATGATGCCAGCTAATAAATGGCAGGTTGAGATGCAGTTAGGTATAGACAATACATAGTTATACTTATGGTATTCCTTTCCCTAACCTGTTGTATCTTACTTAGATTTGTAAGCTCTGTCTTCTTCTGTGTGTGGACAGTATCTAGCACATTGTAGACACTACCAGAATACAAATAATAAACAGAAATAAAAGAGGAAGCTTCATGCATTAACAAAGCTTCCAGCCAAGCTCTGATTGATTAGGACAAAGTTGTCCTCTCATATCACACAGGAAATCTTGATTCCTATATTTTACTTTCCCGTGGTGCTCAGAAACCCAATTTAATGTCCGTTTTCTGTGTACCTCATTTTTGCATTTCTTAAGAACTCTGCCTCTTCTCAGAGCGGGCAGTCATTTTATTCCTGTGCCCTCTCAGCAGACTGTGCCCTCTCAGCAGAGCCAAACATTAACTTCAGTGGGCTTTGAATCGGGATCACTTTGTTCTTTCCTGTTGTTCTCCTTAACCTAAAAATAAGCTATTTTTGACTGAAAGTTCATGTTTTGCTCTTTATATGTGAAATCATGACAGAAGCAATGACTGGTGATATGCAATATACAAAGCAGATAGAACTATTTGATATTCAGATACCAGATTGAGCCTGCAGTCTGGACTGCTGGAAAAATATTTTTAATTTTGAAATTGATCAAATTTAACATGGATGTCATTGAGGGAAAACATGGAGCACCAAGATTTCATTTTATAGTCATACTTCATAATTGAATTAGATTTAACCAGAATCTGTAAGAGAACTTTGGAGGCTTTTTTTTTTTTGGAGGGGGGGCACACTTGGAAAGTAAAAAGAGAAAACAAAATTGGAATGTTAGCTTCTTAAATTTAATTTAAAAGTATACACAGTTGTGTTAATAAATCTCAGTTGCTTTGAAAAAAAACATGTTTTGTGTGGCACAGAAGAGGACAGTAATAGGAGCCAATACTACCACATGGAATAGCAACAAGTTTTACTTTGTAGCTTGCTTCATGTAATAGCCTTGTGTATCTCCATGCAGGACTGGGTGTTTATTTTTATGTTAAGGTGGAGCTTTCTTATTTTGAATGGCATTTAACAGTTAACAGAACACTTCAACATGAGTAATAGTTAGTGCACATTAAATATGATATTTTACAGCCTCTTCTCCATGTGTTTTAACTCATGAAGTTTCCTGTTCATTCTCTCATGGGAGGTGTGGTTTCTCCCTACCAGCAGGAGAAGCTGAGGGGACCCTGAGAACTGACTTGAGAATCCAGAGGATCCTCTGTGTAGGAGGTTCTTCATTTAATGGAACTCTTTCCTTCCATACAAGGGGACTGATTCTCCAGACTGTTTCTCCAGTTTTATACTCCAACAACTTCAGAAGAGTTATATCAGCATAAATCTGATGTACTCTATTGGGGAATTAGAGTCAAAATATTTATATAATCAGAAATTTTAATATGAATGGAATTATAACTGTTATTTACACGATTTTAAGTTTAATTAAATGTACTGTAATTCAATTTCTATTCAATTTGCTTTCATTTTCCATGTCCTATACTTAATGCAAACCAACTTTTAAAAAGTAAATTACATTCTTAATCCCATACATAGTTAATAAACCATATATGGCTTTATGAAGCAAGTCATTTTCCCGACTTAGAGCGGAGAAAAGTGACATTACACATTTTTCCAAGTAATAAGAGATGTATTAATTCTGTGCTTAAATATGGCTATTTGTGCAATAATAGATTTCAGGTAAATATATTTCAGTTCATTTGGTCGCATTTTCACTAGACAGATGGAACTATGTGAGTTCTGTAAAAACTGATAGATGTCGATAATAGACAAAATATTATTTCAGTTTCTCCTTTGGAATGTAAACTGAAATAACAAATAGCCTTGTTTACTAAACTAGGAAACTTCAAGTGGGATATGATTCTGTATCAACCAAAACTCCCACTGATTGCAACAAGAGTTTTGCCTAAACAGAATGGGGTTAATCTTTCAGAATATTACTATTTCTAACATAAAATTTAATAGTACCACTAACACTAAAAGTCTGAAATCTTTAGACTAATCAATGAAAAAAAATATTTTTCTTTCTGCAATGTCAAGTCCATTTGAGCCTTTGTTCTTGGTGGCAAAATATACAAAGCTATAAATGTCTTTTTAGGTTGGTCAAATGCTGCAACAAAGCTGAAGCATCTGGTAAGCATAGAAACTGCTTATTGTGAGTATACACTGAGTTAATAAGAGGGAGAAAAAAAGAAGAAAATATCATTTCTTTGCCACATGAGGGTTTTCAAAATACTGGGTTGCTCCTTTCTTAGAATGTTCAATTATATTATTTTAGGGTACTGTGGTTTCAAGCAAATAATTGTTTGGGGGCAAGGTTTAAAATACACATTATGTGGGATTTTTCAAACAGGAAATTCTGTTTATTTGAGAGGAATAAAGATCCTCACTTTTTATATCTTTGGGTATTGACTGTCTTTTCAGATGATATGAGACGAGGGTCTAGTCAGCCTCTCATTTAAAATCACCCCTTTCTTATATTTAGGTCTTGCCTTCTCTTATTGAGTGATATGGATCCGGTAGAGGGACAAAAAACTTAGGATACAGCACAATGGTCCAAATTTTCAATTAAACTTCAACCTGGCCTCTATTTGCATGCATGACTATCACACTTGCATGAGACATTTGTCCATTAGCAAAATAAATGATAGACACATTTTGAAACACAAAGCTTGATTATGCTCAACTTGCACTACTCCCTGACTGCTTTTCTGTGTATTCAGTGTGCTCTGCTTGCATAAATTCTATTCCCCTGCACTTACCGAGTGATAGATAGCAAATGGAGTTCATACACAGCTGCACGCACATGAACAGTGGCCATGTTCTTGGAAATTTGGTTCAACCAGTTTCAGTAGCCCCAGTATAGGTAAAAATAGCCATACATAAGGGTAAGAATAAGTAGAGATCTAGCAGTCCTAAAAAGAGGAAACTTATTATTGTTCATTAAAAATATACTAAGGAGAAACTTCTCTCTGTAAGCACAGGTAACAGCCTATGTTCCAGAAATCTGGGAATCCTGGAGAGAACATTGAACAAGCCAAAGGTCCAGATGGAAATCCAGACACTAAAATCCCAAAGACAAAGAGGTGTATATGTTACAGTAAGGACAAGGGACAGCAGTAGACCTTAAAGTCTTTACCTGGAACTGTGTTCTTTCAGGATGCCTTTTTTTTTTAAAGAGGAGAAAAAAATCTTACTTGCTTTTAGCTGTCACATTAAAAAGATCCAATCACTGAGGTAACGAAAATAACACCTGTTAGTAGGGAAAGGGCTATGTAAGCTTTACAGCACTGTGACCTGAGAAAAGTCTACCTGCTACTTTTCAGATACCAGCACTATCGAAGTTCAACTCAAAAAAGGGTTTTCCCCACTATAAATAAGGATTGCCATGGTCAATTTTATTCACCAGCTCCTGCCAGCAAATCATGCATGGCTCTACCATCACCAGAAAAGGGCACTTAAATACAGAAAGTTAGAAAAATAACATGGCCTTATTCCTTGACATATAAAAGTGAAATTTCATTCAAGGACAGTCATGAAATGTAAATTGACCTTGGATTAACCTTGTGGAAGGCATTGATTTGAATGATCATACTGGCCAGTTACTCGTCTGTAAATCTGGAGGTCCTCCACTGACATCTGACATTGAGCTGTGTTAGATTTGATTGGAAACATAGATCACATAGTCTTGTTTCTGCTCTCTAACTGGATAAGAATAACTATTTGAATCAGATTTCTCCTGCAAATGCAAGTGCAAATGCTCATATTTATTATTTCAAACATTTGTGTCCCATTAATATTTGCTGAAAATTCTCATTTCCGTGATCATTCCCGTTCTGTAAATAAGAGAGTGCTAAAAAGGGCAAAGTGATTTAAATGCTTTATTCCTTCAAATATTTATGAAAATATTTTGTTTAGTTCTAAGGAAAAGACAAACAAATCACATTTCCAGTGTACAGCTCCACTGATGGAGCCAAATTCTGTTTGTAGGTGCACACATTTTCCTCACTGAAATGCTCTGTGGCAGTGTGATTTTTAATTGCATACTTCACAAATGAATGCATAAAATGAAGGACATTAGATACATACAGTATGGTGTAAGTAAAAAATATTTCATAAGAACTTTTTATTAGAATGGAAGGAAAAAGTTGTAATTTGTTCATTTAATTATTTAAATAAAATATGACTGAAATTTATGTAACCCAGATAATTTTCTAGCACAGTTACAATGAAGAGAAAATCAAATATAATATTTGCAGAATGAAATATGTTCTTTATTTAAATGCTTCAATAAGTAGTTTTCCTAGTTATACTAGAAATATATAACCAATGATATATCCGTTTCTCCATTACTGATACACTGAAATTCTTGAAATTCCACAAACACTTTTCCTGAGGGTCATATTTCAAGGACTTTCAATCCAAGACTTTGAAATACAATTGTCTAAATTATGTAAAGACGCAGTTTAGTCACCCACTAAGATTTTACAAAGACAGTGAGAAAAGCAGTTTGAAATGGGATTTTGTTCAAAGGCCATTTAGTAAAGGTAGTGTCTGAAATTTTCAGCTATTGTAAGTCAAAGAATGTTATTTTTTCAAATGTATCTAATCCAACTAGTAAACTTAATATGGATTGAAATTCAGATGTCTGACATGGTTTGATATAATGGGGAGAAACCAGACTTTCAGAATTACAGACACAAACACAATTACACAAAGGCTGCACAAATTATTTGGATCACACCCCACAAGCAATGACTGGGATATACTTACCCCACAGTACTGTTTCCAAGCCGTTGTCAGAGACTAAAACCCAGATCAGATAATGGGCTCTGCATGGGCAGATCTGGGCACCAAGTAAAGCATCGTAGAAGTCAATAGAGCTCTGTGTGGATGCACCCACATGGAGCTCAGAATCATTACATGCTCATCCAGAATACTGGATGGTAGCCTGAGTTGTGCCTAGCTTTAAAAATCAGTCTTGGGGCTAATTACAGATCAGTGAGTTTTGCTTCAGTACCAGCTAAATTAATTGAAAAAATAATTAAATATAACATTATAAAACACCTAGATGAGTATGCTATGATAAAGATAAACCAGCATGGCAGCTGTAAAGGATAATCATGCCTTTCCATTAATTACTATTCTTTGAAAATATTAATATAATGGATAAAGGACAACCAGTATTGTAATTTATTTGTGCTTTTGGAAAGTCTTTGATGAGTCCATCATGAGAGACAATTAAGGAACTAAGGAGTCAGAAGGGGGCATGTAATGTTCTGTTGTGGATCAGAAATTGATTATGAGGAGAAAAACGAAGGAATAAGTAACTGATTTTCAGCATGGAAGAAGTTTAGCAGTGGTTCCTCCAAAGGAATTGTATTAGGACTGGTGGTGTTTAATGCATTTATTTAACTTCTGGAAGAGGTGGTGAACAGTTAAGTGACAAAATTTGTGGATGACAGAAAATTGTTTGAGTTAGTCAGGTCTAAAAGGGATGCTGAGGAACTTCCGAAGAACCTAATAAAACTAGAAAATTAGGCCACTTGGTTCAAATGAAAGATAATGCATATTAGAAGCAAAAATCAGAATTACTCATGCATACTGATAGATTGTAAACTAAGTGTAACAATTCAGCAAAAAGATTTATGGCTGCATCATTCTGGATTTAAAACCTCAGTAATCAGGAGTGGACAAGAACAGACAGGATGCAAGGCTGCATAAAGAAAGGAATAGAAAAGAATAACAATTCCATTGAGTGGTATTAATCAGTGATATACCCTCCTCTTGAATAGTGTGTGGAACATTAGTCACCACACTTCATTAAAAATCTGCACAAATAAAAAAGTTCCAGAAAAGGGCAACAAAAATGATGAGATGATTGGCAGCAGGAAAGATTTTAAAAGATTAGGACTATATGTTTTAGAAAGGAGAGAAATATGATGTAACATATTAATGATATGTAGAGAGTAGAGATACTAAATCAGGTGCTTCTATTTACTCCTCATAACACAGGAACAGAAGGACACCCATTAAAATGAAAAGTTAACACATTTAAAAACTGATAAATTTAAATGCTTCTTTACAGAACTCATAACTGATCTGTAGAACTCACTACCACATTACAGTACATTACTGAGTTAAAGAGCTTACAGGGATGCCAACAATGATTAGATTCTTTTCAGTTCCTAGGGGAAAAACATGCATGTTTAGTAGACAGAAAATGAGGTTTTCCTTTTAAAAAATGCTCAGTTTTCTTTCCAGTCTAGTCTAGAAATAATGATAGTACTACCGCAGATATTCTCCAAGTTTTAATGACATTCAGTTTTCATTGGATAGCAATAACACAGAGAACATTACTCTGTGTGTGTGTGTCTCGCTCTCTATTTCCACACACACCATAGGAACCTAATTCTGGCCTGACTTATGCTCTGCATATCTTGGATAATTATCTAATTTGAATGTGTATCTCATAGTGTGTCTGACATTCAGTGTTGGATGGTTTGAGCAACGTGAAATGCCCTGATTTACTTTCTGATGGGATAGATATTTTGGAAGCAGATCTTTTCCCAGAAATCTAAAGGGTTTATTGGAGGTTTTCTTGTTGAATAATATCTTGCTCCTTTTATTGTAAAATTATAAATTTTTCCCTCTAAAAAGCATGGCTTGGATTTAAGTTTTATGACTGAAACAGACTCTTATCCATAACTGTATTGGAAATTGATTTGATTATTACATTTCCCCTTTACCGTTCCTGCTGATGTTACACAACTGCTTTGATGGATCCAAAACATGACACCTTGGCACTCTTGTGCAATTTGGCCTAATCCTGAAGACCATGCTCACCCCAGTTACCTGGGATATGTAGTAGGAAGACAAAAAGCAGAAGACCATTTCTACCAGACATGCAGAGTCACTCCCAGAAGCTCCAGCACCCCAACGTTTGAAGCAGCAATGCCATTTATGCACTCCTAGTAACAATGGATCTCTGCCCATGCCCCACTTCCATCTGCCCTCAAGAGCACTGAGTTCTGCACTATACACTAGGTGTGCATGGTTATGTGATGACCATGGGTGATACACCGGGCATAATTCAGCAACCTCCAGAGCAAAAAGTACAAGCTCCTACTGAGACCTGTAACACAAACTCACCAGTAAGTTACATGCACATTTCATTTGGCTCTGAATCTCTGTCTTATTTTACCAAATGGAGATTTTAAAGATCTTTGCGCTCAGAACTTCTAGTTGCACTCTAAACTTTTTTGTAAGCTGGTGATACAGCCTTTTCACACTATTGTCTTGGCATGTGGCGCAGCCAAATTATCTCAAGAAATCTGCTGTCAGTTTTCTCTCTCTTTAGCACATCATAATGTGAGCTATGTGTGGGCCTCAGTAAAGGAAATGACTTTGTATTGAAAGTGTTCTTCTTAACTTAGTAAAGGACCAATTCACATTTGTCAAGGTTCCTTCCCCACACTGAACTTTAGGGTACAGATGTGGGGACCTGCATGGACACTTCTAAGCTTAATTACTAGCTTAGATCTGGTATCACTGCCACCATCCAGAATTTTCAGTGTCTGGATCACTCCTTTTCCCCCTAAAACCTTCGCCTCCCTGGGTAGCCTTGAGAGACTCCTTCACCAATTCCCTGATGAGTCCAGATCCAATCCCTTGAATCTTAAAACAAGGAGAAATTAACCATTCTCCCTCCTTTCTCCCACCAATCCTGGTGAGTCCGATCCAATCCCCTTGGATCTAAAAACAAGGAAAATCAATCAGGTATTAAGAAAAGGCTTTTAATTAAAGAAAAGAATAGGTAAAAGAAAACCCTCTGGGAGAGATTAGCATACCAGCTACTCTCACAGACCACAGATTTCAAACACAGAGGATGTTCCCCTAGGCACAAATTTAGTTATGCAAAAAAAAAATAATACCCAAATACCCAGTTTGATTCTACCTCTAATTGCATAAGACAGGTTATGAAGAAATAAACATAAACCTATTTATTCCTTTCTAAGATTTACTACTCTGATAAGAGGATGATTCCTTGATCTTTTTCACTCCGGCTGAAACGGAAACTCTCAAAACAAAGGAAAAACTTCCCTCCTTCCTTTTGAAACATCTTGTTCCCCCATTGGTTCCTTTGGTCAGGTGCTAGTTAGGCTAGGTGAACTTTTTATCCCTTTACAGGTAAAAGGGGCATTAACCCTTAACCATCTGTTTATGACAACATTCTTCTGTTCTTTTTATGGATGTAATGTATTTTTTATTGTAAGGCTCCTCTAGATGTCCTTGACATAATGTCCCAAATGGCTTGGGATTTTATTGTTTTATCCAACTGTATAATATGGCTCTTCTGTTTTTAGTCTGAATATCTGCATGATCATAAGTAGGCCTTTTGCATTGCAATGTGAGGTTCTGTTTGTGTGGAAATTTCCACCTGCACCCCTGAGCAGAGTAGCAGACTCATTGACAGGTAAAAAAAGGTGGATGAGTGTCAGTGCTCTTGCAGTTATTAAAACTCACTTTGTATACTGCAGCAATAGCTTTGAGATATTTATTTTGCTTCAGCTACAAGCAAGATATATAAATGTTCTATATTTTTTACACTTTGATATTTTTTCTCATTTTACTGCTGCCAGTTTTCTGCCTTCTCTCAAAATGGGATTTTGGTTAAGAATAAATCCTGTGTCAGATAATTAAGGAGTGAGTCTATCCTTTACAAATAACTTACTGTAACTTTTTACAATAGTTCAACTCAAGTAAATTGTCACAACTGAAATACATTTTCCTAATTTGGTTTCACACCACTCAGATATCCCCAGGAGATTCTCTTCAGAAATTGGATTAATTTGCCTACTGTAATATAGGATATGCCGCCTCTCAGTCTTTGGAAACCTGCCAAACAAGGAGCTTATATATTTTCAAAGGGGAATATTAAAAGTAGGAATGGGAAGGAGATGGCTGAAGTAATAATAATACGCACTGATATATAGTTCTTCTCACCTTCAGTGGACTTCACAAACATTAACTGATGGATTCTCATGGCATCCATGATACAATATTAGCCCATTTTACAGACAGGGAAAGAGAGGTTAAATGACCCAAAGAGAGTCAGTGGCAGAGCTGGGATCAGAGTTCACTGGTTCCCAATCATAGCAAAAATATTTGCACTTCCAGAGATGCAAGGAGAATGCATTTGGGTTCTGAATTCAGAGTCAGTCTTCTCACTCAGAGCAACTGGGGCTGGAAACATTGGCGGCTGCATGCTCAGCCCTGAGGAAAGGAGTGTCTTGGACCTATGTCCAGAGAGCTCCTGTGGTGGAGGGTGGGATGAATACTTACAGAGGAGGGAGGATACATTCAGCCCAAATCTGTTGAAAGGAAGATCACTGTAACAGGGGATCTATGAAAGGGGAAGGAAGAGTAAAGAGAATGGTGTTTTTGTGATCTTACAAGTCCCCTGGATAAATAAGTGTGCAGATGTTGGGCACCTACATTCATATGCCAAGTACAGGTAATTTTAAATACTTTATGAGCTCTATATGTCTTGGATAAATATGGTAGTAGAAGAACTGGTTCTGTGTGGTTTATTTGTTTGAGGTTGGGTTGGAAATGGAGGAAAAGTCCACATCAAGAAACGGCTCCAGGTAGAAAATTGTAGCGTTTACTGCTTTTTCCAGTTGTGGAGGGAGAAATTGTAGCTGGCTCGTCATCTCTTTTTGTGTGAAGATAGGAGTATGCATCTTGTCCCACATTAGTGTGCAGTAGCATCAGCATGAACAAAAGAAACAGCAGCTCTTTGGACATCAGCAGTGCAATATAAGGAATAAGAGTAGGGCTTATATGTTAAGGCAGCACAACCATCCAGTTTGTGGGAAGCCAATCAAAGCTTGTATAACAGATGGTGAAGACTTCCTCTTCTTAGCAGAATGTGGCATAAATAGTATAATAAACCTTGAGTCCACTTGTTGATCATTCCTTTAGATATGGTAGTCATATAAAAAGGACCACAAGTTCTTGAAAGATCCATTCCTTTACACATTCTTCTGTAAATATAACTATAATAGACACATCAGTGTCAGGCCTTTGGCTTTGGTTACGACCCTTTGGAACCAATCCACTGAAACCAAAGGGACTTAAAGCTGCCTTAATTTAGGGAGCTGAGAATCCCCAATCTCCCCATTGCAGGCTGGCATTAAGGTGGCATAGTCATAGGCACTGAAACTAAGGGTCCTGGGGATGCTACTGAACCCACTGGCTTGAAGTAGTTTCCATAATATATAGTGTTTAACAGTTTGGTTCAATGGCTCTCAGCACCCCCACTATAAAAATTGTTCCATCATCCTGGGTACAGAGGGTCTTTTCTGCACACCCTTGCCCCCAGCTTTGATGCCATAGGAGGCCTTCCACAGGTATGTTAGAACCAGAGGGGTAATCCCAAGCCCTAGGGAAGCTTACGTTAGAACAGCCTAACTTGTGGTTACTCTGTCTGGGTCCGGTGGCTGGCTCAATCTCCAACTGCCCTCAAGATGCAGGAAGAAGTAGAGCTAACCTAGAGCCACCTTTGCCTCCTCCTTTACTTGACACATTTGAGCATCCAACCCATTAACATTAGTTTTAGTCTAAGGCAAAGCATTTGTTGAACAGAAACCATGTAGAACAAATCAAAATACAATGTAACTGACCCATTGGGGCTGATTCTGCATTCATAAATTCTGGTGCAAATTAGGTGAAGCCCAGGGCCAGTGCAAGGATGTTTCGTGCCCTAGGCAAATCTTCCACCTTGCGCCCAATCAGCGTAGGCCTCGCAAGCCTGGGAGGCAGGAGAAGTGAAGCAGCCATGGCATGCTCGGAGAGGTTGCGGGGCGGGGGCGAGCTGGGGAAGGGAGTTTCCCTGAGTGCCGCCCGCCCCCCTTACTTGTTGCAGGCGGCCCCCCTCACGCTCCTCTGCCGTGGCTATCTCTGCCTAAATGCCGGTGGCGACTGGGGCAGCAAAGATACATCCGCCACGGTCACTGCTGAAGAAAATGGCGCCCCCCAAATCCCAGCACCCTAGGCGACCGCCTAGGTCACCTAAATGGTTGCACCGGCCCTGGTGAAGCTATTAGAGTTACGCTAGTGTGGAACCAGTGGAACCAAGAACAGAATCAGGCTCATTTCATTTGAATAGTCAGAATAGGTATCTCATGAGAGCCAACAGAATTTTGTTAAGGGGAGACTAGTTCACATGGCAAAAGTCAAACACAACAGAGCAGAGAGTGTTATTTATTAGGTAGCGCAAAAAACAGTTGTCCTTGATCATTCCCCCATCTCTGCCACCGATTTACTGTTCGACCCTTTGCCAATCCCTTACCCTCGTTATATCAGTTTCCCCCACTTGTAAAATAGTTACCTACCTCAGAGAGCATCGTGATTTAGAATTAATGTTTGTACAGCAGTTTAACATCCTTAGATAACAGACAGGTAAAATCCTGCCCCATTGAAATTAATGGAAGTTTTGCCATTGACTTAAATGAGGCCAGGATTTTACCCACTCTATCCCATGTGTGTAAAATACTGTGATCTTCCACCTAAAAGCCATATATAAAGCCATAAGTGGTATAATGTTTTTTGTAGTTATAATACTTGAAAAAGGGGGCACCAAAAACTCTTCATACTTAGACCTTTTATTATCATGCCTAATAAACAATACAGGGTAAAATTGTCAATATTCAATATTTTATCATTTGTGTTGAAGTGTATCATAAATAAGTAAACCTACAATTTGCCTCACATTTTAAACTCTCTGTTAATTGTTGTTGATTTGCTGGACGTACATCTTTCACAAGGATTTTTGCTTTAAGTGTTTGTTGCTTTACTAAAACCTCACAGATCTCTAAATGCACTCTTCAGTGAGTAACACTTTTTTCAATATTTTGAAACTTAACAGTTTAGCTTAGTATGCAGTTCCATGAAAGTAGTTAATATTTAGATGCATGCTATCTCTGCTGTATTTGCTGCTGAGCCTTTGTGCCACAAGGTCCCTCATAAGATTATATAGTAGCTCTCAATCTGTTTTTTCCCTGTATATCTTGATTTTAAAAAGACAATGATTGATTTTCTGTACTTCTTGGTTAAGTAACAGGTTGATTGAAATCATTTTAAGAGTATTTGGGAGAGAGAAGTCTAGCATGAATTTGGAACACAAGCTCTGAGAATTTCAAAAGCTTTTCTGGATGTTTAGAAAGCTTAATTCCAGTGAATGCATTCATGAGCTCCCACTCTTCTATATAAATATATATCTTTTCAGTTGCTTTGAGGATTTTTTTCATATCACCTGCCAAAAGTGTTTAAGAAAAATATATTTCCGAGGAAGTAAATTTTGAAACAAACTCCAGCATTCACCTTGGGAACAAATACAATATTCTGTTTCCTTGCAAACTTTTAACCAAGTACATTTTCAAGTAAATACTGTTAAGAAAACTTGCTCTACCTACCCTCTTTAGAGACATATTCAAAATGCACATACTATACATAACAATTACCCATATTGCACAATTTGTGGTACAAGCTTTTGTTCTGTTATTTCTATTTTATGACTTCCCCACAAATCAGCACAAGCTGCCACTGAATTTACAATCATTGTATCACATTAGACAACAGAAGACCCTGAAGCAGATTTAAGGAATCAGTAACTCCCGTACCCCTACTTGAGCCATATGTCATTTATTTTTTTTTCCTTTTCCCAAAAGTAGCATAGCTATTTTTTCATCAGTCACTCTACTTCTGTACTGCTTGTGAACATGTAATAAGAAGCTTTGCAAACTGTGAAGTTATTGATATTCATAATTTAAGTGACTACTTCAAAATCTATGAATAGCAGTTTTAGGAAACAATTTCTGAGAATGTCAGCCTTTGTGTTTTCCTGGCCTCTCTAATAATCCTTCCCTCCATTAAGGGAGATGAATGTAGATACAAAGTACTATATGGCTTAGTGGTTAGTATAAGAAGTATCCATTGGTAAGAGATACTTACTGTTGAAGTATCTGTTGGTTAGAGTAGAAGAACAGAAGTTGGGGGAGGCTGTGTGTGTTTTTAATGGTCGATTAAATCTGGGGAGGCTGATCTCCTTTCATGCTGTGGATGTTGAGTGCTGCAGTCACACCTCTCACTGCCAGCTAGCACTAGGATGATAATCAGTCACTATGAAAACTCACTAGCTCCACAGCAATGAGTCCTCCACTGCTCAAGCTTGGTGCTGTTCTTAGTACCATGGCAATGATCTCTAACTGGATGTCCCAAACTCTTCCATCTCTGGTAGGACTAAATACCACCAGACTATCCACTTCAGATACTCTAGTAAGTAGCTCTGATATGTTGTAAGCCATCTTCATGCTGAGCTAATAATTTAAGGGACCACAAGGCTATGGTTTAAGTTGCCTCTTTGTAAATCTCTTTTAAAGCTATTAATCTTTATGCTGTAACTTACTGCATGCTTCTGTCTGGAGACGTCAAACTGCACAGTATTTGTGTGGATGCTACAGACTTACTATACAAGGGAATCTTTTTGAAAAATAGCCGTATTAAGTATTTAAGAACAAACAGCTTCATTTTTTTAGTATGAAATGTTTAAAATATCTAAAAAAATACTTGTTTCTTTAGCATAGATTTGTTTCCATATTTATTGTTCCAGAAAATGCATACTGTTGTATTATAGAATAACTGAAAAGAAACATACAGTCTATCTTACTCTGTAGCATTGCCACAGAGTTTCTTTTCTTAATTTGCAGAACAGTCAAGCAAAGGGATGTCTTTTAACAAGAAAAGAAAATAGGTACTTTTCAGTTTGGCCACAGGACTTTTATGCAGGCTGATTAGGAAATAGTGGAGATGATGAATTATTAATTAGATTAGTTAAAATCTTCCAGTACTTGTATTTGATGTTCTGATGTCAGTAAATTTTAACACAACATGCCGCAGTCTCTGTTTATGTAGAACTAAAGAAAAAAAGTGTTATTAACTCTTTCTCTGAACTTCTATGTGTAATCTAAAAATTAGATTCATATTTCAATCGGACAGGTGAACTCAAGGACCTTTACAGTAGCATTTGTAGAAGAGGAAATGGATTCTACCAAATATTAGAGAAATCCTATCTGTGTAATTTCAGTGTAAATGACATCAGAGGAGAACAGCTAACTATTCTCAGGACTGAATTTCAGTTGTAGCTAAAAGTGATTAATTAGCTGATCAATATTTAATTATCTGATTGTATGTGGATAGGAAAAAATATTGCATACAAAGTTTTTAATATTGTTACTTTTTAATTCATTGTATTGTTATCCTAAAGAAATGAGTTTTTATTTTAGTACAACACCGTGTTAAGGGGGAATGGGGAAATCCTGAATTTTTCTTAAAATATAACTAATTTGCACACTGAACTATATGGGGCATGTCTCTAAATCCTACTGGCACCAACAAGTCAGATGGGTCCCTTAATCCAAATATACATTTGTGCTTGACTAGCTGGGACACACACACACACATATAATTATATATATAATTTGCAGATCAGATCCTGAGCTAGTGTAAGTTGACATCTTCCTTGACTTCAAGTGAAGTTCTGCTCATTTAAACCCACTGAGGCTCTGGATCATAGCATGTAGGCTTTGTTATTGTGCTGCTTGCTCTCATTAAGATGGAGCAACCATACTTGTTTCATGCCTTAGTGCACTGTGAGGTAATAGAAGTGTCAGTGAAGCTGGCACACAGGGATAAAAGCCTTATATCCGAAGCAGAACAGTCTTGTAACATTCATATGGTGGAAAATACTCATATTCTATAGAGTATCATAGTCAAGAGAATTTCTTCTGCCTTATCGATCTTGTTATAGAGTCTTCTTATTTCTATGGCATGTAATTTCTAAAATGCAACATTATGAGATTAGGCCCTATATACTGTGAATTCAGTACTAATCCTTGACACCTGGGCATATATTGCCAACATATCCTCAGAAATCCATCAACATATATGAGCAATCTGCAGTTCAAACTGAATCTTGCTATGTATAAAACTTTCTAAATATGTTTCCACAGGCCACACAAAATTTGAAAAATTGTACATTTTGTACAAGAGAGAAAGAAAAAAAACTCATCTCCTTTACATTTGACTACTTCTTTTCACCTAAACTGAAAAGGAGGGAAAGATAGGACCAAATTTACTGTTGGAATAACTGTTGAAGTCGGTGGAGTTATTATTCCAGAAGAAAATTTGGCCCATAGTGTTTATACACAATTAGTCATAGGAATTATATGTATTGCAATGAAATGCATTTGCCCAGATAGTGGTGACAATGAACACAGCTATAATATTCTTACTGAAATATCTGGTAGTGGAATTCTATAGCACAGCTACCTTTATTCTAAGATAACATGAAATATTAGCTTTTGCAGGGGCTCCTTTCTCTTTCCATAAGATCATTAAGAACTGACATGAATATTTTTCTTTCTCCTCTTTTGAAACATGGTTATTTTTTCTCGTCTGCTTACTAAGACCTGTCAGCAGTAAGCCTGCATTTGGGGTTTGGATTCAGCAGCTTTCATAAGATTTTGATGCCTTCTAGCTCCTTCCCGGGGAAGCAGAGCAACTTCCGCTTGAGGGTGGGATTAAATGGGAAAGAACAAAAAATTATAAAATAAAAGTTCAGGTGTGTGTAAAAATCACACTCACAGTTATAGGTAGCTAGCTAGCTAGCTAATCTCCATCCATACCCTCTCATGACAGTAACTTCTTTCCTACTGAATGAAAGCAGAATACACTAAAGCAATGGAGCCTAAATTTAGAGTAATGTATCATCATTCATTTAAGCATAGATAATCAATCACAATGCACTTCTAGTATGTGCCTGAGGGTTTCTCATTGTGATAAGTATACATCACAAGTGTAGAACAGCTCATTTTAAAAAAATCGAATGGTAAATGCTTTTATGTTTGTACAAGTGTCTCTTCATCTAACGCCACATTGTAAGGAAATTTGTGCCTGGGTAAACATGCTTTTTGTCAGGAAATGAGATTGAAATCTGTGATTTCAACACAACATATAAAGGACTGTTTGGACAATTCAACCTGGATTACATCCTTTTTTACTATAGACTAGGCCTGATTCTGGTGTCTCATCCATTTTACACTGGTGAAACTTTATTAACATAAATGGAGTAACTCCTGGGTTTATACCACTATGAACGCACAATAAAGCCCAAAGATTGCAGTGTATCTGTACATTAGGAGTAAGTATTCCTGTGCCTGAGAAGGGATAGGAACTAACATTGGATTCTGCAGATATTCCTAAACTTTGACATAAACTTGTGGTTTCAGTACTGTTATATGACATCATTATCTGAGTATGAGGACTATGGAAAATCATAGAAGTCACCAACATAAAATTAGCTAACATTGTAAGGGTTAACTGCTTTGACAAGCCTGAATTGTTCAAGCTTACAATATTACTTGCTATTCAAAACCAATTTAAATTGTCCCTGCAGCTGTAATTTTGTTTAGATTTTATTGTTCACCATCTCTTAGATTCCTTGTGCCCTAAAAAAATAAAGGTTAGAACATCATAAAACTGGCATGATTTAGCAATGAACCCTAGATAAGTCTTTCTAGCAAACCCTAAAGCAAGTTCAACTGTCTTGCATTTACAATCCCTTTAAATTACAGGCTTTTATTTTCCTAGCAAAACAGGGGAATATTACAGTTTTGATCTTTCAATTAACTCTACAGAAGGAGAGGTCACTGGTTTCTTCAGTGACCCCAGCAGAAATCCCTTGGAAGAAAAGAGGTAGTTCTCTTTTCTTGTATTAAGATGAAATGTAGAGAAGAATCACCAAGGGAATACTCTTTCACCTTTTATTCTAAACTCATTCTAAAGAGATACTGTATCTGCTCTGTAGTGATTAACTATGCAATGGCTGATTTTACTTAGGCCAGTAAGCGTCAATATTAATGCTTGCCAGTTTTAATAATTACTGTTTGCATTGATGTTAACTACATTTTTATAATATAACTGGTGACACACATACACTGTGCAAAAATGAAATTATTCTGGGGCAGCCATTAGCATCTGAGCTTTGAAATCAAGTAGCCAATACTGTATTGGTTAGATATAAAAAGAAGAAAGCATAATTTTATCTTGACTAGTCATCTCTAAATCCAATACTCAAGAACATTACTTCTATTAACAGATTTAATTATATCATCTGAAATTCCTCCATCGTCAAGTTGTTTTATTTCCTTCCTTCATCTTGACTTCTGTAAATTTCTATATATCTTATTAAATGCGTGTGAACCAACTCTTTCAATCTATCATATAATATTTAGGGAAATAGGCAGATAGAACTTTGGGATGTTGGTCACCACTGGAAAAAAAAAAACCCTATAAAAGACTAGAAGAATTTTTGAGTGTTACCATGACTGCTGAAAGCAGAATGTGCTAGGAATTTCCAGCATACGTTACAGTCTCAATGACTAACTTTGCTCCCTCTCACCTAAACTAAACAGATTCTTTGCTGTACTTCCCCGAGGCTTCTCTATTGCTGTTGGTGTTTATAGCTATGTAACTGCAAGGCTGTTTTTGGTGTACTGCACCTTTAAAAGTAAAGTGGGCCCCCTCTAACTTGTTTTTAGGCCTGAGAGTTGATCAGCATGGATACTGTTACTATGCTTTCTCATGGGGACTTTATATTTGTTCCTTTCTATCTTGTTGTTTCCTTTAATCTAAAGTAAAAGTCATCCAGTAAGAAAGGACAATTCTTTTGCTTTTTCATGGAAACTATAACACCTATCCATGGAAATGAAATCAATGCACTTTTGTTGAATCATAAGTACAAAACTGTTCACATCCAGACTGAATATGAAGACTGCAATTAAGCAGGGTTGTCAAACATTTCTAAATAACTATTAACAAGGAGTCAAGTATAATGGAAAACTTTGGAAAAATGCAAAATTACCAATCATCCATTAAGGGGATTGTAGCGAGAGGGCCCCCCTCCCCCACGATCCTGAAGGGAATGGGCCAGAAAACCTGCGGCCCCGGGTGGAGGCCAGGCCGCCTATCTCCGCCCCCCGGAAGTCAAGGGGCGGGACCGGAAGTTCAAGGCCCCTTCCGCCTGTCCCCACCCCCAGGAAGTCAAGGGGTGGGACAGGAAGTATAAAAACCCGGCCCCAGCCCTCAGTTAGGAGGAGGCTGCCAGAGAAGGCAGACGCTGAGGCCCGAGCTCCCGCTGGGCCTGGCTTACCCCGTGCCCAGTATCCGGAGAGGTACTGGCCTGACATCCCCTGGGGCCAGTACCCAGAGAGGCCGGCTGACGCTCGGCCTGTGGAGGAGTGGACCGGACTGCCCGAGCCCCGGTACCCTGAGGACTGGACCGGACCGCCTGAACCCCGGTACCCTGAGGACTGGACCGGACCGCCCGAACCCCGGTACCCTGAGGAGTGGACCGGACCTCCCGCCGCCGAGCCTGCTGAGGAACCCATGATTTGGGACTCCCCGGACGACGCTGGCGAAGGGCAGGTACCCAGTGAGGGGGAGGTTGGAAGTGGCCCGGGGGCAGCCGACTCCCGTCTGGCTGCAGACTCGTCTAAGCCCATGTCAGTGTGTTTCGGTCAGTATCCCCCACTGACCGTCAGCGGCGCTGATCGCTGCTAGGGCCCCGGGCTGGAACGCAGTGGAGTGGGAGGGCCTGCGTTCCCCCTGCCACCCCTTTAATGGTGGCAGACTCCCCCTCCCTTTTGCCTGAGGAGACCATCTACAGTGGTTGCCTGTCGCTCAGCCCTGCTGCGAGGCCTGAGCCTAACTGTGTGTGTTGCCCCGCCCTGCCCCAGGGCTTGGGCTTATATATATACTGTTGCCTTACCGCTCAGCCCTGCTGCAAGGCTTGAGCCTAACTGTGTGTGTTGCCCTGCCCTGTCCAAGGGCCTGGGCTTATATAGACTCCTGGCTTCGTGCCCAGCCCGACTGACAGGGCTGGAGCCTCCTACTAACTGTTGTCGGCCCCCTCAGCACCCCAGCAAGGGACGGGCCCCAGGCCGACGGACTGCGGTGAGCCGGTGCGGCTCCCCTCCACCCCCGGTGGAGGAGGGTTGAGCCCCGGTCACGCCCGACTACAGGGATAATAAAAGATAACTAAAAGGAACATCATTGTGAACACATATGGTATGTAACAGAGCAAACATATTTTCTTAGGTTTAATTCCTTTGTGTGCATATATCTATATAGAGATAGATATTTTTGTTTTAAAGAATTTGAAAAACCAAAAAGTCATTCATGAATATCACACTCTTTGTCTTTGCTTATTGTTTTATTACTATAGACTCAAATTAGCCCCAAAGAAGGATGGCAAGTGTATAGTTCAGCCCAAGACCCAGATGGCCGATGCATTTGTACTGTAGTTGCACCAGAACAAAATTTATGTTCCAGAGATGCCAAAAGCAGGCAACTTAGACAACTGCTAGAGAAGGTAAGTCTCCCAAATGTATTCCTTCTTTTTGTCCACTGAGACTTCCTTAGTAATCTGCTCCTTTCCCTCTTTAAAATCATAAATAATACAGCATTCAATGATTATCTATCAATACTATTTCTCTGTTTCCCCTTCCCAGTTTTCCACCACTAATCACACTTCATCTGGTTTCTTTACAACACAGTTCTGCTGATCCGTTATTGATGCAGCATCTTAATGCTGCATTTTCTCTCTTGTTTCTTCCTCCCAGATTTATTCCTTTAAGAGAACTGAGTCCCATAGTTTACATGTCTGTATTAAAACAGACTGGCCATCATAAAATTAGCTACAAATTCCAGTTCAAGCTAGCTAGAAGCACCAGGATTCAATCTAGTGCCCACATCACCATCATAGGAGGATTTTGAAGCTCATTGCCTTGAATCACACCAACAGCTTGTTCAATGGTTTTTCTGCCAAACAACTAAAGAGTTTTACACCTCAGATTTATTCACAGCTGCATGTAAATTTAACTGATAAAAGCTGATTTCCATTGCATAAGAAAATGAGAAAAAACTGCAGCTATGACACCCCTGAGCCACTGTAACCAAGTTCTGTTTACTGTAGAACAAATGGTGATGCATACCCTCTGAGGCCAGAGAGAGCATTAAAGGCAGATAGCAACACCAAATATTGAGCTATTTGCCAGCACAAATTGTTCAGTACGTTACTATCTCACAGACATATTTGGAGTATTAACTCACTTTAGTGCCAATATGGAGCCAGATCCTGCAGGCCTGAGTCAGGCAAAACTCCCGTGGACTTCAGTGGGAGCTTGGCTTGTGTATGTAACTCAGGGCCCATGCCATATCATGTGACCAAATTCTGTAAAATTATAGCATGATCTCATGTTCAGGAAGGGCTTAGAAGTTAACATGTAGGATATAGAGGGGAACTTTATGCCATCATTTCTTAATCCACTTCAGCCTCCCATGCTGCTTAATAGTCACCAATAAGCCATTGTTTGGCCATGCCAGAAGAAAGATAGAAGGCAATGGACGTGGTTTAATTAGATCATAATTTTATTCATTTAAAATATCTCGGATTAGCCAGCAATAAATAGTGCAGTGCATGTCATGCTCATTTCCTTAAATCATTTCTACATAAATCCCAACCTGCTACCAGCTGTCTCATTGCTGGGACTCAGCCACTCTCCCCTCCTTTGAGATGAAATGGGACTATAAAAGGAGAGGGAGTCAATTCCTCTCTGTACCAGATGTAGATATCCCAACCCCGCCTTCTCAGCTTTTTTAAAGGGCCACTAGAAAAAAGAGAAGGGTCAGCATGCTGCTGTACATTACAGATGACCTTCAAACCCTGCTTTCCTTAGCTCCCTTAAGAGATACTTTTCTTCAAATCATTTTCTAATCCAGTTTATCCATTAACCATATCTCCTCCATACCAAGTACCTGCCCTGGATGTGTGCCATGAGTATTACATACTAACCCCCCAACCCCGCTCTGCCCAATGGTTCCCAGACCTGCTATGTGGAAAGTGAAAAAAAACCACTCCACCTTGGCCATTCTGGCAGTGAGGGGAAAATTCCTTCCTGGCCTCCAAGGAAGAGGGTGCCAAGTGTAATACCCACAACAGGTCACGAGGAAACCTCATCTTTTTGCACTTTTCATGGCTGGGTGGGTGCTGCAATTCCAGCCCAGTAAAAGATGGCTTCTCCAGGGCTGCATGGGGTGGGGTATACATACCCTCCCACTCTTCTGGTCAGTAGAAAGGGCAGTGACCCACCCCAACCTTGCCCCAGCTACTTTCTGCCCTTCCTGTTCATCACTGTACATTTCCCCCTCTTCCCTATTACCCACATTGTAGGGGAGCCCTTAACGAAGAAATACCCCTTTTCTTCCAGCCAGACAGACGAACCTGTCCACTGCCACATGCAGACTGCAGAGAACACATTCCACCAGCCAGGGATCAGTGGAGAGCAGCAATGCTCCAACCACCTTTGTTTTCCCCAGCTAAGCACATGGTGTGTCCCTATGCCAGCTCTGATGGTTATGTTACTCTGGAATTCTTCTAAATCTGAGGAAATCCCACCTAGCTAGATTAAGGGAGCTTTTGATTTACTTTGTGGTACAGGAGCTGTAGCTGAGGCCTGGTCCGGTCCTCATTTCTTGGAAGATAGAATTTGGGAGGTAAACAGATCATTAGGCTAAAAAGCAAATTGTCTGGACCATCTAAGATAAGAGGGAGAACACCCAGGGAATCATTTATTAGGAACAAGATTACAGTGAACGAGGTAGGAATGTAGAGATGAGATAAATAGAAAGTTGAGCATGGACAACACATGGACAGTGTCTGCTGCACAGGAATTGGTTCCTGCAAAGTAACCAAGCCAATCCAAAAAGGTCTGATGCACTGTATAGTAAATGCAATGAGATGTGTAAAGTATATAAAGGAAGAGAGTTTCTGTATAACTTTGGAGCTGTGATGTACGCTGCATCCACACATGCCCCTCCCCATGTTTGAGCTTGATCAACTCAGCTTTAGAGATGCTGAATGATAAACAAAGATACCCGAGTCACAAAGTCTGGAGTTTAACTGAGTTCTTGGGAAGCCAAGTGGAAAGAGGTCTTGGAGGGAATTCCAATGGGAGCTACACAAGCATCTAGAACAAAAGATTAGGATCAAACCCAAGAAAAGTTTAGAGAACTGCTGTCAAACCTAGACTAACGCTTCAGCAGTGCTGCTGTAAGGTCTCACGTGTAGCCACTCTTTGCTGGCAGGAGAGAGCTCTCCTGCCAGCATAATTAAACCACCTCCAACAAGTAGTGTTAGTTATGTTGGCAGAAAAGCCTCTCCTGCCGACATAGCACTGTTCACGTCAGCATTTTTGTCAGTGAATCTTATGTCAGTCAGGGATGTGGGTTTTTTTTTTCACAACCCTGACTGACAAAAGTGGTAGTGTAGACAAAACCTTACTCTTAACATTTCTATATGGACTCACTTGTGTCTCAGGTCCCCAAACTGAAGTATGTTAATAATTGGACTCTTAAGTCTCATTTACACCAATATAAATCACAAGCAACTCCACCACTGGAGTCCATATGTGGCACCAATCTAAAACCAGTGTAAATGAGATCAAAATCTGGCTGGTTGTCATTAAGCAGTGTTCATATTAACAACATATAGCTGCAAGCACACTCCGCAGCTGGGTTGTCTCATTCCTAGAAGTTTCACAGCATTCACTGGCTGTAGTTTTGGAACAGACATAAAAAATTGAAGCCATCTCTCTAAAGAAAGGGCAAGCCCTGGAGTCTCTCTTTGTTAGAGGAGGTCCTTTCAGGTCAAGGTTAAGTGTATGGCTGATTATTGCTAGTTAATCTATACTGCTATCAACACTATTTTTAAGGCATTTTTAACTAGGTGGTAGGTTAAGTAAAATCAAACCGTATCAGATCCACAACATGTTACAGCATCCTAATAACCAGATGCAGTATGATACAGTCGTCCTCACAATGGGGTGCCAGCTGAAACTATGGATTATACACATTAGTGAATGGAAGGAATATCAGCCTTTTCTCTCATCTCCATTAAATTGGATGGCCAAAAGGGGTGTTGCCTGAGCAAGTTCTGAGTAAGATCTTTAAGATTGAGCCTAATGTTTTCTAGTGGTACTTCCCTCCTTCCCCCTCCCCCATTTAGTGTGCATGAGTTAAAGTGAATTTTTTGCATTAAATTATTGCACATGCAAAACTCTGTGAAAAAACAACAAGAAAATGTTCTGCCTCAGCTTCATGTCTGGAAATGTATCATCTTTTCCCACATATTTTGTCTGATTATTATAAAATGAACATGTATGAAAGATACCTAAAGTACGCACAAATTAAAGTTGTCCTTGTCTTAAAGATGGAAATGAGCTCTCTTTTGTTCTACATATGCTTAATCAGTTACTTAAAACTCATTTCCTTTAATCTTTCAGTGATTTTTTTCTATTAATGATTTAAAGTTGAATAGATTTATTTTATTTCTACTTATAAAACTATAAACAATCACATATCCTACAGTCTGGCCACCTGTTATATTACTGAATTATATAATAAAATCTCAAATGTAATGCATTGCTTTCCACCCTACTAAACACATACTAACAATTAAAATAATGATTTCCACAGCAAACAACAAAAACTTCTACAACTCTCAACCCATCCCCTCCTCAAATGGCTGGAGAAAAAGTTGTGCCTTGCAGCATATCCTGAAGGATAACAGATCTGGGATCTGGGATTGATTTACAAAGCTCATGATCATGAAGGATACCCTGCCAACAGCCTCTCTTTTATACTAAGAAGGCTCAGCACGGTGATCTTTTCTGATCCCATCAGCAGCAATATGGAATTGAAAGAGCCAAGTAGGATAGTCTACTTTAGGGCTTAACACCCTTTAACCTGACAGGTGAGCACTCTGGCCATGATCCAACAAAGCATTTGAGCATATGCCCAATTCTAAGCACGATTACAATGGGACTGCTCACATACTTAAAACTGAGCCCATGCTTAAGTGCTTTGCTGGATTGAAATCTATTGCAGAGGCATCTAGGAATGCCTCTACAATAGACAGAGAATCCATGGACTAGGACCCCATTGTACTAGATGGAGTACAAACCATAGAACAAAAAAGACAGTTTTGGCTCCAAAGAAGTTACAGTCTCAAGAATGTACTAGTGGTAATAATGTTGGTGTCAATTTAATAAATCTTAGTATCTGTGTCAGAGTTAGGAAATATTTCTGAAGCATGCATAAATAACTTTGCATAAAGATATTTATAGCTAAAGTAGTGCTAGGGCCCAAAGTATAAAGAGAACAATTCAAAGCTTTTTTAACACACACTAGCATTTTACAGGCTCAATCCTGCTTCCGTTGAAGTAAGCTGGTATTTTGCCATTAACTTCAATGGGAGCAGGATCAAGCCCTAAGATAGGGTTTTTTGCTGACTCACCAAAAACAATGGCGTAACCCTCCTTAAAATTTAAAAATCTAGTTTGAGTAAATGTCACTCTCAAGCCAAAGACCATGTTTTCCCAAAGCATTGACATTTAAACTACTGCTTCACTAGAGTGTAAAATATTGAGTTCTGCAAAACTTGTATTCATATTTATCAAAAGCCAAAGTTGTACATCTCTCTTAAAGGAGACCCACTAGCCCTGATCCTGATCTCTCTTGTACTGATTTCATACTCATGTAACTCCATTGACTTCTGTAGAATTATTCCTGAATTTTATTTACATAAAGGATCAGAATCATGCCCATTCTCTTTAATAGAGTAGTACAATATTCAGGGCTAAATGATTGCTTCTAAGATCCACATGCTGTATACAGAGCACTTGAAAAAAATCAACAAGTGCTGCATAATATAGTACAAACTCTATCTGGGTGGCAGCATGCATTTCATTTGTCAAGTATAAATTCAGATCCTTGATGAAGCTTAAACAAATTTAAATTCAAGATTAAAACTTTACCCCATTCTTTCTCCACACCCCCAAATCCTCTATAAATTGGTTTAAGTAGTGAAGTGGCATGGAGTTATAAGTTAACTTAAGTCAATATCCCATTTTCCTGATTTATTGAGTACTTACATTCTTTTGTTCAGGAATGTTGACTCCCAAACCTCCTTTATGATTCCTTGCCCTGGAACAGTTCTTCCTCTTGCTGAATTGTCACAATACTCAGTGCACAGTTTTCTTTTTAAGGTATTATATGATGGGTAAAGACATTGGGCCAAATTCCTCTAATTTATAGTGGAACAATCCCATTGATTTCAGTGGGATCACACGTGTGACCAAGGCCAAAGTATGGCCCACTTTCTGTATTGTTGTACAGTTATGAATTCAAAGCTCCACTGACGTAATAAATGGCTAACAGTTCAAGCATTGACAGAAGCATGACATTTTATCACTTGACATTTAACTACACATACAAGAAAAAGAAAAACAGAGTGCAGCCAGTGTTCTTCTTTAACAGGTTCAGAATATGTCCCAATCTATTGAAGTTTTAAACCTACGGACTCAGAGGGATTTCCAGTATGTTTTAAAAATGGAAACACAAATGAAAGGGCTGAAGGCTAAGTTTCGGCAAATTGAAGATGATCGGAAGACATTAATGACAAAGCATTTTCAAGTAGGTTTTATTTTAATAATAATTTTGAAAGCTTGCTGCAAGCCATGCACTAAAAAGCAATGCATGAACTGCTAAGATCTCGGCTTGAAAAGCTTATACAAAAGAAACGTTGAAAAGGAACCATAATATAACCGCTTTTATTATGATAATCGCTTTTCCTATTCAGTTTAACAGCAATAAAGAGTGACCATTAATTATTAAAATGTTAGAGAAATGTCAGTATAAACAGAATCCTATTTTACTGTATCAATGTGCAGTTCATACTGAGAGATTTATATGCAGTCAAGCGCTAGTGATAAATGAGGAAGCCAGGGAATTAATAGCAAATGACCGGAGGGTTTTGCACTTTTACCGTTGTCTGACATTTCATAGAACTGAAGAGAAGAAAGTTCATAATGACGGAAATTATTGTAATTGGTATTTAATAGCATTAAGATCTAAAAGTTTCTGATTAGAGGTTGGGGGAGTTAGTTATTTTGGTTTTGGGTGTATCCCTCTCCCCTTTAATCCATATGTGCTGTAAGAAAAATGTCCATGTTAAATTTCCTAGTAATTTTTCACTGAACAAAAACTTTAGCCACTCTATCTGCCATGAAGTCTAGTGGCTAGAGGTTAGAAACTGCTATTGTCTATTCTTAGGAAGCCATTTGTGCTATACTAAGGAGACAATGTTACAAACATATATCATAGTATTACAAGTACTGGGCCCTAATGATGGAGAGTTTTGAGTGTGCAAGAAATGTAAGATAGGATCCATTAAATATATCCCAAGGACGAAAATTTTATTAACATTGTCTTTTGAGGTGCTCATGATAACTGAAACATAAAAGCATAGGCTTACATTCTCAAAAGGAGTGGCACCTAACTGAGTGAGGTCTGATTTTTCAGAGGTAATTGGTTTCAGTAATTGGTTTCAGTAATTAATTATACTAATAACCATACTCTCCAAGTGATCTCTTATTTATTATTCTCAGTTTAGCTGAAAGTCTGAATATAATTCTGCTCAGCCAGTTTCAGCTTAATGAAAGTTTTCACCTTTACCCTTGTATTGTTATTATAAATATATAATGGCACATTGTGTTGTGCCATTATATATTTTGTATTCTTGTTATATTCTTTTCCAGAGGAACAAAATACCAGAATTTGAATGTCTAACTTGGCTGTCAAAGGCAGCGACCTGTTGTACTACTCCAACCTTTTAAATATTCGATATTTGTATTGACTAGACATTCAACTTCAGTTTGACAGTTTGCCAGGAGGCTAAAACAGATTGCCAGCTAATTAAATTAAAGAGTAATTGAAATGTCAAAATAATACCGTCTTTCGGAATTTTGATTGACTAAAATTTTGGTATAGTACGTCATTCCTGAGACACAAAAATGTGTCAGTTTGCCTGTCCTTGATACCCTCACATTGCTCCTATTAATACTAGTGGGAATTATGTGGCAAATCAAAGGGGAAATAAGCTCAAAAATGGTGCAATTTCCTTCTTTTATTGCAATTTCCTTCTTTTATTGCAATGTGAATTCATTCTTGTAACAAGAGATTTAACAGGTGTAAGTAGTGCCAATAAAATCAAAAGAATCGTTATAGTTACAGTGATCACAAAATCTTCACTTCCTTTAGTGACGTGAGAAGATGCTGTAACTAAGAAGTTAATTTTAAAGTGAAATACTAAACGTAGTAAGTCCTGTAATTCTACCCATTGAAATTTCTTAGGGCTTGATCCTGTTCTCAGTGAAATTAGTGACAGTGCTCCTATTTACTTCAATGGCAGCAAAACTGGGCTCACACATTAAAATCTTTGGGCCAGAGAAAATTTTTAATATGTGTTTTAAATTGCTATAAGCTTATGGTGCTGTATGCATAGTTTTTAATAATAATAAAATAATAAACTATCCACTCACCCCTCTCCATCCCACTTTAATTCAAAAATTTCTGGACTTATATAGTAAATGGAAGTTCCCTCATGAGTAAAAACTATAAATCAGAACAACAGAAGGAACTCCTGCTACTCTAAATGCATTTGTAGTAATAACATTTTGATATGTAATTTTAAAATGCAGTTTTCTAATGCTTAAAATAGCTAAAATAGCTATGTATAAAATATACTGCCAACACCTAAGGATTTTCTCTGGAGTTAATTCCCAGCTGAAAAAACATTCATCAAGGTAGTGTTAAAATGGGGGGCTGCATATTAATTTATAAGCAAATATTATTCAAATACTATAATCATTATAAAACATGCTTAAAAGGCAGGAAATTCAGAGGTAAATTTCCTTAAATTTAACTCTGGCCTTGCATCCCTGATCCATCTCCACCTCATGATCAGAGACAGGATCACCATTACAGCAACTTTAAAACTTTTCACATTGTTTGTTGCATCTTTTAATATGAATGAAAATGTAATAAATTTCACACACACACATACATCAGCATATTTCAGTGCCTGTGATAAATCTGGCACCTCTGACCCTCAATATCTCTGTTGCCTTTGACATGTCACCGATCCACTTTCTCTTGCTTGGGCTTCCATTACACTCTTCCCTGATTTCCTTTCTACCATTAACAGAAGATGGTGCTGAAGTAATCTGCCTTCTCTTCTATCTTGTGATATTCCCCAGGGTTCTAACCTTGGTCTCCTCATTTTCCCCCTTTTGCTTTCCCCCGGGTGATCTCATCTGCTCCCAAGACCTCTGTTATCTTTGTTCTGGCAACTGTCAAACCTATATCTCCATCACTTTTTCTCCGTCTTCTATCCAGGCTTGCATCTCCTTCTCTCTCATGGAAATCCTGCTGTTTCCTTAAATTATCAATGGCATTATAACACATCTACATGAACATCATCTGAAAAGGATAAACCCACATGCCTTCCATAAAAGAAACATCTCTAATCTGCTAGGATTCTTTCAGGGAATCTACATGTTAGTGTCTGAACAAGAGCCTGTTGCCATAATGTATTGACTTATTTTAACAAACTCCCTAGCAAAAGATATTATGTGTATTATAGTTATAGTATGAGAGATAAATAGCCATTATGGATTAGAAATGGCTAAGAGACAAACATTCAATAAATGGGGATAAATGATCAATTTTCAACATGGCAAACATTTAAGTATGGGATGTCTGAGACAGAGAAAGAATGATGTGGTTGCAAAATTTGCAGATGGCGTACAATTATTTAAGTTAGTTAAAGCCAGAGAATAATTTGAGGAAGTTCAGAGATATCTAACAAAACTAATTGATTGGACAGTGAAAAATCACTAAAGACAAATGCACGTTGGCCAATATAATTTGAACCTCTCATATCATTGTTGGAGTTTAAATTTAACTCTAACCACTTAGGGGAAAAAAGACCTAGACATTACTGTGGACAGATCAATGAAAATGTCTGCTCAGAGTGCAGTGGCAGTCAAAAAAAGGAAATTAAATATTAGTATTTATAAAAATTAAATAGAAAATCGGTGAATATATAAAGTCACTATTTCAGTGCCATATCCTCACCTCTAACTGTGTGATCAGTCCTGGTCATCTTTTCTCAAGAAAAATATAGGAGTTTTGTATCATATATAGGGAAAGACGGGTCTCAGGAGATTTGTTTCCAATCTTTTAAAAATGAATTTTGTATTTTCAATGGAAATTGAATATTCTCTTTTACATTTTATTCAATGAATTTGCTAGACTTTCACAATACACTAGTAATGGATCTGAAACTAATATAAATAAGAATTTTAAAGTCATTTTATTAATCAGTTCAAAATATTGTATTAAAGAGTGTTGGGGACTGAACTCCTTTAAGCTGCTCTAATGCCCATTTGACTGCTTTTTGCAGGATTTGAAGGAAAAGATGGATGAGCTGTTGCCATTGATCCCAGTTCTGGAACAGTACAAAACTGATGCCAAGTTAATCACCCAGTTCAAGGAAGAAATTAGGAATCTGTCAGCAGTTCTCACTGGGATTCAGGAAGAAATTGGTGCCTATGACTATGAGGAACTACACCAGAGGGTGCTCAGTTTAGATACCAGACTTCGAGACTGCATGAAAAAACTCAGTAAGTTAACCATTTCATGCCAGATTTTGTCCCTAGGTTATATATTTTAGAGCTTTGATGTAGAAACATAAAATCCCCTATTTTTCAGGTCTTTGACACACTGGGACAGATTCTGATCTCTATTACACTAATGTGTATCAAGAGTGACTTCACTGAAGTCAACTGTTACTCTAGATTTCCACCAGTATAATTTAAATTAGAATCTGACCCATTATTAATAGAAAGGGTTAAGATGCAGAATTATAAGGGATGGCAACTTGGAAATCCTAAAGACAGGGGTCTTAGGACTGAATTGCTCATGAGCTTGTTAATGGGATACAAAGATTGTTTCCTCTCTCACACTAGTTTTGATATAACTCAGGCCAGGATTGCCTCCAGGTGCTTTTTAGTGGCCAGTGTGATATATGTTGGCGGTCTCTGTCCAGTGTCCAAAGGAGAGCTATCCACATGACAAAAACCATCATCACAATTTAATTCTTGGTTTGAAGTTTACAAATGGCCAGTTCAGCAAATGACGTCTCAGACTGTATTACTTTCAGTAATAATAGGTTAGGTGTGATCCACTGAAATTAGAACTGTTCCTACCTACTTTAGCAGAAGTAAGATATTGGCGAAAGCACAGCTTTGGGTTTGTTTCCAGCAATGCCATAACCTTCCTGTGTGACTCTGGGAAAGTCTCGGTTTTGGATACCCAATCGTTGGCTTCAGTGGATGCTTAGGGAAATTAGAGACTAGTTGTCTAATATTGGGCACCCAAAATTAGAGGCCTTTTTTGAAAATGTCATCCTGAACAGGGGATAATTAATACTTCTGTACCTCAGAGGTATGTTCTGAGGACTTAAAGGCCCTAGCCTGCTCCAATTAAAGTAACTGACAAGACACTTTGAGATGCTTGGCTGGAAGGTACTGTTTAGGAGCCAAGAATTATTATTTATTGAAAGTCTTTGCCTTCCACTTCTCTCCGTCTGACCCTTTTTATGAGAACTAAAAAAATCACTATGAACAAAAATTAAACACTAAAAAAATAGAACTCGGGCTTATGATAGGTTTCTCAATGATCAAATCTTGGGTATGTACTTTCATAGGCGGTGGGTGCATCTGAAATATGAAAGAGGTGTTGCCTATTGCAGAAGATGTACATTTTTGAAGTAATGGAAAAAGACCAAAAAAAAGTAATCTAGACTCGGTTAACCTCTTAAATTATTTATTTTCAGCTTCTTTTTACATGGGACTAGCACATCTGTGGTGGGCAAAAGTACATGAAAGATTTCCTCAAACAGAAATCTCTTATGAGTCAATTCTCCCCTACAATACATACATATAATAGCATGTTATTACATTGACAGAACATATACATGTGCAGTCAAGGGGAAATAAATGCTTTACTATGCAGCAGCAAGCAAGAAATTTGGTCTAAATAGTGACTTTTCTTGATAGTTACTGTTCTGAAGCAATATTAAGGAGAAAAAAGTTGGCATTCCATATTTTTCAGTCATCTTGTTTTCATATTTTGTGGTGAATATCTGTAATATAAATCAACGAATTGACTGCACCATGGGAGGTATGCTGAATCTCACAATCATCCTTGTTATAGTTACCGTATATAGTCAATCATAAGCCAGCTTGTTTATAAGCCGACCCCACCCCCCAAGATAGACAAGTAAAAATTGAAAATTTTTATGACCTGTTCATAAGCCGACCCTATAATTCAGGGGTCAGCAAACTTTGGCTCCCAGGCCATCAGGATAAGCTGCTGGCGGGCTGAGATGGTTTATTTATGTCGAGTGCCTGCAGGCACAGAGGTAAACCTAAGTAAACAACGTGTCCCGGCACGCCAGCTGCTTACCCTGACGGGCCGGGACAGCAAATGATGGGGAAATTTTGTAGGGGAGAAGCTGGGAGTCGGGGAGTAACCCCTCTGACCACCCCCCACATTACCCCACCCCTAGCCCAGGATCCTCACATTCTCCCCATCCCATCCCTTCCCACTTTATCTGAGGAGAGCCAGAGGAGGATGTCTCTGGCCTGGCTGGAGCTACTTCAGCAGGCTGGGCAGCGCGGCCACAGCCTGCTCTGGGGGGCAGGGCCGAGTGGCACGGCTGCAGCCTGCCAGCCCCAGAACAGTAGCTGCTTTGGAGGCTGTGGGGAGAGCAGCATGGCCAGAAGCGGAGAGACTCTGGCCCCACCTCTTTCCTTCTGGCTGTGCTGCCTCTCCTTGCGCCCTCTGTTAGGGGGGAAGGGCTGTGTCCTACCTTTCCCTCTCTATACCCGTTCATAAACCAACCCCCTTCTCTGGTGCTTCCCTTTTTTACTAAAAATATTTGGCTTATGAACGAGTATATACGATATGTAGTCTTTCCTATAGGTTCTTCCCACACCTTTTATTTCCCTTTTAATTGTTTTCCTAGGTCAAATCCCTTCTCTTAACTCTCTTCCCATGAGTTCTTCCCTAACAGACAATTCTTCCTTTCTTTTTTTCTTGACCAATAAAAAGAAGTCTCTGGGGCCTATTTTTTTTATATTGGCAATTTAAGGGGGGAGAAGTTCTATAAAATAAAAGTAGCAAATACACCATCACCACATTGAAATAAACATCATACCCTGCTCCTAGTATATGTATGCAAGTTGGATGAAACTTCACTATAGGATCAGAAACCTCCCTCATATCCATGCACATGTATTCTTTCTCTCTCTGTCTCTCAGAAATTCATCTCCAGATTGATTCTGAATCCAGACTCTGCAACTCAGTTATCTCCCTATATAGATACAATTATATGATTTCCCCAAGGCTCTTTTTCTCTCTCTACTCACTGCCAGGATCCCATCTCTTTCTCTGTTTTTAGAGTTCTTTCTCATTTTCCGCCCCACCCCCCTAGACTTGTCTCTGCACCCCTCTGCCTTCTACAGCCATGTAACAATCACATATTCTCCCAGTCCAGAGGCAACTACATTTTGAGCCTCAAGAGTGTGACGATGCCAGACAATAACACTAGTAAGACTTTACCATTCTAAAATTTTCATATTAGGGCCTATGATTTGCCTGCATGCTAAGGAGTTTAAAGCAGGTTATGGCTAACTACTGAAAGGACTTCAGCCTTCTTAAATCCTAATGCAGAATTGTCTTTGCTCTTATTCTCAGAGATCCAGGTGCTCAGTAATGGCTGGGAAAAGGATAGCACAGGTCAGGTGGTTTTTGTGCTCCCCTAATCCTGGACTGACTGTGTTCCTGGCAAGTTCCCACCTGCAGGTTAGAGCAGCCTGAAATCAGCTTAAAATTAATCTTGCTGTATATAGCCCCAAGAGGCCAATACTGTATCTGGGATCAGGGGGCATAAGGAAACTCCAGCTACCACCCATTTCACCCCAGTTGTGCCCAATGCACTGAAGGGCTATGCCTGCTCTACACCACTGGAGGATCCCTCTGCACTGGGGTAATCCAGCTGTGGCTGTCCATGCCATGTTTAGGGCCAGAATCCTATGGCAGTGTAGGACAGAACAGCAACACTGCTCCCAGGATCTGGGCTTGAATCATTACAGAGTTTTTGTTGAGTCTTGCAGTATAGCTATCTAACCAGCATGTGTAATGACTTGTTTTCCCTCTTCTTTTCCCTAGCAGGTGTTTTCCAGTAATATAACTGTTATATTATGCATTATTTATACAGTTTTAGCCACTTAAAAGTAATCTTCCATCTGCATTGGCAACTCTTGCAACATTCATTAACATATAGTGAGCAGTCATTTTACTTTCACTGAGATTTAATGATTTCCAAAGCCATTGTGATGAGTGAAACTTGTTCCTTCTCCTTATAATAGGAAAATGTCACTTTGCAGCAGTTGATAAATGTGGCCTACATTTTCAGAAGTGTGCATGCAGTTTAGCATATGCATGACTTCTGCGCGTAAATTTGGTTGTCTGCATATAAAAGGGTGTGTGTGCTTGCATGCATTTGTGTGTGCAAATCCTCAGCTGGCACTCATGCAAGTCAGATACACACAAGAAAATGTAGGCCTTATTATACTGCATATAATGTGCTGTACATCTGGACAATTTTCATTCTAGTAATACACTACTTTCCTGCGATTTATCACCTTCATTTAATCAGCTACTGTGCATTAATGCTATTTAGTAGTAACAGATTTTTAAAAATAATATGGTCAGCCTAGTAAATCAATATTCTCTCAGACAACAGTTGCCTATGAAATATGAAAGAAACTATTAAACTAGACATATGCTAGATTCATTTCTAGCTTTCTTATACAGGAAGGTCAAGGCAAAATTTGATATTGATATTTTTGCTTGGGGCCTGGAAAGTGCAATACCATATTCAACAAAGAAATGCCATCATATTGATCGCAAAAGAGATGGTAGCGTTAGCAAGGGAGTCTTTTATTGATAATAGTGATTTTTTGTATGGCACCATTCCTGTAGCTTCTGAGGAGCTTTACAAACACTAAGCTGTACAGCATTCTGTGAGGGAGGTAAGAATTATTTTCCCCATTTTATAGATGAGGAAACCATAACACAAAGAGGTAAGTGACTATGCCAAAGATTACACAAGGAGTCAGTGACAGCTCGAGACAGAACCGAGGAGTTTCAACTCCTAGTGGCAGTCTTTAGCCACTAGACCACCATATTCCCTGGTTTGGCGCTAAGTAGGATAATGGATACATAAATTCTAAGTAAAGGGTGAGCTCAGTCTCTAGCTCTTCATTTTACAATAACAAATTTTATCCTAAGGAAGGATGCAAAAGAAGTAAAGCATCTGGAAACTGCTTGTGCACACACGGAAAAGTGGACTCACTTCCCTCTACCCTGTTTTTTACCCATAATAATTCAAGTCAGTGTTTAGTATCTAAATAAATACCTGAAATGCTCTGCATATAAAAGCCAGATTGACTGTGTTTGAGACAGAAAAAGGAAAACTTCATAACTAGGTACTAGCAGAGCTCAATAGGTAAATGTTTGCTAATTAACCAGGAAAACTTCCATTCTGTCCTTGTACTAAATTTATTCGGTTCATTTTCTTTCAGCAATGCATCTAAAAATTAATCTTACTTAAAAAAAAAACTACTTGTATGATCATTACAGTGGGGTTGTTTTGGTTTGTGGTGTATAATAAAACTTGTAATCTTCAGAGTAAACTCTAGTCATCACAGAGACTATGGGAATATATTAGCACTGGCTACCCATTCCTATGTGTACCTCAAAATAGCCACATGCTCACTGGGTCTTCCTAGCCTCCCCCATAAGTTCCAGTGACATATAGAGTAGGTGCTGGCAGTGTCTCAGCCCCCTACAGATAGTTCTGGAAAGCATTCTGCTTTCCAGGGTTCCCTAGCATGCAGGGATAGTGCATCTGCTTCTAAACTACTTCATGGGTAGTATATGCTCCTCATCCTGTACCCTGATCATCTTCTTAAACCACTGTAAATCATGAGCAGCTGTATTGAAGTCCATGGATTAACAGTAGTACAAGAAGGGAATCAGGCTACAAACACCCATGAGATGGTGCACTGTACTTCTTATACAATCACATTTAGTGGATAAACATTAAAAGGCTTGGCTGTTCAGTTAGGATAACCATTGGGATTTTCAAATGCACTCATTATGGGCCTTGCTGCTTCCACTGAAATCAATTAAAATTTTTACAGTGGAAGCAGATTTAGACCAATACTCAGTGTTTTAGAAAAATCTTATCCTGAAAATCTGCTGGTATCTAAACCTATCTGGATATCTTTTTTCTGGAAAAAGGACTGCAAATCTATCAAACAGGCCCTCACGAGAATGTTCTAAAATTTTCTCTTTTTTGCTAGGCTGGAAGTACACAAGACCTTCCTTTCTCACTATCATCTGGTATTTCTGCTTATGAGGTATATTATAGTCAAAAGGTTATGTGCTATGACAAGAGTTATTTCTACATTGTCACACTTTTCTTCTTACAGAAAAAAAAGGAGTTTTGGCCCTGAAAAATAATCTGTGGGCTGTTTACATTTCTTAGCCACCACTACTGTTGTAGAAAACTCATGTGGCAGATTATTTCTTTGCTTCACTGATCTTTCCCAGCTATATTTCTGAATTCACAACTATATCACAAACAGGCACAGGCACTAGATAAATCTGTGATGCAAACAATCCTGTATTATGGTATTACTATTAGTCACTTAAAAGATAGTAACAAGATGTTTCCAATTAACACCAAGATTCAGTAAAACAATTAACATGAATGTCTAATATAGTTGTACTTGCTAATATCCGCCATTCATGTCAGAGTTCATCAAAGAACATAACAGGGGATAATTCCATCATTTCTCCTTTTGTCACTCAGCTGCCAGCATGTCTGCCTTCCAGGTCTGTTTTTAGAGAATTCACTTTCTATCTTGTTTCCAAAGGGAACAAGAAACTGACTATCCAGAAAGCATCTAATGAGTTGGACCAAGAGCTTTTCTTTTTTAATTTATTTTTACTTCAAGAGAAGGAGAGCCATGACATTTTCCCCATTTTATGTTGGGTTTTTTTCACCAGCTCTTTATGTCCTTTTTTAATCTGGTCACTTTCTAACTTTAAAACAGGATCTAGAAATTTTACCAGCTGCTGTAACTGAAACCCCTGTGTCATGGTATCTTTCCCCAGTCTGAACCTTAGAGTCCAAACAAATGGGGTACCAGCATGAATTTCTCTAAGCTTAATGACCAGCTTAGATCTGATAAGCTGCCACCAGTCAGGACTTGGAGTGCCTGATAAACTCTGGTCTCCCCAGAACTTTCCCTAGGGACCCCCAAGACCCAGACCCCCTGGATCTTAATACAAGGAAAGTAAACTCTTTCCCTCACTAGTGCCTCTCCTAGGCTTTCCCTCCCCGGGTTACCCTGGAAGATCACTGGGATTCAACTCCTTGAATCTTAAAACAGGGAGGATGTCCCTTCCCCCCCTGCCTTCCCCTCACCAGAGGCAATACAGATTCAAGCTCCGTGAATCTAAAACACAAGGAAATTCACCTTCCTCCCCCTCCTCTCTCCTCCACCAAGTCCTGGTGAGTACAGACTCAATACCTCAGCCTTAACCAGAGGAAAAAATCAATTAGGTATTTAAAAGAAAAGTTTTAATAAAAGAAAGAAGAATAAGATAATCACTGTGAATCAAGATGGATATTACAGGGTCTTTCAGCTTATAGAAACTGGAGAAAAAGCCTCCTCCAGCAGAAATACAATTTAAAATACTTCCAGCAAACACATTAAAACTCTACCAGCCAGATACCATTTGAATAAAAAACCAATTAAAAAGACTAAACACCTTTCTACTTGCACTTACTACTTGAATAGAAAATTGACCTGTAGTACGTCCGGTCACTCTCAGATCCCAGAGAGAACCACAGACAAAAACACACAAAGAGAGACTTCTCTCCACCAAGATTTGAAAGTATCTTGTCTCCTGATTGGTTCTCTGGTCAGGTGTTGCAGGTCACTGTTTGTTAACCCTTTATAGGTGAAAGAGACATTAGCCCTTAGCTATCTGTTTATGATGCCCTGTTTTGGCTTCATGGGGTCCAATTAGATTTCTAATCAGAGAAGATCAGCCTTATGCAAAAATGGGAGTTTTATTTTCTCTTTTCCCCTGCCCACTATCACTCTGTACCACCACCTCCCACACACAAAGCAATCTTGTTGATAAAAATGACCAGACTTTTCAAATTAAAACTGAAGATACCTTTTTAAATATTGCCACAAATGAGGGATGCATGCATACATTGAACTGCGGGGGAATCTGCTGAGTTTTGAAAGGAGGGCAGGACTGAAGACACATATCACCGCACTCCATGAGTGAAAGTCTCAGCTGGGAAGAGGTTGTGCTGAGAGAGCTTGTTCTAAGGGATGTAGGAGGATTGGGAACATTAGTCATTGGAGGTGGGCATGGATTGCTCCTCCTGTCTCCCTCCAAATCACAGAGGGGAATAGTCCAGTCTACACTGTGCACTAGTATTAGAGCAATTACATTAGGAAGCCAACGGACCCACAATGCGCCACTGGGGGCCATACCAGAAACTGGATCCAAAGTAAACTTTAAAGTGGAGATGGAATGTGGTGGGTATAAGATGGGGTAGCCTTAGTTAGTTCTAAATAGCACAGACTGATTCATCAAGCTCCCCATGCAAGGAGAGAGAAGCTTTGAGGCGTCTGTTACCAATAAAAAGGAAAGGGAAAGCCAAGAACTGCAACAGAGAGAGGAGAAAGTGGAGGCAACATTCTTTTTTGAGGTGCTGTCCCCACTGGATTATATGAAACCAGAGTTTTGTCTCTTTTTAAATTCATCCCTCTTCTTCATCTTTGATTAGCCCTCCATGGGTTTTGAAAGATAATTATCCAACTGTTATTGTAAATTCTAGAGCTAAATTTCAGGGATAATTTTGTATACTTCTGTATCTTCCTGAATTAAATTTTCCTTTTTCTTTTTAAAATATCCTTTGTTTTAGGACTCCAAATTTTTTTAAAATGGAAAACGTGTATTTTAATTCTAATTTTAACACAATACTTGAATGATACTAATTATGTACCCAACAAATTCTTACATTATTCAGTTTGTATTTTTCCATTAGTTAAAAAAACAGCAAGTAAATGTAAATGAGTTGTGGTGATTAATTTCATTCTAATTTCTTTCAGTGCACTGTATGTTTTCCACTAATTTGATTCTCAAATCATAATTGTTATAGTACTTTCCAAATGGTTTCTGACTTCTCCACGTATATATCCTTCACAAATGAGTTCGCTGACATGCTATTTTAAATGAGGGTAAAACTTGGCCTGATTGGGATCACAATGGAGATTTGTAAAGCATACCAGAATAGTAGCATTCAGGCTATATGTGACACTGGAAGCAGTTCTGTAAAAAAAGTCCCTGAAGAGATAGTTAATTAAATACTATAAGCAACTGGGGGGGAGGGGAGAGAACAGAATTTTAAAAGTGTTGTCTTCTACGTGTTTAATCCAGTATGTCTTCAAAAGATCCTGCAACTTGAGTTTGAGATACACAGATGCTTGCTTGTGTGGATCAGCATTAACAGTCAACTAATAAATTAGGTCTCTTTTAAAAAGAGGGCCTTCATAGTAAAAACAAAACCTGTTTCACTAGCCTCGGATTGAATTCCTTTTGGTGATAACTCAGAAACTACCTGAACAATAGCCCCATTATAACTGGCTGAAATAGGAACATATAATACAGGGCATTCTTTGTCTGTTGTTATAAATTACAAAATGAAATCATGATGTGACCTGCTCCTTTGAATAATATACCTTAGCTTTTAAAGGGTTATATTCTATTTGTCTCTTACCTTTCCTGGCTAGATTGTGTCATGTGCAATAGCAGTTATATCAGAATGAATTATTTATATCTAAAATAGTTTTTTTAAAAAAATCATGAAATGTTTCAATATTTACATTCAGCTGGAATATCATTTTTTCCCAAACTTGAAGGTTACTTATTCATCTACACCATTCTATGATATTAAGTCTTTTGGCAATATAAATTTAGAATAAATTCCCTGTGAGCTTTGTTGGTAATAGGCATGTTATTAATGTCCCCTAAAATATAGATTTTTGGATTATTAGGAAGGTCAGCACTCAAGATCAAATTGACTCTCATTATTTCATCCCAGACAGTCTAACAACGGACAGCATGGTGGATTAGATGTCCATTGATGCGGTGACAGTTCCAGAATAATTCTTATTTTTACTTTCTTCATTTATGGTGTTTTTTGCTGATCACTTTGCTCATAAACCTATGGTGGTTTTACACATTCGAGTCTATCTCTGTAACTGTTATCTATGGCATATTGGAGTTAATTATATTATAACTTAGATTATTATTCCAGATGCTCCTATGGAGTTGAGTTGTGTGGGGAGAAATTAGAAAATAACAATCTGTGAATTGTCGCATAAACTGACAGCAGGAATCAATCAGGTCTTTCTGTAGGGGCACGTGAATGGGATTTTAGATCTGCCATTTTCAGTTCTCTAAAGGTACATCCAGACTACCCACCATATCGGCAGGTAGCGATCGATTTATCGGGGATCGATATATCGCGTCTCATCTAGACGCGATATATCTATCCCCGAACGTGCTCCCTGTCGACTCTGGAACTCCACCAGAGCGAGCAGCGGTAGCGGAGGTGGCAGGGGAGCCGCAGACGTCGATCCCACGTGGTGAGGACGGGAGGTAAGGCAGAATAAGATACTTCAACTTCAGCTACTGTATTCCCGTAGTTGAAGTTGCGTATCTTACATTGACACCTCCTCCTAGTGTAGACCAGGCCTAAGAATGGAATCCACTCCACTTCCCTGAATTGAGTTGCACATGGTATTGGGGAGACTGATAACAATGGGATTAATTCACATTAGTAGGCACTAATGCCAGTAACATTTGCAGGATAGAGCTGTTAGTGCTTAGACAATTCATTCTAAGACAGGAGGAGCTCAAACAGCTTCTTTTTCAATCATGTAAATTGAATGTAATTTTGTAATGTAGATGTAGATGTAAATTGAATATAATTTTGAAGAAAGTCGATTCAAAATCTTTAAATTTATGAAAATTTGGATTATGCAATACTGGGAATCTGCAGTAGAATTTTTTAATTTTCCTTTTCTCCTTCTGACGTGTCAAGTTGTTAAGGAAGGGATAGATTTGTCAAATCCATTTGGAGACAACACTAGCTTCTGGTTTTTCTAGTCTGGTGGGGGAGATATTTTAATATATTTTATCTTATTTTGTTTGACCCCAGAAGATAATAAAGATTCTGAAACATTTTTATAACTTTTCTAAAAAATCCCTGTCTCCCTTTTCAGTGGAGAAAATGTAAACTACCACTGTTCATATGCTGAGGATCAAGAGCTATTTTCAATCAGCCCCCATACATCCTGAAATCATTCTGTGGTTTATAGCAATTAGTCTTGTTCACTAGACAACTCTTTGACATCCGTCAGAATATGGTCAGGTTATGTAAAAATTGTTTGTGGCTTTCATAAGAGTACATTTGTTTTTCCAATTTCAGCATGTGGCAAATTGATGAAAATTACAGGCCCCGTTACAGTCAAGACCTCTGGAACCCGATTTGGAGCCTGGATGACAGATCCTTTAGCATCAAAAAAGAATAATCGAGTACGTTGCAGCATTGAATATCTTTCTGTTCTTCTGATATTTTATTTGCATTTTTAATTTTTACAAGGAGATAATTTCCCTACATGAGATTTTACCAGTTAGCATTTATTTCTTATATTCCCTGCATTTTCAAATTATATCTTTTGGAGTACTTCAGGGAAAAAAAGGTTAACCCATTCTCCTTAAAAATATAATTCTATCATATTGCATATTTTCATTAGTTATAAACTGCTTGTTTTGGGGAGGATGCATACTAGTCTGTATTCTGTATACAAATACACATTATTTTCTTTCTTTTCATTATAGTTTCTTCAGTGGACATCTTCTAAGGACCCAATCCTGTAAACAGTTATTCATGAGTAGCTTTACTCATGTAGGTAATCTCACTGATGTCAATGAGCTTCCTACATGTGTAAACTAACATGCTTGCAGAGTTAGGCCCTCAGTGTGGTTTATCCAGGTCTTTACCTGATAAAGCCAATATTAAAAAATCTATGCACTTGAGTATGCTTGATTTCAGTCAGAGCTAGTTGAAATAAGGTAAGTCCATGTCACAAAAATTATCAACAAAATTTCACTTTGGGGGAAGTTTTCCAAATTTTCAGCAAAAAGAAATTTTTTGTTTGTTTTTATTTTTTATTTTTTATTTCTTTTACTTTCTTTTCCCTCTGCCCTTTATCAGGGGCAAAAGGGGAAAAAAGGTGAGGAGTGAAATAAAGTAATAAGGTGTGGAAGATAAAATTGCAGAGAAAGGTGATGGGGAACCAAATAGTGGAAAAATCGGTAAGATACAAAAAAAACAACAACAACCCAGAAAACACATTTTCAAGGAAAATTCTCATTCCTGAAAATATGCCATTTTTCAAGTAAAGTTTCAACTGAAAAATTCCAACCAGTTCTAATTCTGGGTGTGACTCAAAAGTTCGAGTCACACTCAATTTTCCTTCCATCTTTGGGATTTTCACAATCTGGGCACATCATTAACAATACTAATGACCCCTTGAGCCAGAGGACCAAGCTATGAGAACACTCTCAAAGCAAACTTCTCTGATGCTGGCAGACGTTGTTGTGAAAGCAGCCTCAGAGAGACTATTGAGTAGGTTCTGATCCAAAATGCTAGTGTTACTAATGTCTTTGAAGTAGAATAAATATACACACACATGCTGCGCTTCTGTAGGTTTTATGAGCAAGTCTAGTAACTTATAATGCCATAGGATTTCTGGAACATATTTTAAAATGTTCTCAGAATAAAGCATGATCAGCTAAGGATTCTGTTTCAGTAGTTTACAGCCTATTCTTTATTTTTCTTTCAGGTCTGGTACATGGACAGTTATACTAACAATAAAATTGTCCGTGAATACAAATCAATCACAGACTTTGTCAGTGGGGCTGAATCAAGAACATACAATCTTCCGTTCAAATGGGCAGGAACCAATCATGTTGTCTACAATGGCTCCCTCTATTTCAACAAGTATCAGAGTAACATAATCATCAAATACAGCTTTGACACAGGACGGGTGCTTGCACAGCGTAGCCTGGAGTATGCTGGCTTTCACAATGTGTATCCCTACACTTGGGGTGGCTTCTCAGATATTGACCTGATGGCAGATGAAATTGGGCTGTGGGCCATATATGCTACCAACCAGAATGCAGGCAACATTGTTATCAGCCAGCTAAACCAGGATACGTTAGAAGTGATGAAGAGCTGGAGTACAGGCTATCCAAAGAGAAGTGCAGGGGAATCCTTCATGATCTGTGGAACTTTGTATGTTACCAACTCACATTTAACAGGAGCCAAGGTCTACTATTCTTATTCCACGAAAACCTCCACTTATGAGTATACAGACATTCCTTTCCATAATCAGTACTTTCATATATCCATGCTTGACTACAATGCAAGAGATAGAGCTCTCTATGCCTGGAACAATGGACATCAGGTCCTGTTCAATGTCACCCTTTTCCACATTATTAAGACTGAAGATGACACATAAACTTGTCTCTCACCTCCACTCCCTGCACACGCACACTTCAAAAGTGTCATTTGTGATAAACTCTAAAACATCCTTTTGGATTTCTTTTCATTTAAGTTCTTTTTCATTAAAAAATGAAAGCATTTTCTACTGTGCAATGTGTTCCAAATATGGCTGAGCCTGTCAAAAATGACCTGTTGGAAATACGAGCATCCTAACTCTTGAAAAAACAAGGCCTCCCATGACCTTGTCATGAAACGCACTAAAGAGGGTTTAAGTGGCTAAAGATGGTTTTAAAAAGATTATGATCTGCCTTATATTAGAGTCAGAGACTAATGGTGGCTTAAATGCATGAATGTCTTTTTTCACCTTATGTCTTTTTTAATCTGTCTATTGCTCAACATCAGGAAATATTTTGGTAGCAATCTGAAGCATAATGCACATTATTCTTATTTATTCCAAGAGAAAGATTTTAGGGATTTGATTTACTTTGAAAAAATGTATATGATTCATTTTGCCATCACACCATTTCTGATGCGGTGCTGTACAGTATGTTTTGAACTCACTTGCAGTTTATCGACTATATGTATTTCTACCATTGTAACCACCATTGTGCAATTGTATCTCTTCACTTCCGTGAAAGTAAACTAAGTACTATTTTTTATAAAATATATTGAAGTTTAGTCACAGTTCTAAACAGGGGTCAATTTAAAATGTTATCAAACACATGACAGTGGGTCCCCAACTTTTGGCTGGTAGATGCACACATGCTAGCAAATAAGCACTATCAGCCTGTATCCTCATATGCCAGTCTCTGTTCCCACTATCAATTGTCTTGCTCATTTTCTCTCTCCTGCCATTTTCTACCTTTTCTTCCTCCCAACCATTTTCTTTCTGATGTATTTTTCACTCTCTAATTTTGGGTGTTATTTTCCTCTCATGTTCTGTAGCTCTCCCTATCTGTAGCAGAAAGCTACATACTGCTTTCTGTAACCTGTCTGTGGGTTCCTCCTTTGGGGGCAGGCTCTCAAGGCTTACATGAATACTGCAGGATAAGAGGAGACTTACTTAGGACTGTAGGTGGGCTGCTGCCTCAGCCTGCACTCCTATATGTGCGAGCTGCTCATCTGGGTGGCTGTAATAGAGGCCACTGTAGAAGGGAGGTGGCTTTCCTGGATCTGCCAGCTTCATTACCTACATTAACAGGAGCACATTTCCACTGGGGGAAGGCTTGTCTGGGCATATAGCAGCTCAAAAAAAGCAGCAGCAAAGTGGTCAGGCATGACATCTGGTATCCATCATGATAGTTTCCCTGAAAATGCCAACTATAACATTAAGCATGAACTCTCCTGTTACTGAGAGGTACATACATTAGTAGATGCTGTCCTGGTCTATTGATTTAAATGGGAAATATATTGCATGGCTAAACAAACTGCAACAGATATTTAGCAAAAATTTTAGCTATTGACTGAAATAGTATTGCTGCCTCTGATCAAAAACTAATTCTCTTGAAAGGAAGTTTTTTGTGAAATCTGTGATTTTTACTAATATTACCAGTTTCAAAATTTTGAGGGTGGGATGAGGTTGTTTGTAGAGGATTTATTTACTTATTTTTGCAACTGACATGGTATAAAAGAAAAAAATGCTATATAACATGAAGAATGATACAGAATTATTTTACGTTACCATGACGCATATCACAGATTATGAAAGCCACAAGTCTGCAGTACAGAACACAAAGGCTCTGTTCCCCAAAAATGTGTTTAGAATAAACACCTTTTTCAAATCCTTTTAACCAGAAAATGGAAAATGATGAAGTGGAGGGACTCACAAATCTTTTTTATGAAAAATTTGTTCTTTTGTCAAAAAATTAAAAATTTCCTTTTTAACAGATCTATTTTGAAGCTATTTCATTTGTTAATTCTACCTCCAACATACCAATTGAGATCAGTTTGTCTATTTCCAAATGTGTTAACTTCTTAAAGTATATTTGGTCTCGAAGCGTGTCTGTTGTGCAATATGTAAGCACAGAAAGAATGGAATAATAGTGTGCCTTTTTTTCTGACTAATTGGAAAAAAAATTCTCATGAGGTGTAAAGAGTTGAGATAAAAAACATGTTTGCCAATAGATGAAAGAGGAAGACTGCTGCCCAGCCACCATTTTTTTCCCCTCCTCTTGCTGGAATAGCAATCACAACTCTTCAATATCAGTTACTCTGAGTGTTGGGGTCACAGTAAATACAGATTTCATAGCCCCTCCCCTAACCCACCTCCAACATAATCTTCCACACCAGCCTGTGTGAGGCTGTCATGGAGATCATCTCTGGTACATATAAAGGGTGGGCAGTACATATGGTCAAAAATGTATTTCACTTCTATGAAAATGATTTTGGCTGAGTTCTTCAGGTTTTTTCCAAAAAAATAAAGCCAAAATAGTTTTGGTGTCTGTTAAACTGAAAATTGAAACATTCTTGGTTCTCAGCTGTTGAAAACTGTAGAGAAAAAAAACAGCTTTTGTTTCCCCACAAAACCTACCCAAATGTAAACACAAATGGAAATTTTCTCATAAAAATTGCTGTTCACTCCAAAAAACCCTTTTGGTCAAAAAGTGTTTGGTCAAAAAGTTTTCAACCAGCTCTATTGTTCAGACTCCCCAGTCCAGTTGTCCATGCACACTCAACCTGCACAGCAGCTAGGACTTAAGTCATGCAGAGGGCCCTCTGAATCATGGAGGAATTTCACTGCAATTCCTGTGAAAAATTCTTGTTCTGCATATTCTCTAATGGAAATTCTGTACATTTCATTAGGATTCTTTAACTGCTGTCCATTTGCTGCAACTGGCCTTTATCAGTTTCTACTGGTCTCTGCTCATTTCCACTAAATGACTAGGAGTCCCAAGTACCAGAGCAGTATTTGTGAATCTTTTTTTCCAAACATTCACCTAGTCATACTGATGTGAATGTGGATGGATATTTGTATTAAAAACTGTTACAGGTAAACCCAGCCTTTCTTTAGGGCTGGATTTAGACATGGGTTTAGACATGTTAGTGTCTGAGGTAAACTGCAAATTGCTCTAGGAGCAATACCCCTCACAAATCCTCACAAATGTAATATTTAAAAAACAAAAGTTAGTATACAAGATTCTGTTCATTGAATTACCACAAAATACAATTAATTCTTGTGCCAATAACATATGAGGAGCAGCTCTTTTGAGAACAATGGTAACTGCATGGTAAATCAAGGTAACATTGCCATATTTCTACATGAGAACAAAGTAACTTCATATGGTGTCAGAAACACAAATTTTCTTTGTAGTGTTGTTGTAGCCATGTTGGTCCCAGAATATTAAAGAGATAAGGTGGGTGAGGTAATAATATCTTTTATCGGACCCACTTCTGTTGGTGAACAAGACAGGTTTTCCAGCGACACAGAGCTCTTCTTCAAGTCAAGAAGGTGAAGAAGAGCTCTGAATAAGCATGAACGCTTGTCTCTTTCACCAGCAGAAGTTGGTCCAATAAAAGATATTGCCTCTCCCACCTTGTCTCAGAACTACAAATAGATAACAGCAACAGCAATTATGTAACTATGGGCCAGATTTTGATACCCTAACTCATTTTAAGTAGTACTTTGTTTCATGAGGGGCCCACTGCAGTCAATGGGACCATTTGGGGAATAAGGCACTATTCATTGAGAGTAAAGATGTCAGAGTCTGGTTCTAACTGGGAAATAACCATTGAAGAAAGATGCTGCTTCCTTCTGGTTGTACCATCAGTGCTCATTTTTATGTGAATCACTATTGATTGCCTGAATTTCCTTCTCGTATTGGTGGCTCAAAAGGAATATTTTTTAAAAGCTAAAGAACAGGGTCATTTAATACATCAGAATTGGAATTCAAATTGTTCTCCAAATTCAACAGCACAAATGGAAAATCTCCATAATATGGCAGAAACCCTCAGCAGAAGTCCTAAATATTATCAAATAAGAGTTTTATTCTCATAGTAAAGGTCTAGATATACTGACATTTAGAGGTATTGATGCTGTAGAAAAACATTTCTACTGTTAAATGTGAACAAAATAATGTTAGAACATACTTTAACATCTTTGGGACTGATCATGACCCTTGATTCATGAGGGAAGAACATGCACTGATCACAATATTCCTGCACAGAATGAGGTTTAATAATTCCCCTCAAAGCCATGATTGTAGAGAAAAGCAAGGGACTAGGAACACAGACCTGGTACTGCGATATCTCCAAACAGATATTCCAGCCACTCCACGTAGACTGTGGGGTATGTGCAGGATGTTGGCAGTGGGATCCACAACCTTTACACAGAATGGGCAAACCTGGCCCCCGACAGAAAGATCAGGGACAAACCTCCTCAGCAAAAACCTCCTGGAGATTACTCTTTCCGTTAACCTCCTCTGGCAAATGATTCCATTGGTAGGACCATCACATCCATTGTCATTCAGAAAGACTGTTCATCCAATCCTATCTATCACAGCACATTAAGCAGACCATGGCAGAGAGACTATATGAGAATCTATTTGGCACTGTAAGTACTATAAACAGACGATGGTAATCAATTAACAAAAAGTTGAGTGAGTCAGGATGAAACGATGCTTCAGTTGCTGACTGCTTATATCAGAGAATATTCATTTCCAGACAAGCTCAGAGGCACTAAATGTGACTCAGCTCAGTAGGCTGCATCCACAGCAAAATCAAGTTCATGGCATGATGTCTATTTCAAATAGACAACCATAGCTTGAATAAATCGATTAGCTAATAATTTGTCATGATGATTGCTCAGAAGGGGCTAGTACTAATGCTCAGCAAACAGTTAATAAGAAATTATGTATCCATTGAAATTTATCTTTACACTATTCAAAAACTGTCTGTGAACAGACTGTGATTTGTATTAATTTGTTGATGAACATTTTAGGCAAAACCATTTTTACCTATGAGTTGCTGCTGAATTCTTTGCTGCAAGTATTGCTATGAGTCCATGGTATCCGCAATGTGATACTGAGAGTTTGGTAATCTAAATCACAATATGCTTACCAGTGATACCTTTGAAGCACCAGTTGTGGAACATAGAGTCTAATTCAAGGTCTCTGTGCTGACGTTCAAAACTTTCACTGATTTGACTCTAATTTCCTAAGAAATCATCTCTCACTTTATGTCCTTGCTTTCTCATGACAACTACATTCCACCAAACAATGAAACTCTAGATCAACAGAAGGAGAATAGTGTGTGCTTAAGACAGAACTTCCACGGATGCCCATAGGAAGTGACACTCCAAAGGTGTGATAAATACCATTACAGTACAAATATTGATGTACATGATTTTTTTCAGTACAAAGAACAGAGGTTCATGAATGTTATTTGTTTCCAAGCTGACCGTCTGAGAATTCCCACAGTCTTTCAGCAGATTCTCAAATAGTATGTTCACTAAGACTCTCATGCTGAGTTGGAGTCTTAACCCAGCTCCCTCTTTTCTTGCAAACATATCTATTATTATTGGTATATCTGATGTCAAACAAGCTTAAAAAGCAAGGGCACATATTCTCCTTGGTTATACATGCTTAGCTCCCATTGAAGTCAATGGGGGTTGCATGCTTGTGGATAAGGGCAGAGATTTAATTGTTATGCCTTTCTCTAGTACCACTCTGTGCAAGAAACTTATTTTTTTAAATAATAATTATATTTACTGAGGGAGTTGAAGGAGCTTAGCGTTTCCCCATGAGGTGCTCAGCATCTTATAGGATCAGAGCTTTGTTTCTCTCTCTTAAGCAGAGAGAGAGAGTTAGTAAAGTTCATATTTTTCTTAAAATCAGAAATATCTGCTGGGCTCATAAGCAGCTTGCCAGCTAAGCATCAGCCACAGATCCTGTGGAGCTTTGCCTATATTTATTGCTAAAGATGAGCCAATTAAAATAATTACATTGCAGGGACATTTAAGCAGCCCAAGTGAAACCAAACATGTTCAGGTTAAAAAGCATAGAGTTTGGAGTGCAGCGCAGTATGAATGTAGAATATGACTAGATCAAATGAATTCTGCCTGCTGCCCCTGGTTTAGCTCTGTAGAAATTCAGGCTTCCCTGCATATTGTGCAACAGACATGCCACAGTCTCCCAGAAAAGTAAAGGATACAAGTAAGAATGATGATTAAAAGGTCAAACCTGTATCTAAAATCACAATCCATTTTACTGGACTTTTCACATAAAATGGTGAATTCATAGTGACATGGTACATTTTTCTTTTCTACAGCATGAACAGTCAGAGTCATGGGAGCTATAAATACCCATTTCGCTTTCAGCCCACAGGGCACAGAGGAGTGTTCCTGTTGCTGTATACTGCAGGCTCTGTCTGGACTCAGAAAGAACATGCCTGATCTTTGGTCACCTGCAGAGAGCACTGCCATCTGGCTAGCTGTATCTTCTTAAAAAAATGTTCATCAAATATAACAGCCTCACAGTGGTTACCTTTCTTTTACATTAAAGAAATATTTCTTACTAAAAAATAGTTCTCACTGTACAGTACTCACTTTATATTATTTTTATTACAAATATTTGCACTGTCAAAATGATAAACCAAAGAAATAGTATTTTTCAATTCACCTCATACAAGTACTGCAGTGCAATCTCTTTATCGTGAAAGCACAATTTACAAATGTAGATTTTTTTTGTTACAAAACTGCACTCCAAAACAAAACAGTGTAAAACTTTAGAGCCTACAAGTCCACTCAGTCCTACTTCTTGTTCATCCAATTGCTAAGACAAACAAGTTTGTTTACATTTACGGGAGATAATGCTGCCTGCTTCTTGTTTACAACATCATCACCTGAAAATGAGAACAGATGTTCACCTGGCACTTTTGTAGCTGGCATTGCAAAATATTTAGGTGTCAGATATGCTAAACATTCGTATGCCCCTTCATGCTTTGGCCACCATTCCAAAAGACATGCTTCAATGCTAATGATGCTTGCTAAAAAAATGTGTTAATTAAATTTGTGACTGAACTCCTTGGGAGAGAATTGTATGTCCCCTGCTCTGTGTTTTAGCCACATTCTGCCATATATTTCATGTTATAGCAGTCTTGGGTGATGGCCCAGTATGTTGTTCATTTTAAGACCACTTTCTCTGCAGATTTGACAAAACACAAAGAAAGTACCAATGTGAGATTTCTAAAGATAGCTACAGCACTCGACCTAAAGTTTAAGAATCTGAAGTGCCATCCAAAATCTGATCAGGACAGCATATGGTGCATGCTTTCAGGAGTCCTAAAAGAGCAACACTCTGATGCAGAAACTGCAGAACCTGAACCACCAAAAAAGAAAATCAGCCTTCTGCTGGTGGCATCTGATTCAGATGATGAAAATGAACATGCATTGGTCTTCACTGCTTTAGATCGTTATCGAGAAGAACTCATCATCAGCATGGATACATGTCCTCTGGAATGGTGGTTGAAGCATGAAGGCACATATGAATCTTTAGCGCATCTGGCACATAAATGTCTTGCAACATTAGCTATAACAGTGCCATGCAAATGCATGTTCTCACTTTCAGGTGACATCGTAAACAAGAAGCAGGCACCATTATCTCTTGCAAATGTAAACAAACTTGTTTGTCTGAGCGATTGACCAAGAAGTAGGACTGAGTGGACTATTTTTGAATACAGTTATTTTTGGTACATAAATCTACATTTGTAAGTTCAACTTTCATGATAAAGAGATGGCACTTTTATTAAAAGAATTGAAAAATACTTTTCTTTTTTTTACAGTGAAATATTTATAATAAAAAATAAATATGAAGTGAGCACTGTACATGTATTCTGTGTTGTAATTGAAATCAATATATTTTAAAATGTGGAAAACATACAAAATATTTATATTTATATATGTAGAAATTAAATATTTATATAAATAGTAATCTGTTTAATCACACAATTAATTGTGATTAATTTTTTTAATCGCATGACAGCCCTAATTCATTCCTTTAGGATTTTAGTAAAGGGGACTCTGCCCCAGAAGGGGCAGAACTCCATAATCTGAAAGGATTATTATTATATATTATTAATTATAATTAATTAATTATATTAGATTAGATTAGATAAAGCTAATTATTATTATTTTCTGTAGCTATGCCATGAATGACTGTCTCCCCTCACACTTATACACAAGATTTTCTTGGTTCCAAGCACTATGCTACATTGTCTACATATTGTTTATAAACTCTTACTAACTTCCTCATGAATCATGTGGGCAGTTTGTCTATTTGCACATATTCTGTCATATCACCTACGTGCTCCTTCCAAAACTTTTGGGAAACCCTTCCCTAAGTGTTGGATCTTCAAAGGGAGAACTTAAGTAACTAAAGCAGAATACAGCTCTTGAACTAGAACAGGAGATTTTACTTTGTCCAGCCATGCTCCCTTGATTGGGTATCCCAACAGATCTCACAAGCTGAATCTCTAGGTACCTTAAAAAGTAGATGTGACAATATAGAGATGGTGCACTTCCCTTTACTAACAGTACCAGTCTGCATGGTGCTAGAGTTCTGTTGTGACCAGAGGTTCTGAGGTCTTGTCCACATGTAGCAATTAAAGAACCCAAGGTACTTTTTGCAAGAATTAGAAATGTTAGCTGTCAAGGCCTGGTCAAGCTCCAACTCACTTTTGAATTTCACTTCACTCCCTGAATAATGTGCAGTGCTGCTATGCTCCATCAAATAGCTGCTGTGTTCAACTCCAGAAGTGGCTTCCTTTTGATGACAGGTGAAGTGATCCCAGTATATTCCCTAAGTCCTTTCACTTACGAAAATTCCATTGATTGCACTGAGCTTATTTGTTTATAAAATACTTTGAAATCCTTCACGATGAAAGCTCTACTGTTTGTTAAAATAAGATAGTGTAGGTTACAAGTTAGTCTCAGCCCTGTGCAAGCAGCAGCACAAAGGAAACTTTCTCCTGGGGTGGAAGTAACTTACTTCAGATCTTTATTAGGTCAGCTGCACTGGCCAGGGCAGTGAGAGAGGGAGCAGAATCCAGGCTCCAGTGGGAGTATGAGGCACTCCCTCTTGACCTCACATGCATAGAATTGCAGAAAGGGGTGAGCTAATGCATCTGCACAGTGGTTGGGGGATTTTACACCCCTCTTCGCAGCATAGGGCTGGGTCAGAGTGCAACCTTATGGAATATTGTTACTCAGGTAACCAGGCAGAGCCTACCAGCCACAGTCCTACAGTAGGTTGTTCACACTCCTAAGGTATCCACAGGAGTTGGACTGAAGGAGATAGATTCTCAGCTGAAAACTTCTGCTGAAGGAGCTTTCAGCTGTAGAAGTCATGCTTAATAAAACCCTAAAGGCCTGATTTTCGTTTACTCTGAAGCCACTTTACCCTGCCAGAGTGGTGCAAAGAGGCCTTTGCATAAGTAAGGATCAGACCCTACGTATTTATTTTCAGGGAGGATCAAATGTTACCCTACAAGATGAGAGTATGGAAATAGTCTGGGGGTGGAAAATTGCTTTTTGATGAAGCAGTCTAATAAATGACTTGAGAGTAAACTTCACTCTATTGTATTAGCAGCAGGTTAGGTACTCCATCCACCTTACTAAACTCTGAATAAATTATTCTTTTTGTTTTACCAGCATCACATCTCCCACACCCAAACCTCTCCAGATTCCTTTTAGTTTCAGTGTTTTGGGTTTAAGGTTTTGTTTTTTTTTTAATTAAACTTCTTGATCACCAGTTACACCTGCTCTGGCCTGGCTCATCTGTGGAATGAATTTTAATGCAGGCTTATTTAGATGGAATTTGAAACTGCAAAGGTGATTTATAGTACACTGAGTATCATCTGGAAAAAGCTTTAATTTCTCTTCCCATTTATGTAAAATTTAGTTCTAGTGTGCCTGCAAAAACTGCTTGGAAGCAGCACTGCTGTATTTCATGGGCTGCTACAGGAATGATTTAAACTAGATCGGAGAGGTTCGCTTTCCTTTTATTTATTTGGTTTTTAAGGAAATATTAAGGTCCTTCTCAGCAGTGGTGAGAAGTTAGATTAGAATCATCTTTCACAATAGCACATTAGGTGTTTGTTTCCCCCTTCTGGATCCTACCCTTTAGGTGGTCGACAACAGTTTTGTCTTCAGGAATTCAGTCATCATGGTAATTGTGGATGCATCCTGTCAAAGGTGCTTATGCCTCTCTAGTTGAGTCTCAGTTCTGTGTTACACAATGCAAACAAGCCATTTATTCAGATTTCCTTCATCTGGGCAAATTGAGATATTGTCACCTTGGAGGACACTCTTGATTAATGATTACTTGGAGCAATCACTGTAGCACTCCAAGACACAAGTGCCTTTTCAGCGAAAGGTACATGAGATAAAAGCTTTAACACTTCACCTGTTATTGAGAAAAGAACATAAAACACTTGACACTTGTATAGCTCCTGCCATTTGAGGGTCTCACAGTAATTTACAATGGCTAATTAATCAAGTCCCACAACACATCTACCCAAAAGGGAATTACGCTCATCCCTATTTTACAGATGGAGAAACCGAGGCAGGGAACAGTTCAGCCAAAGTCACACAGGGAATCTGTGACTCACCCAGCACAGAAAACAGATATCCCAACTCCTAGGCCTCTGGAAGGAGGAAACTATGTCCTATGCAGTCCCCATACTTATTCTATGTTTCTGTTTCATTTTTTTTAGAGATATAAGCTGCCACATACATCAGCTTCTCACAGTGAGAAGTTATTTTTTTTCTTGACAAATGAATTAAGGGAGTGGTCAGTAAATTTATCAGGGTATGTGTCTCATGGGGTAACTGATTCTAAATGGTCTTGAAGGTTCAGAGGTGCTTGATGACCCCTGTTCAGACTAGCTCGATGACAGTTACTCTATTCCTGCCAGGGGGCAGGAACAGAGAGGGAGTCCTAGGTGACTTAAACTACTTTTGTGCAGCCCATGCTCTGTGGCTAGGCAAGAGCCTATCCAGTCTCCACTATAAAATACAGCAGCCTCCATCTGACTATAATTTATATGCTTCCTCAGACCCTGGAAAGCAGAGACTACATTGAAGTGCACTTGAGCTGAGCCTCTGACATATCCCCAATCCATCCCCTAAATCAGGGATGGGAGCAAGTCCACCACAGAGCCCTTACACAAGCTCTGTACTGCAAAGGGTATTTGTAAGGAGGCACCTTTTTTCCACCTTAAGGCCCATTTAAACTTCTCTGTCAAGCAGGGCCAGCTCTACTGTGTTTGCCACCCCAAGCAGCGTGCCGAATTGCAGCTGCGGGCAGCTCAAGACAGAAGTTGCCACTGAATTACCACCACTGCAGAAACGTGCGTGCCACCCTAGTGGCACATGGACTGCCCCTGCCATGTGCGGGGGCAATTCAGCATTCCGCTTAGGGCCAGGGCAGGTGCAGGGATGTTTCACACCCTAGGCGAAACTTCCACCTTGCGCCCCCCCAAGCCCTGTGACAGCTCCCCATCCCCCACTATGCCCTGAGCACCCCCTGGAGCAGCTCCTCCCGGTCCATGGAGCCGTGCGGCAGCTCCCCGCCCTAGCTCACCTCTGCTCCACCTCCTCCCTGAGCACGCCATCACCACTCCACTTCTCCCACCTCCCAGGCTCACGGCACCAATCAGCTGTTTGACACCACAAGCCTGGGAGGGAGAGAAGCAGAGCAGGGCGGCGTGCTCAGGGGAGGAGGTGGAGCAGAGGTGAGCTGGGGCGGGGAGCGGTTCCCCTCTGTGCTGCGCCCCCCCTTACTTGCTGCAAGCGGCCCTCCCTGCACCCCGCTGCCCCAGGTTCCTCCACCTAAATGCCTATGACGACCAGGGTGGCCGAAGATCTGGCTGCCGCGGTCACCGCCAAAGGACCCATCACCTAATGGGTTGCACTGGCCCTGCTTAGGGCCACAAAAACACACGGACTGCTGCCCCTTGCAGATTGCTGCCCCAAGCACCTGCTTGGAATGCTGGTGCCTGGAGCTGGCCCTGCTGTCAAGGGGCCTTAGTGTAACTGAGAATCAAGCTGAAGACCTCAAACCAGGACTTAGCTTCTTTAAGTTATACAAAATTTCTTACTACCTAGGATTCAGAAAGCACACACGGTTATAGATACAAATAAACCAGTCATGCTTTTTACTCTGATCCACATAACATAACAGTAACACCACCATTAAAGTAATAATAAAAATAGATGAGTAAGCCCAGATAGAAGATCCTTATTTACAAGGGACATCTAGTCCACTCCTGGATTAGGTCTTCAACCAGCTCCAAGAATGGCTGACTTCCCACTAGCAAATAGTTTCAATCTATACAATGTATAGGTCCAATTACAAGGCAAAGTGCACCTTGGATGCCATTTTAGTCTCTCTTGCGCTCTTCCCATAGGTGGCAAACCTGACTGTCTGTACCTCACTTTGGGTAGAACCAAGTAGTTCAACCACTCTTAGACTGTATCCTTGGTTGCAGCATCCCTGTTTCCTACCAATATTGACAACATAGGTCTCTTTGGCACCCGTTAGCCCTTTCACTGTGGAGATGTGATTCTTCAAACAGAGCATTATTTATTCACCAAAGGTACCTAAAAAATCAGAGCAAAGGGGCAAAACAAAGGTCTACACACATTTCCCTTTACTTTACCCTTAATCTTTCCATGCAAGTTTATGTACATTTCAGCCAGGCCAGTTACCTCTATCTCTAGGTTGTAAGAAGGAGATTGCCCCTTCACCTCTCTCTGTGTCTGCTTGCCAGCCCATCAGCTGTTGCTGGTGCTCCCAAAGTGGGCTCCCCTCCTTCCCAAGGCCAGGATATTTAAGGCTTAGGATCCACTTTGATTCTAAGCTTAGCCTTGGGAAAAGGAAGCCATTCCAGCCTGGATAGAGCCAGAATAGGAGCTATTCCCCCAATAAAGAGCTTCCCTATTGTTTCTTAAAGAACTCTTGTCCAAATCATTGTTCTTTCTGCTTTAACAATTCCTTTCACTTAATTCTGTGCATTCAGGAAGGCTAATATCACACTGTGACCTAAGAGATCTTGGATATTTATTAAAAAAAACACATCTCATAACTCCCTCATTCTCCACAACATGTAAAAAGGCGCTTTATTTTGTGCTCAGAAAATAGCGATATCCAACTTCTATAAATCTGGGTGAGAGTAGAAAAGGAAAATACTGTCTGTTCCTTTTAGGTTGTGATGCACTGTATTTTAAGGATAAGGCTCTTGTCTTTAAATATTGTAAACTACAAGATATCAAGTCCAATTACAGCATGACTGGGAACATTTTGTCCAAAGCCACCTGGTGATCACATGGACCAATTCCCATTACCATACAGCAGAAATCTAAGCACTGACACTCACACAAAAACTACTATGGCCACTACATTAAAGGAGGCAGAAAATGAGACAATTTTTAAATGGTCACACTGTGTTTTGAGACCTGATGTTGAACTTGGAAGGTGCATAGGCCTCATTCTCGTCCCCTCACTAGAAATGAATTTCACCCTTAACGATTAAATTGTATTCTTATTTCAGTATCAATCAGATATTGTTTTAGCAGTATAAAAATAACTATACATAGCAAGGAATACCTAAAGCATTCACTATATCCATCCAATCAGAAAGACAGATAACACTGTAAAACTGTAATATATCCAAATTAATAAAATGAGCTCTGTTTGCTGTATATTTTCTATAATATCCAGGTTCTGTAATAAATCTGTTGCTCTTGGTGAAAACTCTAACTAGGTTTTATTAAAACATAAGTAAATAGTGACAAATCATTTTAGTGGTAATTACTGAATTTCAGTATTTATGATGTGTCTAGATCATTGTGAAATTGGATTTTATTTTTGTATGAATATTTACAAATTGTAATTAGAATGAGTCACAAAAAATTAGAAAATTAATGATAGCCAGGGAGTGCATTTATTCAAAGTTTTAAAAATACATATCTGTAATTCATTACTATGTAACATGAACGCTTTATTACAGACACAGGCATAGTTTGGAAATCCATGTGTCCAGCACTTTGAATACCTGTGTAGGAAAGGTACGATATTAGATTTCAGGCACAGATGTTTTCCTTCTCTGCACAGTGCAAAGAGACTAAAGCACAAAATTCACATGCATAATCAGCCTGTGACAGAGACTGACCTCACTGGTGCTGCAGCGTGACAGTTAGTTCACGGGGTCCCAGCTGAGGCAGTCCACCTTTCAGTAGGTAGACTCAGCCCTCCAGATAGCTCACAATTTTAATTCACCCCTTTCCAGGGTAACAGAGTCCAACAAAATATATACAGTCCAACATCCCCACAAAAGAAAGGGGTCGTCAGCCAATGTCCAGATTACTGTGGGTGGCACACCCTCAACTCAGGGCTTATAATGTCTATCTTCTCCTCCTTCTCCTCTCTGTGGGGAGAAGAAAACTGGGATCAGGGCTGCTCCAGGTGCCAGCCAGGGCTCGGGGCTGCACTAGTGGACCATCCAGCTAGAGCAGAGATGGGAGAAGGGGGCAGAAGAGTCAGGACCTCTGGTGGAAACAGCAGAGCGGGGAGGGGCCTCAAGGGGAAGGAGCAGGGGGTTAACCTCCCCGAATGGGAAGTGCACACGCCACCAACACCTCTCCTCTGAGTCTCTTCTCTGGCCCCTTTTCTCAGGGCCTGGTGTAGCTGTTGCTGGTAGGCCCTCTACAGCTCCTGCTGTATCCTTATTCAGGCACTCCTAAAATACATCTCTCTTCCTTTACTGTCTTCTCCCTTTCTAGTTGTCTGGCTCTCTCTTAAGCTCGTCTTTCAAGTGTGGTGAGCCATAGTCAGCTGGTCCCAGATCTGCTCCTTAATCTCTTTGTCCTAGTGTGGGATTTATGCCCCAATTCAGCAAGGTATTTATGATCACACCTTGGAGAAGAATAGGGAAGTCCTTGGTAATCACTTATGCCTTGAAAGGAGCAACAGTGCTCCTCCACAACTTATATTCCCCTTGTTAACCAGAACAACTGACATCTGAAAGATTAGTGTACATTTCCACTGCCTAAAGCAGCAGTATTTCATGCCACAAATGCCATCACAAGGATCACTGTGCTTGTGGTACAGGAGCAGCCATTGCCATACAGTCATCATTCCACAGAAGCTGCCATTGTTGGATTAGCAGAGGGGATTCTGTGAGTGGGGATGTCTGAGGAATAGTACAGAGTCAAATGACTAAACACTGTATAATCTAAGATCTATGGGATAGTCACTGTCCTTTCCTGTGGATCTCCAGCCTACCCAAGAAACTATGGTTGCCATCCCCCTCGCTCTCTCACACACTCACTGGCCTTCCTGTGTTAAGTGGATAACAGCTATGGGTACTGCAAGTGTTCTGAGAAACTTCAACTTAATCCTATTCCATAAGAATATGCAGTTCCAGCAAAATGGAAATACTTTGCAAAATCAGGTTGATTTTTCCAGAATTTTGTTTCAGGAGAAAACCAGATAGGAAAAAAGTTGACAATGGTCGAACATCTGACTTCAACATTTTCGAAACGAAACATTCCAATTTTTATTTTAAAATGATTTTTCAGTTTGAATGAATGATTTTTTATGTATTTTTTAAAATGTCAAAATCAAAACAAAGCATGTTGATCAATCCAAAATGAGCAAACAAACAAAATTCAGAGTTTAATTTGCAGAGGATTTTGAAATGCTCTGTTTTCACTCCAGTTTGGAATGAAGTCAAATTTCAAAATCTCTAAATCCTTTGGGAAATAGAACTGTATGGATGGTGGAAGTTCTAATGGTTACCCCGTAAACCCCACAATTATAGAGATCAGTGCTCATCTTTTATGTAGTTTCTCATGGAAAATGGGGCACAAGACTCACACTCATCATCGTCTCCTTATCCCTTTAATATGATGGAATTCCTTTTCCTAGTAATAGTGAATGCTAAAGTTAACAAAAACATGCTATACTGAAAGACCCTGGGGATTGAAGCTTTTTCTTTATTTACCAAACATGGAAGAGAGTTTACATATATGCTGTCCATACAGAGAGCAGTTACATAGGTTATTATTATTATTGTTGTTATTGGTATTTCATACTTATTATAAGATCTTACAATGGGTTGCAGTATTGACAACCGCTATGTGTTTGCAAAATTAGTATTCAAAGTCATGGCTCTTTTGAGGCAAACCTATTGGAAATGTTGTTACTAGGCATGGATAAACCACATTGGTAAATAAAGGAAGCATTGAACCTGCATCCATTCCTAAATCAAATTTGAACACAGCCTCAGATGAGATTCTGAAACATTTGGATATTTTTTTTTCCAACAGGGCCCAGAGGTGACAGAGACCTAATGAGAAAACTTATTCTCTCAACTTTTCCAGACAAGCTTTGTAGGCTCCAAGAGTTTTCCTGCTGGATAAAGGCAGAAGTATCCAAATAGTGGATGCTTACCCAAGGTGAAGCCAGTTTCTGAAACTTCTGAAATTGTTATCTCTATTACTAAAACTCCCATCACTGAGATATGTATGAAACTGACCTGCGTCACTACCATATGTGAGGCTCTACCACATCTGTCATGACAATTCTTTTACTTACATTGGTTTGGCAGCAGGAGCCATGAGAAGTGAGAAATCCCCAGCATAGTGTAACTAGGAAAAGTTTATGAGACAGTCAGCAGTCCTAACATAGTGAGTTCAGCTAAGGATGATTGAACTGACTATGGTCTGCATAGTGATAACCCTGGCTCATTAACAACTTACCTCACATTAACTGAAGTACCAGAAACATAGAAGGAGTGGCACCCCATGCAGTCATCGCATTTGCTGCAGACAGGGATCACTGGGAGAATGTTTTCATAAACAAAGAGCTGCAGGCTTTGTCATTGTCCTCATCCTCCTGCTCTCCAATTCAGTTAAGAAACAACATGCTCTCTCATCTCAGGGCTTTTCATTTTCCTCTAACTCCTCTGGTTTAGGATTTTTTGTCTTTCTTTCCCCCCGCCCCTCCTTCATACTATGCCAGTAGTGCTGCATACTAATGAGACAAGATCAGGTGACTCCCCAACTAGTCATTTGTTTAATAATTTGTTTATGAAACATCTGAATTGCCTTTTTCTGGATGCTAGACAGTTGAGAGGGGAAGGTGTTGTTCAGTTAGCTAATGGTGCCCAGCTATGTCTAGTATTTCAGCTTTGATAGATCTGTAAGGTCATATTTATTAAAACTCAGTTAGACAATGATGTTCAATAAGAAGACTAGGATCCTCTGCTTAGTACATTGATGTAGCTCAGATCTGTAACAAAGCAAGAAGGATGTAAAGTGTCCCAGATAAAGGCTCTGAGATTTTTTCTCCTCCCCCAAAGGCTGAGAAAGCCACACAACAACAGCAAATGTCTGCTGCTTTCCTTATGTCTCCATTTTTGTTGGATTTGGTTCTTCTTCCTCTTTGTAAGGAACTGACAGAAAAGCAGACTACAAACATATTTACTTAGGCCAGGTCTATACCACTGCTGCCAGTCGATCTAAGCTACACAATTTGAGTTACGTTAGTAGCATAACTCAAGTCGACACAGCTTCGATCTACTTACCACAAGATTCACACTATGCTATGTTGATGGGAGACGCTTTCCTGCTGACATTGTTTCTGCCTCTCGTTGAGGTGGACCTGCTAAATCTATGCCATTGCATAGATTGCAGCAGCTCTGATTTCGCTCCATAGTGAAGACAAGCCCTCAGATGGTAAAGTTAATTCTTTGGGGTAAAGGCCATTTTTTGTTATAAATTTGTACAGCACCTAGCACAATGGGGTCCTGGTCCCTGATTGAGCTCCTACTATAATGCAAATAAAAAATAATAATAAAGTTAAATTTTCAAAGGAAAAATAATGAAATCCCTTGGAGGAAAGCAAAAGTAAAATGAAACACTATTTTTATATTCATAACCATATCCCCCCCATTGCTCAGGAAACACTAGCATGGGCAGGTTATATTCAGATAAAACTCTGCTTTGTATGTTCTGTATGAATCCTGCCCCGTGAAGCTATTAGTCTAGGACAGTGGTTCTCAAACTTGGGCTGCCACTTGTTCAGGGAAAGTCCCTGGTGGGCTGGGCCGGTTTGTTTACCTGTCATGTCTGCAGGTTCGGCCGATTGCGGCTCCCACTGGCCGCAGTTTGCCGCTCCAGGCCAATGGGGGCTGCAGGAAACAGCACGGGTCAAGGGACGTGCTGGCCGCCCTTTCTGCAGTCTCCATTGGCCTGAATTGGCAAACTGTGGCCAGTGGGAGCCACAATCAGCCAAACCTGTGGACGCAACAGGTAAACAAACTGGCCCGGCCTGTCAGGGGCTTTTCCTGAACAAGTCATGGCCCAAGCTTGAGAACCACTGGTCTAGGAGATAATCAGGAAGACTGACCACTTAACCTCAATAGTATTTAATGAGTCTAATCAGGTGAGTAAGGAAACAGGACTTACCCAGATGTTCATTCATTTATCTGTAAGCTTCTCTCTGGCACCAATCACCATAGGATCTAATCATAAACACACACAAAAAGAAACCGGTGGCTAGGAGATTGAGCCCTCAGTGAGCAGTGCAGAATTCTGTATGTGTGTGTGTGTGGTTCATTTTTAGTAAGAACAGCACTTCCAAAGGTGGTGTGGTTACATCAGTAGACTTTACAGAGCCTATAGTTAATACCTGCAATTCCTGTATTGAAATCCCAAACTCGTACATTAACGTCATACTAAGGCTTAAAATTTGAAGCTGCAGAAGTCAGGAAATTCTCCATAAAAGTTCATCCAGAAATCATAATTCTCCACCTTTACTCACATGAATTATGATAGGATCCTATCCTATGATGCACTCGTCAGTAAGCTATATGGCAAAGTAAATCACACTCAAACCAAGACCAGGTAAGGAAGGTTTCTACCTGACAGGATTAATCAGCATTTGCTGAAGTCTCATGTCATTACACAACTAAAGCAGGTGGTGGAGAAGGTTTTGTGAATGGGGTGAGAGTTTTAATGTTTGCCACCTGGTCTCCTAGCCTATTAGGAGGGATGGAGGGGAGTGAGTCAGTGTAGAGATTTTGATTAATGAACTGACAACTACATTAGGTCCACAAAAAATTAATCAGGATTTTGTATGACTTTATTATAATTTGTATTCTTTTGGGATAACTTGCTCATCTGCTGCTAAATTGGGATTTCTTTGGCCAACCAAATAACCCTTTTAAATTTGCATGTATTTACATACATTGGCATACAAATTGGATACACTGTCATGTTTGAATATGGTCTTGTCCAGATCTAACTATCAGCAGAGTTATTGTTCATGGCCAACAGTGAGTTGAAGGGATCCAGCACCTCATATAGTGATGCTCAGTTTTAGGTAGGGCTCTCTTCCTACAGCCACTTTTAGTTACTTAAAGCAAAGGATACTCTCAACAGGAGTATCTTGAGTATTTGTTTGATGCTTTAGAATAGTTTCTTCCATGCAGATTTTTAAAAAGAGACTAAACTAGATACTTCGGAATTTTATCTAGAACAATAAAAGACTTAAACATTAAAAACCGTGTCCCCTAGATTCCTGCTACTACCCTCATATCTGCTCATATAGGTGAGCTGGATAGTTAGCTCATGAAGTAGGTCACTATTTGGGGAACCTTTTATTAAGAATCAGTCATGACTCTGTATGATTCAAAAGCAGATGTTACTGATTATTAGCAAAGTGTTATTTTATAGACTGTCTTTTGATGATGAATGCAAGACTTCAAAAGTTAATTACTTTTTAACCATTTGTCCTTTATACATACATCATTAGTAAATAGGCTTTGGCAGTATGTTAGCCAATTAACTTATCTGGAATAATTAGCCAGGTTGGCTTCTGGCTTGTCAGTGACTCTTAGGGTATGTTATCAAAGAGGATTATATTAGTACAAATTTGGGACCTTTAAGTTCATGCCCGCAGCATCCGTATGGAGGGAGGGGTTTCATTTTAGCATTTTGATGCACGCTGTTTTTCATACCCCCTTAGCTCAAACTGCAGGGTAGTGTGGACATATTCTTAGTTTCAAGCACAGCATGGATCAGGATTACAATCACAATCATTTGGGAAACAGTTAGCAAAATTAACTGTTAGCAACAGTTAGCTAGCAAAAAGTAAGGATAATTAGGTGGGAAAATGTCAAAGTCACAGATTTGAACGTAAAGCTCAGTTAGTTATACAGAAAGCATAAGTGTACTCTCCAGGTGTATATAAAGCAGCAACGACACACATAATGGCTTACAGGTCTCCATCCAGGCCTTAGCCATGCTAGCATCTCTGCCAGAACAAAAAGGGTGGGGCAAGATAAGACTCGAGAGCAAATAAGTAGGAAGAAGCATGGATGTAATGGGCCTTGAAAGTGAGGACAAAAAGCTTGAATTTGACCTAGCTGAAAACAGAGCAGTAGTGGTGGGATTCAGAGAGGGACACATGAGCATTTGTTTTATCAAAGCTGAGTTGAGTAAGTGAGGTTTTCTCTTTGTTCAGAGATGTGGAGATTCATGGAATTGAAATTAGAGGGGGTATTTGAATGTATGGGGGTGGGGGTTGGAAAATGACTAAATTGGAAACACTGCAATGTAACTAGTTGACCACTGGTGGGGAAAGAGGAGGTTGGGAGGGGGAATGGGGATGGAGGGTATATTGAGGTGTTCTGGGAGTGAGTTTCACAACTGTAGGCCAGATGTCAGAAAAGCTCTGGCCCCTACTGTCATAAATCTCATCCCTGTGTTTGACACTACCACTGCTACAGTGGATTATGTCAGTTGTGGGCAATTGGTTACATGTTGAGAGGTAGTTACTCAGGTGACTTGGTTCTAGGGTGACCAGATGTCCCAATTTTATAGGGACAGTCCTGAATTCTGGGTCTTTTTCTTATATAGGCTCTTATTACCCCTCACCCCCATCCCGATTTTTCACACTTGCTGTCTGGCCACCCTACATGGTTCCATCCTTTGAATAGCAGAACTAAACCTTGAATATGATTCTGTATTCCACAGTGAGCCAATGGCGACCATGGAGTATCAGGGTGATGTGCTCTCAGAACCTTGTATTACTGTTTAGGTAGGCTGCTACACTCTGAGTCAAACAGAGCTTTTCAAGAGTCAATAAAATCAGTCCTAAGTGAACTGCAATAATCAAGCCTAGCAGTCTCCAGTGTGTGGTACACAGTGGTCAGACCAGTATTATAGTATGAGGTCTCCGATGTAGCCAGCATGTAGATGGGAAAAGGTGCTTTCTGCAGTCTTAGGCTCCTTGGGTATGTAGCAGTTACAAAAAGTCCAGAAGGACCACAGGGATAGAACTGTTTGACAAATTAAAGCCAAACAATCTTGACAGATGATGTTCCATGCTGGCTAACATGTGCCTTGCTCCTGCATAATTATGAGCCAAGATTCAGCCCTTTATTCATTTCAAAAGATCTTCACTGTGTGAGGATGTACATAGATGGCCCATGAATAACACTTACAATAAAACCATCTTTATTTAAAGAAACCTTTTTGTTTTGGTGGTGTTTGCCTTATAGTTATACTGTGCTGAGGCAGAGGGGCCCACCATTTTTATGCTTCTGTTGTGACAACTGAAGAAGGGCAGACATTGTCATCATACTGTTTGACCCTCATCCTGCAAAGACATTGCTGTTTGTTGTTTCCATCTGAGAACACCTTCCCTGGACAGCCCATCTTGTACTTTTCCTAGACTTTCACTTTTGCATATGAAAATGTCCTGTTAAAAAATATCTTCAAGAGAATGGAGTGACCCCAGCTGCTCCTCCTTAACTATTAAGCTTCACCCTGATAACAGGTGTTGTTTCTTTAAATGATACTTTCACCTTATCTGATTCACTTATCAAGACCCAGCTCTTTAACCCTAGTACCAAGGTTAAACCAAATTCCCTTCAGATTTTTTACAATTACTTTGGTGTAATTTACCAAATGATAGTTAATTTCCAATAAATGTATTGTAAAATCTGTGCAAGAAGTCACTCTTATTAGGCAACTTCTTGGCTTAATAAACCATCGCAAAGAATCTCCAGACTTCCATTAAGTAATTGATTTGTGTTGGTCATTTGACTCAATTGCCACAGACAGGTTTCACTGCATTTAAATTCTACAACATTCTTCCATGTTTCCAATTTTACAAAATTCCATATATTCCAGTCACTTGTAATACATACTGGGTGAAATTTTTAATCCACCATTCACCCAAGCACTCTCAGAGTGATTAAGAAGCTAGTCTTAGCCTAGGAATGCATTATATACCAAAAGGAGTGACCAGACTAATAACAACCATGTTGTTCACTTTTAGTGGGAAAAGACAAAGGACTAAGTTAACTAGTATGTTCTGGTGATGCAAATCTTCGGTAACCAATCAATTTACAGCCAGGTTTACAACTGCTTTATGTTACCAGTGTGAAACAGCCAGATCATACCCATGATTTTTGTAAGGGGAAGACATTCTCTGCAATATTACCAACATTAAGAAAACAATTTACAGAAGGAACAGGCTGTATGAGGCTGATGACTTAGAAATGCCCGCTGGTTGACAGTTACTTCATGACCTAAGTAGTGGTTAATTATACTCTGGTTTGCTTGGTCCATCAACGGTAAATTCAAAGAATGTATTAAGCAAAGTCAATAAACAAGAGAAGAGAGATACTTTAAATCCTTAAGAAGACTAAGCATACACTCTATCTTTGCGAGATGGCATTCTACTTCCTATAAAGGTTGACACTACAATTAAATTGAGAGACTTATTTTATCTACTTGGGAGCTGGACCTCTATTTTCTACACTTTTTAAATTTTAAGTGCTAGTTAAAAATTTCTTTGAGCAAAAATTCCCATTGGAATTCTTGTATTAAGTTCAAGCTTTTTACTGAGTGTCACTAAATCCCACTTAATCCTATTTTCACTCAGTCATCAGTAGCTCTGTGCATACATAGATAGAAATAAAGCTATAAGGGATTATGCTTGCAAAAGAACCATAAACTGTGTTTCTTGGCTCATTCCTTAACAAAATAACTTGCTGATTCTAAAAAGTTAGTTTTAAGCTGCCCAAGTCAAGAGGCTATTGAAGAAGCTAGCTTAAATCTTTTTATAAAACTTAATGTAAATACCCTGTAGAAGAACTTCAGCAAGATCAAACTACATGAAAAACTCCCAGTAATGAGTGCTTGCCTTGCATAGCAGTACATTACTTCAATAGTACAAAGGTAGGGACTATGAGATGAAGGGTTATAAGAAATACTCTTCAAATACTCTAAACAGTGATAAGAAATAAACGCATCAATAAATGTTTACAAAGAAGTACAAAAGGATGCTATTTCTGTTTGTGTTAGCAAATTTGATACAGGTTTCATAGATATCGATGGACATTTTTCATCCAGAAATTATCCTTTTGAAAGCACGAGAAAGCAGATATTAAGAAGCCTGATTAGTGCAAAATATTTCAATAGTTTAAGAACAAATCCTTTCAGAAAAAGCAAGATAGGTCAAAACTGATCAGCTTCCATCACCCCTAATATTATTGCATTCAGAATCAAAATCACAGAATACTGTATTCAGCTTTTTAAAATCCTAGTAAAATTGAAAGAAAGTCAATGGGCTTTAGATTATGGTCTCCTGCTGCTTCATAAATGCCATGGCAAAGCAAAGATATTCAAAGCAGGAAGAATCTGATCTTGCAACAATATTCCAATACAAAGACTGATATAACAAATGAATGATGTGGATTTAATTATTCTGGATCATGGATGTTGATGCATGAAAATAATTTACTCATTGCACCTTTATGAATGAATTGCCACAATCTGATTGACAGACACTATGTGCCTCAGCCAATCAGATACCTTTTCAACCTTATAAGTGAGGGGCAGAACCTTAGTTGATGTAAAATGCACTGGTCCTTTTAAGTCAATGGGGCTACACTGATTTACATCAGGTGAGGATCTAGCCCGGATTTTTTTTCTTCAAAGTATATTGGACATTTAAGAATAAACTGGTTCCTGACTACCAAAAGTTGGTTTTTTTTTAACTCTTGTCAGTCAAATAAAGTCATTCATCCTACAATCTAATTGGTTGGCAGAGATTATATGTGGCATAATCATAAATATCCCTAGTGCCACATTGAAGGAACTGTAGTCTATCTAATGACAATGAGGAAGATCTCTCCTCTCCTATGACAAAAGCCAAAGATTGGGTTCAGTGAGAGGAAATCTCCATGAGAATTGTTCCATCTATGGAAAGCTTCAAGGTCTGCCCTTTCAGCATGGAGGACCCCCTGGAATCTATAACGTGATGCAAGCAACGTTTTTTAGTGCAGAGGCACAGGACCTATCTCTGACCATCAGTTGGTCCTCTCCTGTCCTTAGTAATGTGGGGTCCACTATTAGGGACCCCAGTGGGAAGAGCTGCTGTTGATAATACTGCCTTAGATTGTTTTGGTTTTTTTTTACTATGTAACCTCCACAGGGCCAGATGGGGGAACAACATATATTGTATCTGGCACACCATCTCCTTCCCCAGACAATTGCCTTCCTCAGTGCAGACCTTTCTCCAGCAGTGCACCCTCCACAAAGTACAGCAAAGAGGAAAAGAGCACCACAAAGGCTTCTCCTCCCACCTTTTTTACATTAGAAAGGGGAGATGCAATCCAATATTGAGAAGCCAGTCAATGTATGCACACTACAGGATGTCAGGTTGTTTCCAGAAGATGGAGAGATCTAAAGTGGGATTTTCAAAGGCAACAGAGTTAGGAGCACAAATCTCATTAGCCTAAAATGGGACTAGTTCTCCTAAATCTCTCAGCCATTTTGCAAATCCCTCCTCCTACCCATCTACTCTGTATTTTATAAATGACTTCTATGGAACAGTATGTTCTTTTAGAATTATTTAAACTGCTGTTATGGTCCGAAAATGACTTCAAAATGGCACTTTCTTACTCAAGTTTCTTGTCTGCTTATTTTTATTCTTGTTAGACCAGTAGAGCCTACACAGCTGTGGGAAAGCAAGCAGGAGTCTATTCTGGCTCAAATATCATCACCAGAATTGTTAATGAAGTTACTATTTCAGCATTGTCATTAGAATAAGTAGTTCTTCAATGGTGGGCCCCTATCTGCTAGTCTCACTGAATTAATCGAAGATGGCAACAGTTACAGAATGAGTTCCCAGTGGAGACTTTGTACTTGTTCTTTCTCTGTTGTTTCCTTTAACTAAACTAAAAGTAATCCAGATCCTGAAACATGTTTGTTCTTTTGTAATGGGAAATCATAACTCTGATGATTATGCAAAGTGGGAAAGAATCTAGGATGATGTCTAAATATGAGGGTGAATTTTCATGGCTGGAGGTTAGAAAAGTCATCTTTTACTTTTAAACTGGGAAATGTAGCCAAGTACCTTTCTTGCCCACATAGATACAGATGCCGAATCACTGTTGATGCAACCATAACATCTCTGGTGTAGCTCTTCAGCTTCTTGAGGATTTCCTTAAGACATTTCTGGCATGTTACATTTCTCTTAGTTAAACCTTTGTCATTGCACATTTTGGTGTGTCTCTATTGAAATAGCTGGTTTTCAAAACTTCCTCCAACATATTACAGCCTCTCCAGAAGCTCCATCTTTTTGCATGGTTACATTTAGGCTTGGATAGATTTCCTAAATTGTTTCACACTATTGCTACTGAGAAGTAATTTCACTGTATGTCTGGTTTCTGGTTTTAAAGCAATATCAATAGGATGGAAAGTGTTCACTTTCCATGGAATTCGTGTTTAGGAATACAAAAGTGAAAAGACCAATGGAAGGGAACATCACATACAGTACCAGTAACAAATCAAATTATTCAACCAATATAAATGCATCAGGCCTGAATTTACACCTACATTATCCGTTTAGCCTTGAAAAGGTAATTCAATAATATGTCCTGTGCTGCCTGAGCTAAAGCCCTGAAGGACATACAGCTCTAGTCTATAAAATACTAAATCAGAAATTAATCTGAAATGTACGAGAATATGTGAATTCAAGAATAAATCCCTCCTGCTTGTCCTTGCAGTAGCCAGACTTTAGCCTATACCTGTTTTTATCTCAGAATCCATAGCCGGTCTCCAGATGCATAAAATGGTACACAACTTTTAACTTTTGGAATGAGACAGGACCATTATGTTCCACCAGGGTACCCTAGCACAGGTCCCCCCAATGACAGGGAGCCCCAGGGAGCAGAAGCTTGGTCCTGCCAGCTCCTGGCTGCAGAGAGGGGTAGGAACGTGGCACACTGGGGGGAGGAGGTGGTGGGGAAGAAGCAAGGGAGGGGTGAGCTTGGAGCTCCAGGAACTGGCAGGACCAAGCTTCTGCCCCCATAGCTGCCCGGTCCTGGGGCCCCCTGTTGATGGGGATCCCCATGCCGGGGCACCCTGTCTTTCACTGTAAATCCATCTCTGGGCCAAGAGTAGTTTTAACTTAGAAATGTGAATGGGACAGATCCTGACCCTGAGTAAGTCCTCTTTGCACCATTTCAGTAGCTCAAAGAGGATCTTTAGCTACTTTAATCAGGCATCTGAGGATTATATCAGGGTAGAGAATCCTTAGCTGAATAAAGCCAGTATTGCTCTCCCTTCTTCATCGTGGGTTGTCTCTGGAGTAGAACCAAAATATGAGGCACTCCATCTTTCCTGGGCTGGTAGAATGGTCTCTATGAGACTGTTCTAGTTCGTGTGAGTTACAGCACTGCTTCTCAACCTTTTTGGTACCAGGGACCAGCTTGCTGCCTTCCTAAGCTATGGCAGGGAGATCTCAGGGACTGAGGCCAGTCCAGGAACCAGTCATTGAAAAACACTAAGGCCACGTCTACACTACGGGATAATATCAAATTAGCTAAAATCGGTTTTATAAAACTGATATTATAATTTCGATTTCATGCGGCCACACTAGGCACAGTAATTCTGCATTGTGCGTCCATGGTCCGAGGCTAATGTCGATTTCTGAAGCGTTGCATTGTGGGTAGCTCTTCCGTAGCTATCCCATAGTTCCCGCAGTCTCCCCGCCCCTTGGAATTCTGGGTTGAATCATTATTGTCGCGGGTGGTTCTGGGTAAATGTCCGTCAGTCATTCCTTCCTCCGGGAAAACATCAGCTGACAATCCTTTCGCACCGTTTTTCCCTGGATTTGCCTGGCAGATCCATAGCACGGCAGCCATTCAGTCACTTTTTTTTTTCCGGCACCGTATGCGTACTGATGCCGCGGACAGAGAGGCGATACTCCAGCGCTACAACAGCAGCATTCAACTTGCTTTTGCATGATAGCAGAGATGGTTACCGGTCGTCTGTACCATCTACTGCGGAGAAAACTGGCAATGAAATGACGGTTATCTCTCCCCTCTGTACTGCCGCTGCTATCATGAGTGCCCCTGGCTGAAATCGGCCGGGGGCACAACGCAAAAGCAAAATTGGACTGACTCCCTGAGTCATCCCTCCCTTATGGTTGGTAAAAATAGAGTCAGTCCTGCCTAGAATATGGGGCGAAGTGTACTTTAGAGGACCAAGTGTATCAGAGAGCACAGCTGCCTCCAGTTCACATCAGGTATTCACAGGGGGTGCCCCTGCAACAACCCCACCCATTGCTTCCTCCTCCCCAACCTTCCTGGGCTAATACCGTGGCAGTGTCCCCCCCCATTTTGTCATAAAGTTATAAAGAATGCAGGAATAAGAAACAGAGACTTGAGTTAGTGAGATAGGTAAAATGAGGGGAGAGCAGCCTCCCGGGGACTATGACAGTCCAGGCAGAACATTAAGCGTGGTGGGGAGAGGGGCCCAGCATGCCGCTGCTATGACAGTCCAGGCAGTACAGAAATCTTTTCTTTACACAGGAAAGGGAGGGGCTGATGAAGCTCAGCCCCAGTTGCTATGATGAAGGCGGTTACCAGCCGTTCTGTACCATCTACTGGGAGTAACTGGGAGTCATCCCATTTTTACCCAGGCGCCCCGCCAGCTCACCTCAGGCCAGCCAGGAGCACTCACGGGCTGATGGCAACGAACGGATGTCAGTCATATTGCACCATCTACCACCGGGGAGGGGGAGAGGAGCGGATACTGCTCTTCACTGCTGCAGCATCGCGTCTACCAGCAGCATTCAGTACACATAGGGTGACATTGAAAGAAGTCAAGAAATGATTTCTTTCCTTTTTTCTTTCACGTGTCGGGGGTGTGGGGAAACTGAGGAAGCTATCCCTGAACCACGCCAGACACTGTGTTTGAACTACAGACATTGGGAGCTCAGCCAAAATGCAAATACTTTTTCAGAGATGCTGGTGGACTGTGTTGGGATTAGCTGGAGTCCTCAGTACCCCCTCCATCCATGAGCGTCCATTTGAGTCTCTGGCTTCCCGTTACGCTTGTCACGCACAGCGCTGTGTATCCTGGAGAGATTTTTTTTTTCAAACGCTTTGGCTTTCGTGTTCTGTAACGGAGCTCTGATAGAACAGATTTGTCTCCCCATAAAGCGCATCAGATCTAGTATCAATTCCCATACACGTCCATGCTGGAGCTTTTTGGATTTGAGACTGCATTGCACCCGTGCTGATCAGAGCTCCACGCTGGGCAAACAGGAAAAGTAATTCAAAAGTCGCGGGGCTTTCCTGTTACCTGCCCGCTGCATCGAGTTCAGATTGCTGTCCAGAGCGGTCAGTGGTGCACTGTGGGATACTACCCGGAGGCCAATAACGTCGATTTCCGTCCACACTAACCGTAATCCGATATGTTAATATCGAATTTAGCGCTACTCCTCTCGTTGGGGTGGAGTACAGAAATCAATTTAAAAAGCCCTTTATATCGATATAAAGGGTGTTGTAGTGTGGACGGGTACACCGTTAAATCGATTTAACGCTCTTTAAATCAATTTAAACGCGTAGTGTAGACCAGGCCTAAGTTATAGCAACCATGTGCCTCCTCTCAACTTGTGCCAGGAATCAGTTCACTTTGCAGCTACCCCCACGATTGATGAGGAAATATTTCTTAGAGCCATGTCAGCCAGCCACTTAGCTGCACCAACTCCAAGAGTTTAAAAAATGGTTCCTGTGTTCATACAAGTCATAAGATTAAAGCTTCAAGTGGCTTGATCTTGGACCATCTTCAGGCCTAGTGCAACCTGGTCCTTAATGGATCCCCACCACTGGAGGACTTAGGTGGAGTTCTGTGTGGCCATACTCCCTCCTCCATCATGCCACCCTATACCTGGGGAGATGGAGGGAACACAGGCTGGATTGTGCAGATGAGCCAGCAGGCACTTCCTCTTTGATAGGGGAATTTTCTGTTGGGCACCTGCAGCTGGATTACAGCCCTTTGCAACATCTGAGAGGTGTTTAGATGTCAGCTCTAAGGACCTATGGATAGACTCTGACTCCACCTATGGATCAGGGGTGAGAACCCCATTAGTAAAAAGTCTGAGTGCTCTGTAAGAGCTGTCAGGCCAAAGTGTACAGTTTACTGGGGTCTGTAATGGAATCTGGCTGAGATCTGCACTGTAGAAGAAGCAGAGCTAGGATTTGCCCCTAAATTACTAACTATGGATAAATTCCACCCTTGGGGCCAGATTTCTAGAGAGTTACCATGCATTTTCCCTGGGCCACCCTGGGCCCCTCCCTGCTACTAAGGCTGTAGCTCCTTCACGGTACAGTGTACTGGGATTGCAGACCCAGGGCATGGACTTTCTACAAATGCACTGATTGTATAACCATTTAGCACTAAGTAGAGATTTGGCTTTCAGGCCAAACAGCAAATGTGAGTACTCTTCAAGACATTACTACATTAAAACATCTGAAATTCTTTTGCAAGAATGTATGCATGAGGATATGATATTTTCTGTAACTTTATACTGTGGGGCAGATTTTCAGAGCCTAGATGCCTGGGTTTATGTACAAAAGAATATAGGCAATTATATATTTAATCTGCAGTATCGGCCACTACAATTGCATATATGAATGTTCTAGCCCACCCTTACATAGAGGGTGGCCCCTTGTGCCTGGACACAATGTAGCAGTCCTCAACACAAGCACCTCCTGGTCACCACTTCCTTATCCCCCACTGTCCTGTTTATCTGGGTCTTCCGTGGCCTGGCCCTCTGGCCAGGTCACTTAAATGTTCAGTCCCCTTCTGGGTGACAAAGGTCCAACTGTAAGTCACAATATTTAACCTAATATTTTTTCTGCCTCCATTAGGCTACACTGAAGTTTTCTGCTCTTTGCCTCTGCAGTTGGTTCTATGGTGATTCTTCCCAGCAGCTTTCCCCATAATGCCTCCCTTCCTCAGGGAGTCCAGCTGCTTCCCTCAGGGATCACTTAGCTCCTCACAGGCTCTACCTCAGCAGCCTCCTCCAAGCCTGGCCTGCTTCCTGAAGTCTCTGCTAGCCTAACTACCCCAGGTCCTTTCCAGAGAGCAAACACTCCTCCCTTCTGGGTCTCATTTCTCTAAAGAGCAGGCACAGCTCTGTTTAAGTAGTCCTTTCTTTGATTCCCTTGCAGCTGAGGTCAGTCATTATAATTAAGTCTCTATCACACTCATCTGGGGAATAATTGTTTAGACACAGGCAAGTCTGAGCCTGGCTTGCCTTCAAGAGACTGCCAGCCCATGACAATGAACTAGTTATGGGTCTATTGGTAGGCACAAAAACCTGATTTTCATGCAGTCATCATAAGTGAAACTGTAAATTAGGCACAAAATTGAGTGCCTGTTTTTCTGCCTGGGCCTCCACTTCTGGCTCTTTGAAAATTTTGCCTCATCTATTTTGAGGTCATGACATCATGTACTGTTAAAAATATTTTATTAAAAATAGTGAAGACACAAAACCAATTAATTTTACTGGAATAATAAAATTCAAATTGGCAATCCACAGAAGCAGTTAAAATCATGATACATTTCTGCATGTATCCCTGCTCAACAGTTTAAAACTATTGTTCCATTCAAAATTGTATGTGGAATTAGCAATAGACATTTGAGGTTTTGTGTTAATGGGGGATTATTAAATTTGAATGGGTTTCTTGTTGTGTTGTTAAGCAGATGGGCAAAGGGAAACAATCCATTTAACCAGACCCCTGAATGCAAAGAATGCTAGCCTTTAAAACAACAAAGAGTCAATGGGGTGGTGAAGGCTTGGCTTCTGCTGGGGGAAGAGGGTTTTATGGCAATGTAAGGGCAATTTACAGGAGAAAGAAGTTGCAAAGAGAGTGTGTTTTGACTGATGTAGGACTTCATGTGTGTAAACTTTGCTAATGGCCTTGCAGGTATATCCATGTTTGAGCAACCTAATAAAATCATATTGAAAATAAAAATACAGTAAGAAGAGTGTCTTGATTCAATGCCTACACATTTTACAAGGAAATTCCCCTTTCCATAAACTCCACCCTTTCTTGACCACTTAAGAGCCAGGGCAATATGTGCAATAGCTGCATAGTCTAGTCTAAAACCTAAGGCTCTAAGGCTCAAATGTTTAAAGGTCTGGTCAGCATTGCAACACCTGACTGACTCAAAAGCCTGTGTCACCTTTTGAGACTTACGTACCTAAGTCAGTAAACCATTGCAATGCCAAATGGAGCAACATCTAAATATCAATAAAAGCTGGGCCTGTAATTATAAGGCTATACTACGTGGGACAGATAGACAGACTAGACTGTGCCCTGCAATGCCAGTTAAATAAATGAAAGAAGAAAGTCCATTAAAGATAAGTAATACCAAAAATGCTAAATTTGAACTCTACTCGTGATTTCAGTTCATTGTAAAACTGTCATTTGTGATTACTTTAAGTATTCTATTACCACAGCTAGTTTGTTTTGTATGGTACCTGGTTATTTGAAATTACTATATGAGAAGATATAGTCAAACTATTATTGACAATGAAAAATATTTTCACTGTACTACAGCAAACTTAGATTTCTTCTAAGCAGTATTCATGGTTTAGTGAATAAATGGTTACAATTTTCTCATGAACGTGTGACATTTTTCTATTGTATATTTTTATAAAGCATTTATGACAATACAAACAGAGACAGCAGAACTTCACATTTATTGTAAGATGAGTCACGCTGCATGAAGAAAATAATAATTTACTAAGAATATCCAGAATAAAACCACTTACTGTATATCTCCATTTTTTTCTTCTTTGAACTTAAAAAAAAAGCTAGTAGCTGCATGCAGTTAAAATATTAAGCTTTCTTTGGAAGATTATTTTGAAAATGCAGAGACTATTAACTGTCATATTTCATTTGGGAAAAGAATAAAAGATATATTCACAATATTTATATAAGAGAGAAATGCTGCACTTTCCCCCCCACGACAGTATGTTTAATAATATTGAAACATGAAAGTTTTGCAGTTTTGCAGTATCAGGCCATAAAATGGAAAGCTTCAGATTATAAAAAAGAAGAAAATATTTGCAATATTTTAATTCATTGTAATCTAAACCTCAGTTACTGTGCTGGTTGTCAAAGAAAAACAGAGTAAATTCAGTTTTAGACACTGTTTTATCTAATAAAATCAATTTCTAATTAAATAGATTTTCCTGTGCTCTAGACGGCCACTGCTTGTTTGTTTTCTTGCAATGAAAATGTGTCTGTTATTTTTGTGAAGGAAGAGTAGTCCATTATTGGTCTCTATTAATTATTATCTAAGTTATCAGAAATTGAAAGAGGTGAATACAAATTAAATATCTGAGGATCTGAGCCTCAACATCCATGACTTCAAAATGAGAGGCAAGACCTCAACCCTTTTGATCATTTACCTTTATAAGTCATCAGACTGTATTTCAAGTTCACATAGTAAGTGAGCTTGTCCAGATCTAAGTTGCTTGTTACATAGATCTATTTGTTCAGACATAGATTGTAAATTAATTTCCAGGTTTTCCAAACAGTAAATAATGAATTTGATCATTACCATAAGCTCAGTACTCATATGGTTCATACTTGAAAGATAATAGAAAAGCAGTCAATGTGAAATTAATAATTTAAAGCTTCAGTACTTTTCCTCCCATTTAGAAGAAAAGGAGTTGACTGAAGTATTACCAGGGATATATAGTTCCAGATGGTATTTGATGAGTCTTTTGGAAGCACCATGTCATGTTAGAATGCTAGTTCCAGTGAATTCCCATGAATTCAGAGACATACACCCTGTGGAAGGGCTCAAAGGTAGGAACCCTAGTCAGGTTCCCTGGGCAAGGTGTCCCAGCCACAGTAAGGCAATGCAGGGGATCTCTGCTCTCCCTTGTGTGCTGTGGGCCAGTGCTCTTTGGCAGTTCTCTCTGCCCCACAACACAGAGGAGTTCTTGAGGAAGGGAAGGGGTTGCTCATGAGAGCGGCCAGTGGATCCATAACCATACAAATTCACTAGCCAAAACCCAAGAGGAAGAGAAATGCCAGCCTTTGTCTTGGGAAGAGGATTACAGCCCTCATGTGAAAAATCCTCACATTTTGTCTTTGGATGGGAATTAGGATTGCCTGTTCAATAGCATTTATTTCCTTGTGCACAAGAGGCACTTCTTTGATAGAGAAAAATTTATATTTTTATAACGTAGTAAAACAATTTTCAGACAAATATAGCAAAAATTTTGGGCTAGATCCTTAGTATATATTGGCACAGTTCCACTGAAAGGGAATCAGGCCCCTAATATAGAGGTATATGAACAACAGTGCTTTGATGTTTCTCATAGGTTAAAAGAGCTGTTGATGCTCTTGTCCTTAGGAACATGTTCATTTTTCTTAGTCATTATTTCAATCTAAGACTACATAAGACAACCCGATATTTATTCAACAGACACTATTGCGCTATAGAGAACATTTTAGGAGGAAAAACAATGGTCATATACTCAAATACATTCCTGATCTGTCAAATGATGTTGAAGAGCAATATGAGATTATAAAGCATTGGGGGCTGGATTCAGTCCTGACTCATGATATTTTTACTGCCATAAATCAAGCTACAGCCCAGGAGGGGGGAGGGGGCTCCAGGAAATCTGCTCAAATGGGGTTGCAAACAAAAACAAAATGGAATATTCAACAGCACTGAGGCACCTAACTCCCATCAATTTCAATGAGGGTTGTTTTTTTTTAAAAAAAAAAATCCCACTAAAAGTGCCTTCAGCCTTCATCCACTGAGATACCCGCAGGGCACCAAAACAGGCCTAATATGGCAGTGCTGTCTAAGGAGGAATTTTGCCCATGGCAAGCAGAGGATTAGCTTGTTTGAGCACATTAGCTGGGAAGAAGTTTCCACCAAATAGTCACCTATGGCGCAATCCCAACAACTTAAAGCTGTCCTCCCTGGCACCACCCAAGAGGAAAGGCAGAACCCTTAGGGCAAATCCTGTGCTCTCATGCACAACAAATTTCTCGTGGACAATGTATAGTGGCTCCCACATAATGATGGGGGAATAATTTGGATCTCCCTTTGCCAGCATGAACTAATCCACCTTCTCAATTGCCATGTTCAGATATAACTTCTCCTGAAGTAATCCCATCCAATGGAACATATGGGGATGTTGGGAGAGGAACACCCAGTTTGCAACAGGTTCTCAGCTGGTGCAAATCAACATAGCTCTACAGATGTCACTTGAGCAGTGTCAATTTGCATAAATACACAAAAAGACTTTGAAACTTCTTAACAGTGTTACACACTTGCATCCAAAGTGCAAATTCTGATCAAAGTTACACCTATTAAATGAACTGGGACTCCAATAGTGTAAATGAGAGCAGAAACTGGCCTAACATCTCTTTCATAATTAGTATATTATGATACTTTCAATTTAATGCAGAAACATTCACCTTTCCATAGCAATCCTTTCTATCCCACCCCTTGCCTCCCTCAGTGGCTCATACTTTACACTATTCATCTAGCTCACCTATTGAACAACAGTTCTTTCTAGACAGAATAACTGTCGAGCTTTCAAATTCTCTTAATTTAGCCATGTCAAATTAACTCAAATGTCTTTAAGAATATTGAACAAACAATACTTCAACAATGTGAATTTGATGGTGTCTCCAATCCTGGGATGAGTGCCAAGGTATTCTTACAAAGACAACATTGAAATTTGGAAACTCAAAAATGCCTGACAATTTCATTAATTTAAATCTTTATTTTCTGTAGAAAAAAAATCTATTAGCCATAAAAAATGTAACAAATGCTTTTTTAGAAGGTTTAGAAGTGTCAGTAAGCATTGCTATTGACAGAAATCTCAAGTTAGTATCTCTAATGTATATGCCTACATGCTAACAATAATTATTTTAGCAACATTTTGTGTTCCCTGCTTGCCTGGTATGATAATACAAAATATCCATCTCATTCTTAGTCAATGTTTATTCATTCCCTCTATTTGCATAGATGAATGAAATGTTATATCCCCATAAAATAAGAATTGTTCCAAACCTCAGGATAAATGTCTTGCCTTAAGAAAAGAGTGAAACAGAATATCTAATAGGGTGTTACAAAGATTTCTCTTCTGTCAGATGTTCTGTAGGTAAAACTATTCTGCTTCTAAAACCTACTCATTTTCCATATCCAAAGGCATCATCTTTTTCATTGTTCATTACAGGAATTCACTTTAAAATGAATGAAATGAATGAAAATCTGATTTGAGCTTGTGGCTTGTAACAGCAATATTGCTGGTTAGACCACAAGTATACAAAGCACAGTCTCTATCAATATGCAGGATTGTGAGTAATTTTTGTGCTGTGCTTTAGTGCTGCTCAATATTCTGAGTCTGAAAAGGCATAGCAAGGCGGGGGTAGGGAAATGAGTTAGGAAAGAACCATAGAAGTAAATCCCAAGCCAATCAAAAGATAGAAACATAATCGGTGTTGCAAGATGTGCTATTCCTAGGTGTAGTGAAATAAATAACATATTTCTTCTAGACCAGGCAGAACTCCCAAATTTGTCACGTTCCTCTGAAGGATATTACTGATCATGTACGGAGTTCCATTAAAATCCCTTCTGCTGCAGCTAACATAATAGAAGGATTTGATACAGAATGGTTCACAGGTAGCATTTTGTTATGTCTAATATATTTAAGTATCTAGTGAAGTCATCCTCTCATTGACACAGTTGACAGAGTCGTGCAGGCAAATTTTAAATGGACTACAGTAATAATACCTGCAACTCAAGTAATATTATGGGAGATATCTCAGTAATGTGTGAAGTGAACTAGATGTGCAGCTCCTATTTTTATTAGTGTTAGTGCACGGTGTTGAAAATTAACCCTGGTGTTTCATTTTCATTTGTATCAAATTAAATGTACAAAAAGGTCATTTCTAAGCCAGATTCCTCCATCAGTTACTTTTCTACTAGTTATAGAAAACTCTTCATGACTCCATAAGGCATGTGTCTGATCCTGTACATCTAGGCCACAAAAAAAAGGGTTTTAATAATAAAGGACACATAATTACTCATTCCCCCACCATGGTGCACAGGAAGGTCTGGAATATTAGATGGTCTAGGTATACTTTATCCTGCTTCTGCACTGGTGGATGGATTAGATGACCTCTTGAGGTCCCTTCCAGCCCTGCATTTCAATGATTCTGTGAATGAATTCCAAAAAAAGGAATGTTGCTAAATACTCCCAAGGTAGGGTGACCAGACAGCAAGTGTGAAAAATTGGGATGGAGGTGGAGGGTAATAAGAGCTTATTAAAAAAAAAAAAAAAGACCCAAAAATCGGGACTGTCCCTATAAAATTGGGATATCTGGTCACCCTACTCCAAGGTATTCTTTGACAGGATAACAAGCCTTGTGGATAGGGGGGGAGTGGTAGATGTGGTACATCTTGACTTTAATAAATCTTTTGATACTGTCTCGCATGACCTTCTCATAAACATAAACAAATTAGGGAAATTCAACCTTGGTCAGGAGTTCCCAAACTTGATTTGTGGCTTGTTCAGAGTAAGCCCTTGGTGGGCTACAAGATGCTTTGTTTACCTGAGCGTCCACAGGTACGGCTGCTTGCAGCTCCCAGTGGCAGCGGTTTCCTGTTCCTGGCCAATGGGAGCTGTGGGAAGCAGTGGCCCAGCCTGTGCCATTTCCCATAGCTTCAGTTGGCGGGGAATGATGAACCGTGGCCCCTGGGAGCTGCAAGAGGTCATACCTGCAGACGCTCACGTAAACAAAGTGTCTCGTGGCCCACCAAGGGCTTACCCTGAACAAGCCATGAATCAAGTTTGGGAACCCCTGACCTAGATGGAGGTGAGTGCATAACTGGTTGGAAAAACCATTCCCAGAGAGTAGTTGTAAGTGGTTCACGGTCAAGCTGGAAGGGCCTATCAAGTGGGATCCCACAGGGATCAGTTCTGGGTCTGGTTTTGTTCAATATCTTCATCCGTGATTTAAATAATGGCATAGAAAATATACTTATAAAGTTTGCAGACATTACCAAGCTGTGGGTGGGGGGGGTTGCATATGCTTTGGAAGATAGGATTAAAATTCAAAATGATCTGGACAAACCAGAGAAATTGTCTGAAGTAAATAGGAAGAATTTAATAAGGACAAATGCAAAGTATTCCACTTAGGAAAGAACAATCAGTTGCACACATACAAAATGAGAAATGACTGCCTAAGGAAGGAGTATGGCGGAAAGGTATCTGGGGATCACAAGCTAAAGATGAGTCAACAGTGTAACACTGTTGCAAAGAAAGCAAACGTCATCTGGGATGTATTAGCAGACGTGTTGTAAGAAAGTCACAAGACGTAATTCTTCCACTCTACCTGTTAGGCATCAGCTGGAGTATTCTGTCTAGTTCTGGGTGCTACATTTCAGGAAAGATGTGGACAAATTAGAGAAAGTCCAGAGAAGAGCAAAAAAAATGACTAAAGGTCTAGAAATCATGACTTATGAGGAAAGATTGAAAAAAAGGGTTTGTTTAATCTGGAGAAGGGAACACTGAGAAGGGACATGATAACAGTTTTCAAATACATAAAAGATTGTTACAAGGAGGAAGGAGAAAAATTGTGCTCCTTAATCTCTGAGGATAGGACAAGAAGCAATAGGCTTAAATTGCAGGAAGGGCAGTTTAAATTGGACGTTAGGAAAAACTTCCTGTCTTCTCCTAATCCACTTTCAGTTCCAGTTCACCAGAGAACCAGAGCCCCTATTGCACAATTAGGCACCTGCTACCAGGAGCCTCTAGCAATTTGCTTAGCTGCCTTCTCGCCACCCTTGCTGGATTCCCAGATTGTTAACCATTCCTTCATTAACAGAGGCTAGAATCATATCCATTCCCCAGTCAGAGATGTGTGCCACCTCTTCCCTGAGTAATTCAAATTTGAATATTAAGTTTCATAATGGCCAATCATCGACCTTTCCTACTTGCATAATTTACCCACCAGCGGACTTACCAGTCTTCTGGCCTTGTCCCTCCATAAAGGCGCAGCCAGTCCCCATCCAAGGAAATTATTAGTACATAAGGTTGCACTTAAAAAGGGCTTTTCTCCCTATTTTGAAGGCCTCTATGTCTAAGAGATATGCCCTAGTGTTAAAAAGTAGAATACTTCTGGAATCACTAGTATCTCTCAAAACCAAATAACATTCTATTCTACTCAGTGTGACTTACTAAATTATTATCATTATTCCTATTATTTACATTACTGTAAATCCCAGGGACCCAATCAAGATCAGGGCCCCATTGTGCTAGGTATGGAATCCTCAGCTGGCAAAGAGCCATCATAGTAGCTCCTGTGCCATTCTGTTTGGCCCACCATGGGCATAGCATGCATTTCCCTATACACCAGAGATCTTCAGTTGTACGCACAGCCTTTTGTGACATTGGGCACTGGCCACCTCTGCAGAAAGCCTTCCTGACCTGCATTGGATAAACAAAGGCACTACCCAAAGATCCGATCTTCTGTTGCTATTTGAAATACCTTAGATCTGGTGAATGGGAAACTTCTGCCTAACAAACATTCCACTTGCACTATTTTAAGGAACCAGGAAGTCTAGGCTAGCAAATTAACCAATGGTATATTGAAACCAAGGCTTTTTTTTTTTTTGGCTCTCTCATCTCTAGTTCTCTCAGTACTATTTTATTTCAGTGTTGACTCCAAATTACTTGAGGAGAGCAATCTTTGTTGAGTAGTATACCATATTCAGATACCAAACAATTTTAGATTTCAGAGATGATTAGTAGATTGATAATCAGCCAGAAATAGGCATTCCAAGCTGGCATGCTTTCAATGCTGAACAAATGCTGAACAACTTATCCTCCATAGATATTAAAATCTCCATAAAGTATCTCTGATGAATGCCATGATAATATACTCAGGTACTTATGGAGCCTAATGGGTATCAAAATTAAGTAGTGTAATTTTATAAATTGGTTAATATTGAATTCACTGAATTGTGCAAATTAAAAAGAGAGATCCAAAATAATTGTCCATTATTGTGGAGGAACAAGCACAAAATCACATGGGTCTGACATGCTCAAAATATACAGTGTGTGTATGTGTGTGTGTGTGTATATATACGTATATATCTGCCAGTGTTTTTATATTTAGACATTTTCAGTTTATTTACCATTATACCAGCCTCTTGCCTCCTTTATATTCTGTGGACATTTCAAGAGAGTAAAAACAGAAAAAATACCATGAGTGAAATCCTGGCCCGATAGAAGTCAGTCTCAAAACTCCTATTGACTTCTGTGGGGTCAGGATTTCATCCCATATGAGGATGTATTGCTGACATCTTATTTGCGTGTTCTTTCCTGGATGGGCATCTTTGGGGGAAAAAAAAGCCAGCATGTGAAGCATTTTTACAAAGTATACAGTCTCCACAGTGGAAAATAATATTAATAAGGTAGGTGCAGAGTTGTTTGTTTTTTACCCAGTGGTACATGCAGGAGGGTTTTGTGGTGCTTGGGAAAAAATGGGATTAATTTGTCCTTAAAATTAGAACTACAGCTGTGTTTTGAAATACATAAAAGGCCATTCTGTGTTGTTTAATGGTTTAATGTTACCTGATGTTTTCAGACTCCTGTTCGTTGGTATTCTAAAAATATATATATCAGGACATTGAGAAAATGTAAAATATTAAATTGACAGTTCATGGTTTTGAAAGCCAATAACTATGTTTTTTTTTCTTTTTGATTCACCTTGCATACAATCCATTTGTATTCAGTTTTCTTTAGTGGCTAAAAAAAGCAATATCCTGGAAAGAACGTTGCTGAGAACCATAATTGAATGAAACAGCTATGAATCCCAGTCCTGTGCTGGTCTAGGAAATACATGGCATTAAAGAACAATTGTCTCCATTTTATAGCAATATCAATAGCAGTCTTTATAGATAAATGCAAAAATATAGAGTGAGCAAACCCCAATACTTTGTAGCACCACTTTGTGACACCACTATAGCTATGGCTCTGTCAGCTTTTAACAATTTTCAATTAAAATTAAATTGTTAAAAGCTAACAGAGCCATAGCTGTAGGTTCAGCACCTTGGCTATTTCAAATCAAATCAGCCTAAAAGTTGGAATATTAGTCGTGAGTTAAAAACTGATGGTGTTTTTAGCTGCAAAAATAATGTTTTCAATTGTTTGTGAATTTAGAAATCAGAAACTCATACAATTTGGGAGGAGACTCAGACGCATAGCACCAATCCCAAAACTGACAAGAATTTAATTAATTTTGTTTAAAGTTCTGGGAACAATCAGTCAGTACATTGGCAAATTCCTTAGGAAAAAATTGGAAAAACCACTCAAAAAAGTATATTTGCACATGAAAATCAACATGTTATATGAAATAGCTAAACAACAGAACAAACACTTTTAAAACAAGTTAGCATCACCTGTGACTTCATAAAGAACCTTGATAAGTGGAGTGCTGTGTCCCATTTTTAGTAATCTCACATTTACAGTTTCAAAGTGCAGTAAGATGACTTGATTTTCTTTAATTACTTTGTTGTTTTGTTTTGTTTCATGGTCATGGCAGTCCACAAGATGAAAGTGCCAGCTAGCTCAAGATGGGCCACTTTGGCTCTGACTCACTTTTCCATCTCCTTCATGAGGCAATGGTATTGTGATGGTTACAAGGGACTGTGTTCTGGAGGGTGAGTAGCCGAGAGATAGAGCCAGTAATCTTGACTATCTTCCCTTATTAGTATATGTTATACATCAACACAGGCAACATTGTAACAGCTCCCACACCTCTATAACCAATTATTTCCTTTATTTTTCTGGTTTATAGGGTTATCTGATGCTTCCTTCTTCACACTCTCAGGCTATGTCTACATGAGAGCACATACGCAGTTACTTGACCATGTACAAGGTCACGCATGTTCCCTATACACGCACTGAGAAACTACGTGTGCTGCGCTGGCCACAGGCATAATGCTGTGTTCATGCATATACCCATGCCCACACTGCCACTATTGTTAAGCAACATTAGTACTAACATTTTAGAGCAGTATCCCAGAGTTCTGTGCATCACAGGGAGACACTCTAGGAACCACTTTGCAGTGTGTTGTTGGTCCGGTGCCCTGCGTTCATGTATTTGCTGATGGCAGTTCCTACACATGTCTCCCTTCTGCCCAATTGGGTGGAGGACCTGAAACAACTTTGGAGTGATCTGGTTCTGCTCACACTCTGTATTGAGGGACAAATGTTCATGCAGTGGAGCAGGCAACCAGCAAAACGCTGGATGAAAGTTGGTAAGAATTTTCTGACACATCAAAGATGACTGATCTTGAAGGTCAATGACAGTTCATTCAGATCCCAGGCTACAGATGTGATGGACTGTCACTTTTGATGCAGGACAACTAGTATAGTGTGGTGGGATCACATAGTTTTGTAAACTTGGGATAATCAGCCATAGCTTCAGACTTGCAAATCAGAAAACAGACCTTCATGGACCTGTGTGGGGAGCTTGCACAGTGGCAGAATACTTGATTCAGAGAAGCCCTACCAATGTAAAAGTGAGTGGTAATTGTCCTGTGGAAGCTGATAAACTACATAGCTACTGGCTACAGGTCTGTTGCAAACCACTTCTGGGTTGGAAAGTCTACTGTTGGGGTCATGGTTATGAAGGTTTGTGATGTAATTAACACCTTGATCTAATTACAGGAGGTTCCCATAAGAAAAGTTCCAGAAATAAAAGCTAGATTTCAGAGAAGGCAGTTACTGAACTGGTGCAGGGGCCAGCAATGGCACTTACATTCCAACATTTTGTCCACCAGAAGGGGTGAGTGAGTATGTGAACCAAAAAGTTTATTATTCACTCATTCTGCAAGACTTAGTGGGCCACAGAGGCAGATTCGTGAACATCAACATGGGAAACATTAGAAAGGTTCATGACACTGGCGTGCTGAGGAGATCAGGATTGTACTTGGAGAGGGAAGAAGGTACTTTATTCCCCAGAAATTATGTGGTTCTTTATAGCGTGTCTATGCTAAATGTTATTTTGGGGGAACCCTACATACCCGCCCCTAACTTGCTCATGAAAGTATATGCTGACATCAATGACACTGGAAAAAAGGAATTCAGTTACAAATGCAATAGCTGCACAATGGTTGTGCAGTGGCTGTTTGGTAGGCTGAAATCTCACTGGCATAGTTTACGCACCCATTTGGATGTCAGTGTGGCCAACACGGCTCACATAATCTCATCTGCTGTGGACTCCATAACATTGTGAAGGTAAAGCCCAAACTTGAACATTTACACTGCCACTTTAAGTCCTGCGAGCCTGAGTCAGCTGACACGGGCCAGCGAGAGGTGTTTAATTGCAGTGTAGACATTCCCTGTGTTGTGAGTTCTACTGTGTTTAGAACTAGCAGTGCTTTCTCATAATAATAACTGAACTTTCTCCATCTCTCTGGGACTTTGCATATTTCTGAACCTAGTGGGGGCAGGAGGGTTGTGGATGTGCGACAGACAGAAATGGTTTGCGGTCTGATGCTACCAGACAGTTACACTATTCTGATTTATAGGCATAAATCATAGGACTCAATCCCAAACCTGAAAACATCTTATGTTCATCATACTTAGGAAGGAGGGTCTACACACAAGTCAAGGAAATGATAGCACTTATTAAAAGTACTATATAGGAAATGAAATTGAAATAGTTATTAAAAAGAAATGTAAACTAACAAAATATAACAGCACTCAGCATTGCATTGGTGAACAATGGAGAAAAGTTAATGTCTCTGAAACTGTCTCCTGGCCCTTCCCCCGACATGCGAGGAACAACATACGAAAATTGACAAACAGGGACATCACCTGTGTGAGGTTTGGGGTGCAGGCACCAAGTGGGGTTTCGGGAATCCTACAGGCTCATCATAGAATATCAGGATTAGAAGGGACCTCAGGAGGTCATCTAGTCCAACCCCATGCTCAAAGCAGGACCAATTCCCAACTAAATCATCCCAGCCAGGGCTTTGTCAAGCCTGACCTTAAAAACCTTTAAGGAAGGAGATTCCACCACCTCCCTAGGTAACCCATTCCAGTGCTTCACCACCCTCCTAGTGAAAAAGTTTTTCCCTAATATCCAACCTAAGCCTCTCCCACTGCAACTTGAAACCATTACTCCTGGATCCTAAGGGAGTCCAGCCACAAGGAGTTTCAGGTGCTAGTGGAAGGTATGGTCCTGAGAGTACTGCAGGCTCCTTCCATCCATTTGCGGGGAAGTTAAGCCCTCTGTCTCAGCAGCCACCCTGGCAGCTTCCCTAAGAGGCGGTGGAGGTGGTGGTTCACAAAGAGCTTCAGCGGCTTGTTCATCCACCAGTTCTATCAGCCTTTTCATAGGGAATACCCCCATTCCCAATGGTGTGCCTCCTGATCCATGAATGATCTATCAGTCTCATCCTGCTGAAGAGCCCAATCCTCCCATGCCCTGAGGAGCTGAAACTGCTCATGTGTCATCCTGTCCTCCAGGGTGCTGCTCCCTCTGTCTCTGGGATGCTGCTCCTGTCTTCTCCATGGAATAGTTTCTGTCATGGGAGCTGAAGATAAATTCAAATACAAGAGTAGCACTATTTTTTCCCTGGAAAAAAAAATATCAAGAAACCCTCCCATATAATGCAACTGTGAGTTGAAGGCCACACTTTTGATGCTTTTCAGAATTCCAGAAATACAGTTGTTACACTATCCTTGGTTCTCTGACATATTTTCCAGCCCATGAAGAAGGAACAAAGGCTACTAGAGGAAAGAAAGAATTACCAATGTGTTAAAAAAATTTAAATTCTCATAGTCTTAACTTTAAGATCCTTGGAACCAAACATATGCTTGATTCCCGATAGTTATATATCAAATGTATTGTTATACAAACTCTAAATTCTATCTCTCCCTGTAAAGTGATAGCTGCACTTCATTGCTGTATGATTGCAACCTCAAATTATTTCCGTGTTATTGCACCCTGTTTCAGAACACTAATAAACTTGAGGCTAACAGATTTCTTTTTCACTGCTTTCACACATATAGTATTAAAAGAACTGATACCTTTAGTTTGGATTGAATTCAAGTATCAAACCCAGAGGCTACCATAAAGTACAAAAGTCATATCATTTTGAGAAATTACTTTGACAGATATGGCAATTTCCTACAATATCCTTGAAAAACATTATTGTATTAAGTTTATATATTTTTGTGGACTGGAAGTATATGTAATCTCTCTCTGTGCAGATGTGACGAATGTACAAACTGAGAATTCAAGAGACTATATTGAAAATATGCCAGACAATTATAGACTTTTGGGACAATACATCTTAAAGTGGATATCCAGAGGATTCCATAAGGAAAAGTTAATTCAAATTGCCCTACTCCAGTTATACAAAAACCCAGACTTTTGAAGCTACCCCTTGAGTAGAGGGGTTATTGTCTGCTGATCACCTCTTATCAAAGGCCAAGATCAAAGGCCCGACCTAAATAAAGGAATGACTGGTCAGTCCAGACTTCATTCTGGTTCTGAATCTAAACTGAACAAGGAAAAGCCAGTTATAGGTTTTGAAGGACTGACACCTACCAGAGCCATAGACTGGAGGTAGAGTGATCTCTGGTCAGCTTTTTAGCATGTGTATAGGTTCTTTTATTGTTTTAATTAGTTTCCTGTGTAATGCTTTTACCTTAAGAATAAATATGCTAGCTTAGAAGAAGCTGTGTAGTAAATTATGACTAAGGCTGCAAGTCTGTCATGAAGGTCACAGAAGTCATAGATTCCATGAGTTTCTGGGACCTCCGGGACTTCTGCAGCTGGCAGGTGCGACTAACCCCAGGGCCGCTGGAGCAGCCAGCCATCTAGACTGATTGCATTCTGCCTAGTGGGCATTCCCCAGGTGTAAACACATTTGTAATAGATGCGTAGACAACATTAACTTTAGATACCAAAATGACCACATGCATACAAATAGGATAGTCATATTCAGTACATCACAATCTTTTCAGTTATATCTCACATGACCTATCTTGCATAAAATACATCATGGTTATCCCATAATCCTATCGTAATAATATCTCTGTGAAGATATGGGGCATAGTGCCACAATAATGTAAGTGGTTGAAGCCTAGGTAAAACAGTAGAACACAAACTCATGATGAAAGTTTTCATCATAGGGCAGTTATTAAGCAATTAAGTCTTGGACTATAAAATGAGAGCCCAAAGTTCTGGCACTGGCCATGGGGCTTATAACATCAAAATAACCCATCAACCAGAATATATCACAAAGAAATTGAGCTACCTGTCAGAAATGTCTTGCACATCCTGACAATTTTTAACAAGGTAGAACAAGGAACAAATAATTCTAACTGAAAAACCATATGAAGTTACAGGTAAACAGTTACAGTGAGAACTTCATAGATGAATTTTGGAAAAATTCCAAAGTCTTGCTATTCTATTTGTTCCCTCTGAAAAATATCTTGTCATTTATTTTTCTGCTGGCACTCTGTTCAGCATGTTTATCTTCAAGAATCCAGTGTTCTTCATAGCAGAAGAAAGATACAATTTTAAAGAAATTATGCTTTTGATTTGCTTTGATATGATCTTCCAAGCCTCATGGCAGAGCAGAAAGTTCTGTAAAACTTGAGTAGAGATCAAACAGTAAGCACCAGTAGATACTGGCTGTATCTGTATGGGGATCCCTTGTTGTTGTCAGCTGTGCCACGCTTTCACACTTCCTAGCATACATGCTCAAATTGACAGATAAGCAGTGATAGTGTGGAATACTTTTTTTTCCCCCAATCCAGAAGCAGAGGAAGTAGGAGATAAATACCATTGCCCCCACAATCAAAGAAAAGTTTATAGTTAATTTTGATTGAGAGTTGTTTTTGCTCCTAAAGAAGTTCACCTTCCCTCCCAAATGCCGTTAGGTGTTTTGAAGGCAACTAGCTTACAAAAGGGAAAAGTAGGTAACAACAATAATACATGTTGGATTACATCTTAAAGCTTTATATAACCATTAACTAACCCTCACAACCTCCCTATGAGATAGGTAAATAAGAATCATTATCCCCTTTTACAGATGGTGAAATTGAAGGCCAAGGAAATTGACTTTCCTGGAGCCATGTGATGAGGCTGTGGCGAAGTACAGTTTAGAATATATAATTAGGAGTTCCTTGCTCCTAGTTCACTGCTCAGTAAACTACACCACGCCAGTCCTGGGTTTGGAATATCATTTACTGTTGTTTTACTGTTGTGGTCAATGTCAATTCAACTGCAGCAGAAGCCAAAGTCTTTTCAAGTGCAAAGGGCTTCCTGCCAGGTCTGAAAGGAACTGCTTCTATATGTGCTAGTGTTAGGCAGTCCCAATGCCCAGTCAGTCCTTGGTCTCTGGTGAGACTTTGCCTAAAGGTGTTAATAGGCATCATGGGTTTTGAATCAAGAACAGTGCCTATTTAAATCCATAAATAGTTGGGAATCCAAAGGGCTGATCCTGCAAAGTGCCACGCATATCCTGTGAGGGGCTGAATGCTCTCAACTCCAATTGACTTCAGTGAAAGTTCAGGGTGTGCTACCTGTCTCAAGAGGCACTTGGCACCATACAAGAGGCAGCCCTAAGTGATGTGTTGACCTCTAACCCTATGCATGTTACCAGAAAACTTCTTTACCTATAAAAGTTTGGAGTCATTTTTTATTTAATCTAGTGCTGCTCACCAGAAAGTGCTAACATTCAAATATTGTGAAATAAGTGTAAATAAAATGACCATGCAGCACTTTGCCAAAAAAAAAAATGGGTGTGTATTTGAAGGAATTAAGTTGCCATATTTTATAGTTCCTTCCTGCTGAGAGCCGTCAACTTTCAGTCAAGTCACAGACAGTTGAGAGAGTTCAGCCCTTCCAAGGAGGTGCTTGACACTTTGCAGGATCAGTCACTTCATTTCCTAACTGTTGGTGACAGGCACTGGCAGGGGGTTAGGATTAAATTTATTGGTCCAGATTGTGATTCCTTTATTAATACTGAATACAACTTTACTCTGAAAGTAATCCAATTGAATTCAGTAGGAGCATTCATGGTGTATAGTAGTATTCACCATGAATAAGAGGACCATAACCTGAGTTCTTAATAACTAAAGGCCAGGGGAAAATCCTGACATCAGTTAAGTCAACAGTAAAACTCCCATTGATTTTAGTAGGGCCACGATTATGCCCCATACTGCAATTTCACACCAAGGAGTAATTTTCTTCTTGCGTATTCCCATTGCTCAAGGAGTGAGCTACAATTCTATGTAAATCAGTATTTCACAATCTACCTCTAATCATTCGTCTGCAAGGAAAATACAAAAAGTCAACAAAACATATTCATTCTATTTTAAGAGAAATGTGCGCAAAGAATTGTGATATGCACTATGACCTTCACTACCCTTGAGAGTAAGGAGTATACAGGTCTTAATATTTAATTGTGCTAAGCACAAACAGGCTGATGGTAACAAAAATGGAAGAGTTCAGTGACAGAAATCCTTCAGGATCTCTGCAGCTGTAATATTTAAAAAGGATTTAAATTTGAATTGCAAATCAGCTCATATCTCCTGCCCTTTGACTTTTTCTATTCTCATTCCCTTTTGTTGGGCCAGCTCTCTGGTGATGATCCTGAGAGCCTCACTTATGCAAGTTGTTCTTTCTCATGCCTGCAGTCCCATTTTAAATTAATAGGACCACCCAGGTGATTAAGTCTTGTGGGATTGAGTTCTCTCTCTCTCTTTCTTTTCAAAAAACCTTTACTCACTTCAAAGAGGATCTGGCAAATCTCAGCTGCATTTATCCTCATTTTCATGGTGATACAACAGCATCCAGTTGTAATCCTTTGTATGTTACACACAGCTCAAATAAACACACAGACAGACACAACTGGAGTTGTGCTTTCCAATAAAGATAATACGTCTGAGTGAAAAGCACATTTTATTCCAAGTGATTAGAAAGTACCTTAGTTTAAAAACAGTCCTGTTACTGTGACAAAGAAACAGGGCCATGTTTTTAAACATTGCTACCGATCTCATGAGTTTCCATTTCTAAGTGCCCAACCTCAGACATCCTAAAAGAGTTGTATTTAAAGAATATGCCCTTTCTAAGCCCTTTTGAATGGTCACAAGTTGCACACCCAAAAATCCAGGCACCCAAAATTACAAATCACTCTTAAAAATCTTGAACAGGTGATATTGACATGAACAGAAAAAATAAAAAAAGGGTTAGTTATTTCAATGGATGAGTTAAACCAATTATATTTGGGGAGTATTTGGTTCCTTTTCTAATGCTAAAAATGCACACAGAGAGAACTTAGATTGGAAAGCAGCAACAAGTTAGCCCTAGTTGTCTCTTGTTTAACCTGACCCTTTGAATGTGTTCATTTCTTCTCCTTGCCCTGCACTCTTTAAAATCCATTAACACTGCTGCATTTTTACTTTAAGGTTTGAAGGTGAAATAAAAGATTTCATGTTTTAGAACTGGAACTTCATTACGTATTCATTTTTAAAACTGGCATTAAAGCGGGATGGGGATTTTATGGTTTGTGAGCCAGATTAATCAAAGAAAGCCCATAGAAATGAACACTACTGTGCCCTTATGATGAGGTGCACTAACTGCACACTGGCCTGAAGAGATTAATGAGAGCCTGTGGGTTCAATCAGCTTCACTCTGCTACATCTGCAGTAGGTGTCAGGCTTGAAGGGAGGAGGTGAAAGGGCTGAACCTGACTCAGGCCCTGATTGGGGAGTGGAGCAGATCTTGGTTCTTGCTCAGTAAGAGAAACCTGGCTAGAGGCAGGGAGTTGAGTGGTACTGCTAATAGACAAAGCCTCCCTAAAGGAAAGTATATCTGCAATGGGGAGCCTGAGAGGCAGTAGGGAAGGAGCAGCAAAAAGTGGATCTGCTCAGGACTCTGTGCCTTTGCTGCCTATTCAAGGGCCCCTAGACTGGAACCCAGTGGTGAGGGTCTGGGTTCCCCTACCAACCCATTGAAGAAAGTGAAGTGGAGCCCTGCCCCCCAACAAGGGGTAAGGATTACCAAACGCAACCTTCCCCTCCCTCTCTGATACCAGGTGTACAAACTAGTAAGTCTGGACTTGGACTGAGGGTCCAATGTAAAGTTGAAGGATAATTAGTTGCTCGACTGTCAGTTTACCCCAGAGTGGGTGGGCCTATATGTGACTTGGCCGAGGGCTGAGTCTCAAGAAGCAGCAGCAGACCACCACAATGACAGACTGCCAGCAAGGAGCATTATAGGAGGATAGCCTGCTCTGTCACACTCGGCCACCAGGAGTCGAGCCAGATGGTGATTCACATACTTTCAGCCTTTAGAAGTTTTGCCCTGAGGGAAGGCAGGCAGTAGGATTGCTGTCCCACCAGCAGAAGCTGCTGTGGAGACATGCTGAAGAGGCTCATCCCAAGGTTTAAATTAGAGCCTGCTTCTGCTCATGGCTAATGTGATATGGTCCAGTGAAATATCAGGCATCTCCATCCCAGACTCCTTAAAGAGAGGCCTCAACAGGATCAGAAGGAATGTTTCAAAAGTCCCACTTGCTGATCTATGGGAAAAGCACCTTTAAAAATAAATCTCTAGGAAATTATCTCAAACTCTGTAGTACAGTAACTCCTCACTTAACATTGCAGTTATATTCCTGAAAAATCTGACTTTAAGTGAAACAATGTTAAGTGAATCTAATTTCCCCATAAGAATTAATGTAAATAGGGGGGATTAGGTTCCAGGGAAATTTTTTTCACCAGACCAAAAAAACCCACTATATATTATATAGATATACACACAGTATATGTTTTAAACAAACAATTTAGTACTGTTCACAGCTATGATGATCGTGAAGTTTGGTTGAGGCGGTGAAGTTAGAGGGTGGAAGAGGGAAGGAGATTTCCCAGAGAATGCCTTACTGCTAAATGATGAACGAGCAGTCGACTGAGCCCTCAAGGGTTAACACGTTGTTAATGTAGCCTCTCACACAGGGCAGCGCGGACACGAGAAAGGGGAGAGGCATAGCAGAGACAGACACACACTTTGTGTGGGGTGGGGGAGAGAGAGAGAGATGCACACTACTCCTTTAAGGAAGCTGACCCACTCTTAAGTGTATTGTCTTTTTAAGTGGATCAGGAAGTTGAGACAGCAGCAGCTGCCCCAGGCTCTCTATCAGTGTCCCCTCCGTGCTCTATATGGAGAAGGTAAGTGGGATGCTGGAGCAGGGGTGGAGGGGGACACCCTGACATTAGCCCCCTACTCCCTTCCCACTGCACAGCAAGCAGGAGTCTCTGGGAGCAGCTCCAAGGCAGAGGGCAGGAGCAGCACATGACAGTGGGGGGGAACGACAGCTGAATTGCCAATTGATAGCCTGCAATTGTGGGGAGCTGATAGGGGGGCTGCCGGTCCACCCTGGTTACAAGCCCCCACCAGCTAGCTGCAATGGGCTGCTCTTCCTGCAAGCACTGGACAAAGCAGGTGGCTGCCAAACACCATTAGAAGGGAGCATTGCACAACTTTAAAAAAGCACAGTCCCTAACTGATCAGCAACGTAACAAAGAAACAACATTAACCAGGACGACTTTAAGTGAGGAGTTATTGTACAAATATGCTATAATGATTTGAACAACTTCTGCAGCATTCTTCATAAGAAAAGGGTGGGAAGAGCAACCATACTTCTTGACAATCCTTTATTGGTTTCTACTACTTCCTGGCTCCTCAAAACCAGAGTATGTCTTCTGGGGACAACTGGCTGCCCACTCCTCCAAAAGGGGATGGGAAAGTAAGTCACCACCCCACCCCCAACTCTGGGAAGGCAACAGTTGTAATGGGGAGAGCACAGGGCCTGCAGGGGTGAAATGCAAGATTTAGGGCTCTAAAACAGAAAGATGTGAAAGAAAATAGGGATCTTCACATACATAGCTTCTGGTAGGGAGCACTGTAATACAGTAGATGTGAGTGGGATGAGCCTCTGAAATAAATGAATTTGTGAAACCAAAATATTGTGGACAGGATTTTGATCCCTTTATTTATGTTGGTTGGTATCTTACTCTTGACTTCAATAAGGCTATTCATGGCATAGAATACTATACAGTGTAAGTAAAGGTATCAGAATCTAGCCCTAAAACACGTTTTGAGATGCTCACAAAACCTTGAACCACATTAAGCTCAATTATGTCTAAATGTAAGCGTGGATCTTTACAAAATGCATCCTTTGAAATGGTAAGAACCCTAGTTTGTGTAAAAGGAACATAAATGTTGTTTGCCATGTCTGAGTTGTGTAATCCCAAATGAAACTACAAGATCCCCAGAACATAGTAGGACTCAATCTGCCCTTCCATGAGCTCTAGAACGAATGAAGCAAGGTGGGTGAGCTAATATCTCTTATTGTCTCTCTCTCCAACAGAACTTGGTCCAATCTTCAAGTTTGCATAGAGCATTTCTTCAGTTCTGGGAAATATACTCTGTCACAGGGCTAGTCTACACTACAATTTACGTCAGCCTAACTCTGTAAGCATCTACACTAAAACGTAGCTTCCACTGATGTAACTTGCCCACTAGACTGACTTAACTGCACCTCCATGAGAAGTATAGTGCTTAGATCGATGTAGTTAAGTCAACAGTGACTACTTAAATCAATGAAAGCAGCAGAGAATCCTGTGGCACCTTATAGACTAACAGTCGTTTTGGAGCATGAGCTTTCATGGGTGAATACTCACTTCGTCGGATGCATGTAGCGGAAATGTCCAGGGGCAGGTATATATATGCTAGCAAGCAAGCTAGAGATAACGAGGTTAGTTCAATCAGGGAGGATGAGGCCCTGTTCTAAGCAGTTGAGGTCTGAAAACCAATTAAAGGTGGCCATCCTGTAGCAAAAAAACTTCAGGACCAGACTTCAAAGAGAAACTGCTGAGCTTCAGTTCATCTGCAAATTTGACACCATCAGCTCAGGATTGAACAAAGACTGTGAATGGCTTGCCAACTACAGAACCAGTTTCTCCTCTCTTGGTTTTCACACCTCAACTGCTAGAACAGAGCCTCATCCTCCCTGACTGAACTAACCTCGTTATCTCTAGCTTGCTTGCTAGCATATATATACCTGCCCCTGGAAATTTCCGCTACATGCATCCAACGAAGTGGGTAATCACCCACAAAAGCTCGTGCTCCAAAACGTCTGTTAGTCTATAAGGTGCCACAGGATTCTCTGCTGCTTTTACAGATCCAGACTAACATGGCTACCCCTCTGATACTTTAAATCAATAAAGCACTCCTGGTGGGGATGCACACTACCAACACAAGGAGTGTAGTGTGGGACATGCATAGGCAATTTTAATTCCTGCAGTGGCTGTGTGTTGACATAACTTAGGTTGGCTTAATTTTGTAGCGTAGACTTGCCCACAGCTAACTACAAGGTGGAACAGATCATTTAGCGTACGTAGTTAGCACATATTTCAAGGGACCATTCAAGGTGAAGTGGCCAATTAACACCTCTTTAGTCATAGGGAGGAAAGAAGAGAAGGGGGGAAAGCTGGGGGGAAGGGGATGAGTAGGTTATAGTTTGTTGTAATAAGCTGTAAATCCAGTGTTTTTATTCAGTCCATTACTTATCGTCTGTAGCAAAATTATGAATTTAAGCCCAGGCTTATCTTTTGAAGGTGTGGTGAAGGCTTCCTTTGAAGATGAGGACTCAGAGGTCAAATATAGAGTGATTGCCTTGTGAAAAGTGTTCACCCACAGATGATATGGTGTTTGTTTTATTTTCTGTGTGAGTTCATATGAGAGCATTGTGATTGTCTTGTTTCATCCATATGGTTGTTGTTGGGGCATTTAGTGAACTGGATAAGGTACACCACATATTGTAATAGGAATGTGGAGGACTCACGGGCCTTTAATAAGCGTGTTGCAGGGGGTATTAGTCATGGTAGCAGTGGAGATATATCTACAGGTTTCAAATCTGTGCTGGCAGGGTCTGGTGCCACTTTGGGTTGGTATGTCCTGGTCTGTGGGAGCTTGGATTGGAGGATGAGCTTGGTGAGGCTGGGGGGTTGTTCAAAGGCCGAAACTAATGTATATCAGCAGATTAACAAATCTGTAGTCTAATTGCTTGATCATTCAAGTAGGGCTAGATTCTGATACATTTACTTAGTTTGGGTAGTATCTTATGCAAATAATCCGACTTAAATCAATGGGATTCTTCATACTGTAAGATACCACCCAACATGAGTCTGTTTTTATACACAGTTCATCACAACCACACTTATACCTATTAGTCTGTTTCCAACAGCAGTGCGTGACATAAATAGTTTTTTTCAGCCAAACATTTGTTGCCATTAAAATAAATGTGACTTATGATACCATCAGGTCTTGAGAAGGTCATAGCTTGTCAAAAATTCAGACTTTGGTGATAAAAAGCTATGTTGCAGCTGCTACTCCTGGATATAACTTATAAAATGTTGTGTGTGTACTTCCTGCTGGCAAATTAAATCCTTGAGATGTTTCAACAGATGAGAATTACAGCCATCATTTTGACAGTATGCTAACTTATTAGCACTGAAAGTTCCATGCCCTTTGGTTATTTTGAAACCACATAGTGATGAAACGTGTTCTTTTGCTCATACTTACCAAAGAAAGGGGTAACCTTTGCACTAAGGGCTTGGCTACACTTGCAAGTTGCAGTGCTGGTGAGGGGGTTACAGCGCTGCAACTTAGCAGGTGTCTACATTTAAAAGCTCAGCCAGCGCTGCAACTCCCTGTTTGCAGCGCTGGCTGTACACCTGGGTCTGCTTCCGGTGTAGCGAGACCAGCGCTGGTGATGAAGCCTTCATCAGTGTGGACATCCACACAGCATTTTTATTGCTCCAGGGTATTAGGACTTATCCCAGCATTCCTTTTCAGCCTCTCTGGTCACCGCTTAGCACTCACTCCCTGGGCTCGTGATCGTCCTTTAATGCCCGGGAATTTTAAAAATCCTCTCTCTGTTTGCCTCAGCGAGGGGTGGAGTGCATCATCAATCAATCAGCAACAATGCTCACGCCCAAACGTTCCCAGCATGGAGCACTGCCGACTGCCAGGATCTAATCAGTGTGTGGGGAAGAGACAGTTCAGTCCCATGTGATCCAGCCGCAGAAATTATGATACTACGCCAGATATACAGTCAATGCAAGACAGGGCTATGACCGAGATCGCGTTCAGTGTAGGTTAAGGTGAAGAATGAGAAGTGCCTACAGCAAAGCCCTGATGAAACTGTCGCTCTGGTGCTGCTCCATACCTGCCGTTTTACAGGAGCTGATGCAATACTGGGATAACCCCACTGCCATCTAGGATCATATCGACAGTTCACAGCCTGGAGACCAGGTGAAGGGGACACAGAGTGTGTGATGTTCCTGCAGACTGCAGCCAGGAGCTTTTCTACCAGAAGAAGCAAGCCAGTTGCTGGGTGCTACTATTGAGAAGGATCAGAGGAGTTTCCGTAAGAAGCTTTTATTACAAGATGCAAATGTTTGGAACAGGGGGCTATGCCTAGATGTGGACTAGCCATTGATTTGATCTATCAATCGTTGTAATCTGCTCGTAATCTCTTCAAAGGTTCACAGAGCATGTGCAATGCGCTTCAACAAGTTTATGGAGAGCAACTGTGTTCCTTGTCCCAGCCAGGCTAACAGTCCGCCGCATTGTGCCGTGAGAGGTGGGTCATATGCTACACACAGGGAGCTGCGTAGGGACCAGGGGCGGAATCCACATAGCTGTAGAAGGGTCTCCCGGCCTCGCAGTGACCTGAGCACGAGATATCTGGAAGGTTACAATTCTGTTGAAAATGCGGATACTGTTAAGTTCTATTTCTGCACCTGATCTTTGCATAAACCATGGCTAAAGGGAAAGAGAAGGAGCTGAAAACCCCACCCTGCCCTGTGAGCCGCGTGTGCAAGTGCCTTTCTCGTGATTCCTGCACCTGATCTTTGCATAAACCCATGGCAACAGGTACTTCCCAGCACCTATTTTGCTTCACATAAACCATGGCTTCATGTCAATCGTTCCCCAACCTTCTTCCCAGTGTGCTGCATGTTGTATTCCTGTAGAGCAACAATCACCCACCTTTTCCCAGTGATCAAATGGCTTTAAACTCACCATGTGTATTCGATCTGCTGCATGTCCGAGTGGTTGTTCACACTGTCTGTGAATGATGCTACAAATACTCTAAAAACAAAGCTCCTCTGTATTACAATTTTATCCTGTTTTTTTAAGTGTCTTCAGTCCATCTGGAGCAACCAACGTCTGAAAGGCTAAGAAACTATAAAAGCTAGGAAATCGAAAGGAACAGCTTGTGAAAGCAGTCATGAATATGTATCGCAGAAGAAAAATTACAGCATTGGGGAAAAACGTAGCATAAGAGGACTCACGGTAGCAAAGAAACCACAGATCGCTGCTAAGCCTCATGGAATGCCACACACTCATGCAGTCAATGGTAACAATGCAGGCAGACCACTACGTGATGCCCTCAGCCCATCCCAAAGTCAACAATTGTCCCACTGTTCCTCAAACACCATTTCCAGCATCCTGGTGCTTACCACACCAACTGCCCCACACCAATAGTTCACCTCACAGCCTATAACTGCGACCCTTACAATGCACTCAACCCCATCACATGCAGATTTTAATCCTCAAGGTGCAGCAGCAGTGCATAGCCTCAAGGAAGAACATATTCAAACTGTGAGTTAATGCTCTCACCGTACCCCCCCTTCCTGTTTTATGTACTGTATTTTAAATAACAGATTCTTGTCTTTTAAAGTTTTATTATTACAGAAGTTAACATACTGTACACAAGTGAAAAATAGGAACTGCAAATCATTGCAACACTGCAAGTAACTTCTGTGGACTGCATAAACAGTGAGGCACCAACATTACTGTTGGCTTTCAGCTCAAATGTCCTTTAAGGCATCCTTATCCTTGAAGCACTGTGCTGGGCTCTCTAGTAGCCTGCTCTCTGGCTGTGCAAATTCAGCTCCAGGCGTTGAACTCGGAGGCCCATTCGTCACGGAAGGTTTCACCCTTCTTCACAAATATTATGGAGGATACAGCACCGTATAATCGCTGGGATGCTGCTTTCACCACGTGTAGCTTCCATAAGACTTCTCCATCTCCCTTCAAACGTCCAAATTACACTCCACAGTCATTCTGCACGTCAGCCTGTAGTTGAACCGGTCCTTGCTCATGTCAAGCTTCCTGTATACGGTTTCATGAGCCAAGGATTAACAGGTAAGTAGGGGTCTCCAAGGATCACAATGGGCATTTCGACGTCCCAGTGTGATTTACGGTCTGGAAAAAGTCCCTGCTGCAGCTTCCTGAACAGGCACTGTTCCGAAAATGCGTGCATCATGACCTTTCCGGCCATCCTGTGTAAATCAGTGAAACGCCCACGGTGATCACAAGCGCTGGAGAACCATAAGAAATACCCTTCCGATTAATGTACTCGGATGCCAGTTGGGGTGTGCAGAATAGGATATGCGTCCATCTATTGCCCTCCACAGTTAGGGAAACCATTTGGCAAACCATCCACAATTCCTGACATTCCCCAGAGTCACGGTTCGTCTGAACAGGATGCGATTAATGCCCTGCAAACTTGCACACACTATTCCAACGGTCGACTTTCCCACTCCCAAACTGGTTTGCGAACTGATCGGTAGCTGTCTGGAGTTGCAGCTCCAGACTGCAATAGCACCGCTTCTCCACTGACAGGGCAGCTCTCAGTCTCGTGTCTTGTGCTGCAAGGTTGGGCGAGCTCAGCACATCATGAAAGTGGCTTCGCATCCTAAGTCTGTAGCACTGCTCGTCATCCCAGACTTGCAGGACGATGTGATCCACCATCACACTTGTTTCCCGACCCAAAGGCAGCGTTCACGCTGCAGAGCACGCCGTTACTGCGACACGCAATTTAATGTCAGCCACGTCACGCATCTATTTCATCATCTGAGCTCTCACTGACACACTTTGGAGCATAAGGAATAGATCAACTGCCCAGACGGGATGCTGCACATTATCAGCAACATCCTAAGCAGCTCGTCATTTTACTGAATCAGCGCAGAATCACAATGGACCAAACGGCTGAAAAGGGAAGCATGCACACGGGTCGTTGGAAAGGAAGCGGAATGACCCGCACCCTTCCGTCCCTTCCAAACCCCCAGCCACGCAAATTGACGAGGTGCTCTGTGGGATAGCTGCCCACAATGCACCACTCACAACAGCGCTGCAACTGGTGCAAATGTGGACACACTGCAGCGCTGGTCGCTGTCAGTGTGGACACACTGCAGCGCTGACCGTACACAGCTGTACGACCACAGCTGTAACTTCCAGCGCTGCAAAACTGTAAGCGTAGACAAAGCCTAAGATACAGGTAAAACAATGATTGCCATCGTTTTCCTGTGGAACAAATGGCAAGTTCCAGCAACAATGGACTACGACCACTTGGTGTGAAACAACATGTTGTGCCAGCTGGAAAAGTGGTTGTCACTACTTTTTCCCCTGGTTTCTCCTGGGGTTATGTCTGATTCTACATGCTGTTTGACTTCATTTTCTCTATCTCTTGTTCTGCTAAAAATAGGAAAAGAGATTATCAGATTTCTTATGCAATAACAATGAAGAACTAATGCAGTAGTCTTGGGGAAGATAATGCCTTGTGGCAATCAGAGAAAACAAGATGCTTAACCACTATGTAACTCATTCATTCTCATGTACATTGTTCTATTACTCTGCCATGTGTAGCTTCCCATGGTACAAAATAGTGGGAAAATCATCCCCATAATTATTTTAATGGTTTATATTTATGATTCCTCTTTGCAATTATAAATTAGAAAAGTTTTTGTGAACGTCACCTTGTTAACACAACAACATAGAACAGCACCAGCAGCCACCCTTTATTAAATTTGAGTAGAGCTGTAGTTAATGCAATCCTCTCTGTTCTTTAATAGGGGTGGCACTAATCTGTTTCAAATGTCTAGACAAAAGAAAAGTAAACCAACGTAGTCCATGCAGGATCAGTTTTCAAAAGAGCACAGCACCCATTATTGGGGCTAGATGTTTCCAAAAAAATGATCTTTTGAAAAATCTGGCCATAAGTATCATAACTGAAGCTTCTGGGTACTGTTTAAGTGTCTAAATGGCAGCTGCGCTTTTTGCAGAATCTGGCCCCAATTGTAGGTACCAAGCTCTTGAAAATCTGAGCTGTTTTCTCCCAACAAGAGTACTGTTGAAAATCATCCCCTTGCTTTAGATGCCTAAATGGGATCCAACCACTTGAAAATCTGCCACTGATCTTTTGGGAAATCTGTCCCCAAGTAAATAAGAATTATTTTGTGAAAAGCATCACATTTTGTTTTAATAACTTTTCCTTTAAAAAACAACAAAACAAAACAAAAAAACCCAAAACATAATTTGAGCTGCCACCTTCTTTGCAGGAAATTAATGGCTACTGGGAACAAAAGTGACTTTTTCATACCAGGTCACATTAAGGTCATTTGTTGTTTAACGTCACCAAATTTCCTTGAGTTTCAAAGAACATGAAACTGCTTTTGGGCTGGTAGTCCAGCTCAGTAAACAAATGCTCAGCAGAATTTCTGCTTTTGGATAGCATTACCGGCACTGTACAGATATGTTACATCAGAGGTGATGTTATATTGAACGAATCATGTGTCAGCCTTACCACCAATGGAATCTCTAGGGGGTTAATGTAGGCACACATTATTATTCAAAAAGATTAAATTAATGCAGGGCTGAGACTGAAATTTCAATTGCACAACCACACATGAGACAGGTTCCTATAGCAACCTTAATTACACCACCCTATCTATATGCCTTATTGTTTTTTCTTACATAACACAGCACATATGGGAGTAATATCCTGGTACTGTGTTACAGATAATCAGAAATGCAGACATAGTTTAGCTATTTGCTACTATGTTTCTGAATTTATTTCTCTAAAAGTAGGAGCTATTGTCTTAAAATCCACAGAGCCTAATCCTGACCTCACTTACATCATTAGTTCCAATGATATCACTGGAATTTAAATTTGTGAAAGTGGTGTGACTGAAATCAAAACTGGATCTCAAGTGACTTCTCTAGGCATCGGAAACTGGTTTGAGGGTGAATAAAATCTTTTTCTCTCTGATCATCTATAGCCTATTGAAACAAGCTAGCATGCAAAGGGTGTTATTCTGGGGATATTTAATCCCTTGAAAGCAAACAAGGCAAGAATACAGACGTTCTTTGCATTCAGGAGTTCATTAGAGAAAAGATGAACTAACACTGGAGCTGAACGAAAAATGGGAGTGTGGGAGAATTGTGAATATTCTCTCAAGGAAACTGTACCTGTTTTTCATTAAAAAAACAACAACACCTCACTGACAATATTTTGGAACACAGGAAATCTGAACCATACAAGTTAGACAAAATATCAGTCCTCACTTCAAGTTTTTCCATTACAAGGACAGCCCATATTTTACCATGCCACAATTCCAGGGGAGAAGGGATCATGCATTGCCAATAACATTCAATACTACATCATACATTATGTATTCAGGATTATGTTAATATTCAAAGAACCTAGCTAAAGAAGCTGACAGTTTGTCATAAGATGATTCTTTTTAATAGCTTCCTCTCAGAACAGTCTAACTCCTGGACCAACCCCCCGATGTGCAAGTAAGTTCCCTTTCCCTGCAACCCACCCCCAGAGTGCCTCCTTTATAGAAGAAATATGGTGACTCTTAATTGAAGTCAGGTACCATCCTTACAGTAACTTACATCTTCAATTGGTGTAGCTTACAGGAAGTTTATATCTCCCCTTTCCCATATCCATATAGAGATTCATTCAGCCAGATCATTTTTTGTTCTAATCCCTCTCCCTTCTTTTCATCTGGGTTTTCTTAACATCTTGTTCATGCGCATGATTTTTACTTAACACATCCTGAAATGGATTTAGTGACTATCAGAGAGGATGATCATAGGTACTTTGGAGAAAAGGAAACTGAACTCGGACCTCAGAAGAAGCTAAGTCAGGAGCAGAGCGGAAGTTCTCAGTATCAGAACTGAATGAATACATTAAAAAAAATTGCAGATATTCACACATAAGAACAGATTCATTTTGCTGGTGTTCACACCATTCTGGTGTTCTGAGAATATTCTAGAGAATGACTGTAGTAGCAGGAATCTTCATCAGGCATTATTTGCAGCACACAAATCTTGAGTAGTGAGTATTTACACCGGACAACTGATTCTACAAGTTTTGCTCATCCAGTCAGGCAGCACAAATGAACCAATTCAGAATAAAAAGTTTGAATTTCATATATGGAATACTGACAATCAATTGTTTGTGGACTATCTACAGACCAAGAACTATTCTGTGACCAAGAATTATATTGTGAATAACTTCAAATAACACATTAGAGAAAATCATAATTGCTGGTCACATTTTCAGGTTTTTGAAATGACAAGGAAACCTGTGTGTGTAGATACAATGGGTGAGGTAATATCTTTTACTAGACCAACCTCTCCTAGTGACAGAGACACACTTTCAAGCTACACAGAGTGCTTGGGAGGGAAGGAAGAAACAAACTGCTTGTTTAACATTTATAGTGATCAAAATGTACTGAAAATTCAAAAAAATTTGCCTGCATCTTTCAACCAGTTCTACGTACTAATAGTCAAAATGTTGTTTCTGCCTCCCTACACATGCCCAGGAGCTACAGAATCCTTGCACTGGGGACAATGGACAGCCTGTATATAGGTCTCGTTGGACAAGGGTTCCCAAACTGTGGGCTGTAGTCCAAAGGTAGGCTGCGATATAGTCCTGAGTGGTCCACCAGCATAACCAGGGGTGCTGGAACTAAGGGTGCAGTAGCACCCAGTCTTGAAGTGGTTTCCATCATATATATGGTTTACAGTTTTGTTCAATGGCTTTCAGCACCCTCACTATAAAAATTGTTCTAGCGAAACTGCATTCTCCAACTAAGCCAGGGGCAAAGATTCAGGGGACATGTAGGAGCATTGATGGAGACAGTGCAGGGAAAGCAGACTGGGCCACATTCAAAGGCTGGAGTCAGTAGGGGGCTGAAAACTGAAGATGAGATCAGGGTTGAGCCTTACTAACCTGTGTCCCCATCTGGAAAAACTGCGAGGAGAAGCAGGCACATCCATCCCATTCAGAAGACTCCTGGTCTGTGAGTTATTTTATATTTTTATTTACAATATTCGATTCTTTTCTAATTAGTAGAGAGTAGGGTTGGGTCTTTACTTATATAGAAGAGAAATTTAGATTTTACACTAAAACTTGAAAGCCCTGTATCGTGCTTAAAGTTGGACAACTATTTTGTTTTAAAATCAAATACAGTTTTAACAACGTTGTTAACATTGTGTTGCAATTTTATACAAAATTGTGTTTTCCCTGTCTGAACAGCACATTTTGCTCTGAACATTTTTTTGAGGTATAGTTTTACTAAAACTCTTTGGTTTCAAAGATCTTGAAGCATTTCTTTGAGTGAATATTGCTAGGGATTTCTATCATTACAATTCTTTATATTAAATTGAAAATGAAACATACATTGTTTATTTACAGAATGTCTATATATATAATTAAAATTAATAATTTTCTTCAAAAAGTGTTAACAGTGGGACGCAGTGCCTTTTGCAGCTACACTGATTGGCCTCAAGGAAAAAAAGTTTAGGAATTCCTGACACAGAACACCACATTCTCCATAGAAGCAGAGAAGGAGTTCGGGGTGGAAGGAGAGGGAGGAAGGGCAGGCAGGATCCCAGACTCTTGTTAGAGGGGTTTGAAGGGTTTCCAGTCACTACTGGAGTCCATGGACTGCCACGTAAGTGTTCTGCACTTTGCCAGTGGGATAATTCCTTTTCCCCGACCCAATCTAGATTACATGTTTCTGGGGTAGGACCCATGTTTCTCCATCTCTTCAGTGAAACCCCTAGCATGGTACTGGTCAGTATAAAATAAAAGTTAATAATATCATGGAGGAAACACACAGATTTTGATCCGTAATATCAGTCTAAACATGGAAAGTATGGGGTTAAAGATTAACTGCAAAATCTTCTTGCTTATGGGGTAGTCCTCACTGCAATGTCAGGAAAACCATAGATTTTCTAACAGCCATGTTCTAGGCTTTATGGATTTTTCTCTTCCTTAGTGCATGTTTGCTAAGAAATTGAAAGAGATGCCATTGGATATGTTCCAGGGGGTATCAGAGTCAGTTCAGTAGAGATCTGCATGTAGAAGTATTATCTCCATCAGTTGCCTTATTTTGTTTCCTGCCCCTTTAGTTAGTTTTTTTTTTTTTTGTTTAGGTGCAAGGCTGCACAGACTGGGTCACCAAAGAGTCTAGTGGTAATGGAGCTACCACCAGGTACAACAGAAGACTTGAAGCGGGAGGCAAGTTTCTCCTGGACACAGCTAGAGGGGGTGGAGCATAGAACCCTCCTGAAGACTTTGAAACATTGAAAAGAAGTCCATTAAAAACAGATCCGTAGGAAGGATAAGTGCAAAGTAGAAGCATCAGCCCAAGCTGGCGATTTTTATGTATTTACCTCACCAATTGGTGAGATGTTGCAAGAAGCAGGGGATTTGATTTCTGCGAGTTGTAGGAAACAGGCATACAATAAATATTTGAGGAAAGTGTAGTCATGTGACCAAAGGTCAGGACTAGGAGCCAAATCTGGGTTCTTTTCCTGGCTCTGCCACAGACTTCTTGGGTAACTTCATTCAAGCCACAAACTTCCCTTTGGCTCAGTTTCCCCATCCGTGAAATGAGTGAAATTATATTTATTTAACTGAAGTGTTGTGAAGCTAAATTTGTTAGTGTTTGTAAAGCGGAGACCTCTTATAAGGGAAGGTGCTACATAAGTGCCAGTTATTAGTTTGAATACATTACAGATTAATTTATTCTACATAAATACATTATTTGTATTGCAGTAATGCCTAGATGAGCTAGCTGTATAGTGCTAGACACTGCACAGAGATAAAAAAGAGCTAGTCCCTACCCTGCAGAGCTTATTTTCAAACCAAGGCTGAGGTTCACTAAGAGAAAAAAAATCCATAACAAATCCTGGGTTCTATATAAACCTTTCATACAATCGTTAACTGACTTTGTACATTTAACCATCAAATATAGACTGTGGTCTGAGTTTTTTAAAAACAATCTGTATCCAGAAAGCTATCACTCTCAGGCTATCCCTAAATCACATGAACCTCAGCTGTCTTGTTTCCAAGGTGTGCACCCATCACAAAAAAAAAAGTCCTCCCTCCTTTCCTCAGTTCCTCTTTTTGTGCATATGTCAAGTACTAGCATTAAGGCAACCCTAAGGGGAATAGCATTTCAACTCTAGAAAGTTAACATAAGGATGATCATGTACCATGCCCTTATTATGACAGCTTGTTGAGAAATAGAAAAGACAAGGGATGGGGAACATTAGTTTCAGTTCCAAAAACTAAACTATTGAGATGCAGAATGCTGGTAACTTAAAAAATGCAACAAAACACTTCAGCCTGCTAAATAAAAAGCTATAGTAAATGTATAGTTTCTTCATCTGCAACAATAACCAAAAATTAATCTCAATGAATAAGGTCCCTAAGGGACCTTCTGATTGCTATCCTCCCCTAGCATAGATCTCTGTTCTCTCACTCTCCCTCTTTCACACATACAGACCCTCTCCATCCATAACACCCATCTCTCTCCCCTTGAACTATGGGTTGGGTTGGAGACTAGTGCAGGAGCTGTTTCCATTAGTTTATGCCAAAGGAGAGTTTCTGCACAAGGGGATTCCACTGATAAACTACATCGGTAGTCTGTTCATTCTGCGCTGCTCTGACTGGAGAATCTGGCCCAATATATTTAACAAACTCTGCGATATTTTTCAAATAAATTATTTATCCTTCATTATTTGCTCAAATTGGTGAACAATTTGGAAATATTTGAAAGAAAATCCTGATTTTTTACAAACATTTTCAAATAAAAGATTAATATACAATTGTTTTAATCATATGCTCAACTCTACTCCTAAATTGTCCATTTCTTCCTTGAAATGTCCCTTAGTCTCTTTCATTCCTATAATGCCTGTCTCCATCACTGCTATTCTCTGTGCATTCTTTTCCCCTTCATGACTTTCCAGTCATCTCATTCGCCTCCAATAACGCCTGTTGTCTCTTTAATAGGCCTCAATGTGATGTTTTAAAATTTCCTTTCAACCTCCTGAATAATTAAATAGCAGTAGTATAATCCCAAGTACCCCTATCTTTTACTGTGCTGCTCAATAGCCTAAACAGAGGTAAAGGTACTCCTGCTATGAAAATTGCTATTTATACTTACTTCTATGTATTTAGTGTGGGATTACATATCTATCGATTTTGAAAAATAGTCAGCTCACCTAATCAAAGTCATGTCCCAAATCCTGAAGCCAATGGAAAATTTTTCCAGGGGCTTTAGGTCAGGCCATAAGTATGAGTATGGGTAACTTCCTCACCCATGGAAATCTCAGAAAGGAGACTGAACTGAGGACAAAGCAGTTGTGCACTTCAGCAAGTTTGTTCCTTGGTGTCAGGCAGTGCCCTGGAGGTGCAAAATTCGTTAGTGCAGGCAAATACACAGGTGTGTGATAACAAAGTGCTTTTTAATCCTAAAAGTGCAAAGATGGGGTTTAAAGGGAACAAAAGAAGTGCAGAGATTCCAGAAGGTCAATATGTGCTCAGCTTTGACCTTGTCACTTGATGACAGTTTCCCTACTGGTCCCCTGAGATTTGCAGATGTGTACAGGTATCGTTAGGAGATAAGTGGGTGAGCCTTATTTTTCCATTCGATGGTGGTAGTAGTAGGTGCATTTGTGAAGATGTTTGTTAGAAAACCGTTGCACTTCTCGTTCATGTCCATGATCTGCCTGCCATGACTTACCACTTGTCGCCCCAGCTCAAAAATATATATATATATATATATATTGGAATTGACTGGTGTGGAGAAAGTAAATAAGGAAATGTTGTTTACTCCTCATAACACAAGACCTGGGGGGGGGTGTCACCAAATGAAATTAAAAGGCAGCAGGTTTAAAACAAACAAAAGGGAGTATTTCTTCACACAATGCACAGTCAACCTGTGGAACTTTGCCAGAGGATGTTGTGACGGCCAAGACTATAAAAGGGTTTAAAAAAAGAAATAGCCATTGATGGACCTATCCTCCTGAATTTATCTATTAGCCTGGATGGGCAGGGATGGTGACCCTAGCCTCAGTTTTGCTAGAAGCTGGGAATGGGCAACAGGGGATGGCTCACTTCATGATTACGTGTTCTGTTGATTCCCTCTAAAGCATCTGGCATTGGTCACTGTTGAAAGATAGGATACTAGGCAAGACGGATCTTTGGTCTGACCCAGCATGGTCATTCTTACATTTGTATGCATTGAGTACATAGAAGCTGGTGTCAGTGGTGAGATGCCACCACTAACGCATGAGGAGGACTCACCAGATTCCTCACAAGTGGTAAGTCATGGCAGGCAGATCATGGACATGTACGTGAGCAACTGATTAATTGGCACACCTAAAGAAGTCTATGCCCTTTCAGACTCCCTCAGAGAACCAGCTATCCTAGTCATGGCCTCTGCTCTGACCCCCTGCACAAACACCAGGTCTGGGGGTAATACCTATTCTCCCAACCCAATGAGAACAGAATAACCCAGCACCTGATATGGTAGGGAAGTTCATGCTGCATTTGAATGGGTGGAATGGTTACACACAGAAGCTTGGACTTTTCACCTGGGGGATGGTTCAGTCAAATGTCTTTACAGGTGGCCCCAGATTGTACTTAACCACCCTGGCTTCCTGATAAATGACACTTTGTTTTGCCATTGAATCATATGGGTCAAACCTTCAGCTTGCAAGGAACTTTTGCAACTGTATTTGTAACATTTTTCAATAAAACTGGTTTTAATTGCTAAATATGACTGAGAGAACATTTTCCCTCTCCCTCACAATACCAGGTTTGTTCTGCAAATCTGTAATACTGATGCTGAGTTCATGATGGTATTGATCAATCTGATTGTCAGATAATACAACATTTTTAATACATATCTAGCTTTCATCTCTGGAGGCAAAAGTAGCTTTTTGTCCTCCCAAATATAGAAGTGATTGCACTGAAAATCCAAATGGAGCAATGTAATAACTCATTCACAGCCACATACATACAGTCATTGTCATAAGCCCACTGGTAACAGCTAGTACCAGGAATGGAATTCACAACCTTTGGCCCAAAAAAAAAAGTTAGTTATACACCTGCTGACCTAAATGAATAGCTTAGCTAATTCAGCAACTGTTGGTCTATGCGGTGGCAACCGGTAGTAAACACACTCACTGCCTAGTATATCATACTCCTAGAAGATGAAGTAATTTGCTTTCTTATTAGCCCATATATATTGTGACAAAGTTCCTCCTCTACCTTGGTGGGTCCTGCGCTTGTGGGTCAGGGAATAGCCCAAAGACCTTCCCCTCTGGTGGAACCTACAGTCAAGGTCAACTCCTCCTGTGTCTGATCAGGAGTTGGGCAGTTGGCGAGGGGGTGGAATCTGGGCCTGCCCTCTACTCCTGGTTCCAGCCCAGGGCACCTGTGGACTGCAGCTGTCTAGAGTGCGTCCTGGAACAGTTGTGCCACAGCTACAACTCCCTGCGCTACTTCCCCATGGCCTCCTCCCAACACCTTCTTTATCCTCATGACAGGACCTTTCTCCTGGTGTCTGATAATGCTTGTACTCCTCAGTCCTTCAGCAATGCACCTTCTCACTCTCAGCTCCTAGTGCCTCTTGCTCCCAGCTCCTCGCATGCACATCACAAACTGAAGTGAGGTCCTTTTTAAACTCAGGTGCCCTGATTAGCCAGCCTGTCCTAATTAACTCTAACAGTTTCTTCTTAATTGGCTCCAGGTGTCCTAATTAGCCTGCCTTAATTGGTTTCAGTAAGTTCCTGCTTGTTCTGGAACTGCCCATTACCCTACCCAGGGAAAAGGGATCTACTTAATCTGGGGCTAATATGTCTGCCTCCTAACACTCTCCTGTAGCCATCTGGCCTGACCCTATCACAATATGTTAATATAAGGTGAGACGGGTTGAGTCACAGAGACCCCATTGGGACTGCCACCTGATGTGCTGGGACTGCCTCTGAGCCCATTTTCCCTGGCAGCCTGGGACTTCAGTGCCCTGCCTAGTTTGAGCCAGACATGCTAGCTTGCTACAAGCCCAGACCCAGGTCTGAACCACGTCCCACAAAAGCTGCAGGCTTAACTGAAAACAGCCTGAGAATGCTCCTCTCTCCAGCTCCCACACACTCAATTCCCAATGGGATCGAAACCTCAGATAAATCCCTTTTACTCTGTATAAAGCTCTCATAAATTGTCCACCCTTTATAACACTGATAGAGAGATATGCACAGCTGTTTGCTCCCCCAGGAATTAATTGCTTGTTCTGGGTTAATTAATAAGCAAAAAGTGATTTTATTAAATATAAAAAGTAGGATTTAAGTGGTTCCAAGTAATAAGAGACAGAACAAAGTAAATTACTAAGTAAAATAGAACAAAAACACAGAAGTCTAAGCCTAATACTGTAAGAAACTGATTACAAATGAAATCTCACCCTCAGAGATGTTCCAATAAGCTTCTGTCATAAGTAGATAGGTAAGGTAAGGGTTAATTTTCTTTTACTGTAAAGGGTTTACAAAGGGAACCAAACACCTGACCAGAGGACCAATCAGGAAACAGGATTTTCAAAAGTAAGGGTGGGAACCTCTGGAGGTTTTTGGCTTTTGTTCTGGGTCTTTTTTGTTTTCCTCGGCTGTGGGTAACCAAACCTCTCTTAACGTCATCTTCTTTCCAATCTTTCTCCTACATCTGTGCAGTACAAAAGGACAAAGTAGTCGGCTGTGATGAGTGCTGTTGATTATGTATTTACATGTGTGTTGTACTGAATGTGGACTGGTTTAAAATCGGGCTATTCTATAACTCACGACTGTGTTATTTCATTTCTTAGACAAGACCTTGTACTGAATCTTTTATGACAGTTTTACTGTTGTTATATTTTCTTCTTTTTATATTAAAGCTTCTTTTCAAAACCTTGTGGAGTTTCTTGATTCCTAGTGCGGCAGGATCAATAATAGGCCATCCAGGTATCTGTCTCCTCACGGAGACAGAGGGGGAGGGAGAAGCATTACATTCTGTGTTTGACTTTCCTATTTGTTCCCAGACAGAACGCGAACGCTCAGGGATAGGAGAGAATAGACATCAATCTGCTGTCTCACTTGTGTTGAAGATTTTCCATCTCGTTTACTGCCTATAGAGCCTAGGGGAGGTGAATCTCTGGGTAAATGTGATAGCTGGGACTAGCTTGACTGCTAGCTCGGGGGAGGTTAGCTCTCTGGTTTGCATCTCGGAAGTTAAGCTTGCCTGCCCGGCTCACCCAGGAGGGGGAGCTGGGCGGATAGAATAGGGGACCAGGGGCTTGGTTCTTGGGGTCGCTCCCAGGGAAGTTCGGGGTAGCGGCGCGAGAGGGGGGTCCCCCCAAGGAATTTGGGGAACCCAGGCTGATAGTAGCCTCAATACTATCTGGTGGCAGCAAAATAAGATCCAAGCTGGGTATAAGCTTGGGGGAGGTTCACAGTAAACACTCAGATGTTGAACTCTAAGTCCAGATTTGAGACAGACGTTTACCACAGCTTCTTTCACAGACTAGACTCCTTTCTAGTCTGGACCCAATCTTTTCCCCTAGTACAGTCCTCCTTCCAGCTCTGGTGGTAGCTAGGGGATTTCTCATGACTGCAGCCCCCTTTGTTCTGTTCCACCCACTTATATATCTTTTGTGCAAGGCAGGAATCCTTTGTCCCTCTCTGGGTTCTGCGGCAAATTACCGGTACTGTTATGCTGGGTCTCGCGCTTTCTCTTCTTTGGGTAAGGTTCAGGGCAACATTGCTTGCCTCTGAACCAGTTCTTAATCACTCCCCTAGTGTCCTTGGAGGAGGGGAGTGGAGAGGGATGGACATGGGCCCACCCTCTTCTCCAGGTCCCAACCCAGGGGCCCTGAGGTTTGTGGTGAACCACTTGAACTAGCGGTTCCTTCCCCTGGGTTACTTCCCTCTCCTGCCCTTCAGCTTGTGAAGGGGCTTCTTGCCCTCCTTCTATACAAGCCAGGTGCCCCTTACCTAGGGTTTCGTTTGGATTTCTCAGCCCACCGCAGCACTCCTCCAAACCCAACCCAACCCTTCCTGCTCCAACTCCCACACTGTCTGACTGAAGCAGAGGTTTTTATCACATGACTGGCTACGAGTGCTCTAATTGGCTACAGATGCTCTGATTGGCTACAAGTGCTCTAATTAATCTATAGCAAACCTTCCTCCCCTTACAGGGAATAAGGCTTCCTGCTAACACTCTCCTGCTGCCCTCTGGCCATGCTGTATCACAGTTCCCACCCTTCCTTCTAAATGAAAAAGCACCAGGTTAAAGATGGAATCCAGTTCAGGTGACGTGATCATATGGCACTGTAAGACCTCATTACCCACTTGTAAGTCTTCCTGTATATGTGGTGTGCTGGAAAGTAAACAGAACCATTTACAACCATTTGTCCTGGTTAATTGGACCCATCAAGATTACAAGCCATCAGTAATGGGACCCATCAACATTCGAAGCCACTCTTTGCATAATTACAATAGGATCTCAGAGTTATATTTCATATTTCTAGTTTCAGATACAAGAGTGATACATTTATACAAATTGGATGACCACAGTAGATTATAAGCTTTGTGATGATACCTTACAAGAGACCTTTTGCATGAAGTATATTCCAGTTATATTATATTCACACTCATTAGCATATTTTCATAAAACTATATGGAGTGCAATGTCACTTAAGGCCAGGCTTTCTCATACACTTTCAAACACAAAAAGAAGCTTGCTAAAATGAGAGACTGTTTTTTGCCTCTAAAAGATGTAGTTTGAAAGTATCAGATTTTTTATGAATCAGGTCAAACTGATTTCTTTAGAGCTAGGCAATTTAAAAAAAAAAGAATTTCCTTCATGATTTGATAGATTTGAAAGTTACCCACTCCAGCAGTGGTGGTGGTCTTAAGGAGATCTTATACTATGAATAAACTATTTTTATTTAAACATGGTAGAATCCAGTAAGCTGAACACCTTCATTACCCTCATCTCCCTGCAGTCTGAAGTTCAATATTCCAAGATGGAGGGTGACCTTATATCTTCTTGCTCCTGCTGCCACTAGACATCACAAAACACATCTTGAGACACATTTTCCCCAAGCAATGATCACAAGTACACACACTCAGAACAACCCCAATGTTAAATCCTCCTTTCTCCACCTCATTTCCATGTACCCTGCATGCATTCAGCAGAGGAGCTGAAATTCTTGAGTTATGACTTCCTTAGTCTGCAAAATCATTAAACACTGAAAAGGACCGCAAAGTAAGCATATACAGTAAAATAGCATGAAGTATTCCTTCCTTTCCTAAAAAAAATATTCTCTTTATTTAATACCTTAGGATGTTTGGAAGGAAAGGTCCTGGCTGTTCAGTCAACTTCCATCACACTTCCAGATTCTGCCTGAGATTTTCAAACCCACATCAAGGATTTGAACGTCCCCTTTCCATTAATTCTAATTACCACCCCCTGCCCTTTTATTCCTTTTTCAGCAGGAATATGATTTAAAACAACCAAAGTGTAAACCCTTGCGGTAAAGAGTTTGTTATGGAAGTGCTGGCAGAACCATAACTCTGATAGCATTGTGATCCATACATATTGTCTATGATCAGACATCACCAATGGAACAAGAAATGTTATTTGAGCTAGCGCTCAATGCCCATTTTTTTTTGTTTTTGCAGAACGAATAAAGGAAGGAAATCCAGCATTGAGTAGAATGTGTTCTGACAGAGTTTTGTATGTTTCTTAACTGACTGAGCCAGTTGTAATAAGCTACTGTACATGCCAGAAATGAAACCTCTTGCTCATTGCCCTTGCTTTGACTTTTTTTAATTATCTTTCTTTTCAGAAGACCATTTCCAGAATTCACTGCAAAGAAATCCAATTGAAATGCAGTACAGGGGACCACTATGCCACCTAAAAATGGTAGGATGTGCCTTTAAAATTCACTTTGTGCAAAATAACACAAGGTTTTGCACTAAACTTCTTAAAAGCTATCTTTTGAAGAAGATAGTATTAAAAAAAATTAGGCAAATTATTCATACATTTGTTTCTTCTGCCCTTGGAGATTATAAACAACCCAAGGCAGCTCATTTTAGCAAAGTGTTTGCTGTCAAGAAGCAATGAAGTGCAAATAGAAGCCAACTGAACTTAGCAATTTGTTTACCCAGGAAGACAACAGCTGGAGAAAAAGAGTATTTTAATAATTAGCCAGTCACATTAGCTAAGGGACATATTGGTATATGATCTAGCATTATAATAAGGAGGCTGCTGCTTTGAGATTATAAATAGTTAGTAATTAACCTCCTTCAAGATCAAGAAATTTGCCTCAGTGGATCTGGGGATTGCTGGGGAGCTACGCATGATCCAGAATATCATTCTTTGCCTCTTTTCCCAAACCCTCAGGCAGTTCTCCTCTTCCTGTAGAGATACTGCAGTTCTCAGTACTGATACCTGGAAACTTTTCTGACACATTCACTGATCCTTTCTTTCTTGAAAACAAAAGCTTCACAAACCAGAAATAAATTTTATATTAACTACATATCAGGTATCTGGAGAAATTATAACTCGGGTAATCGTGCATGCATGTATCTGGTATGTGCTTCTGAATGATCTAAGGGGGAATTCTTAATTGTAGGTAAATCTTTGAGTCAGTTATAGGCAATTCCTGCCAAATGTAAACAGTGGTGAATTTTTAATGGGTGTCGTACACTCTAATTATCTGCTCCCTGCTGGTACATACAGGGAGCAGGAAAAGGCACATTCTTCTTTAAAATTTCTACACACAAAGTACCTAATCCAATGCATTAGATCCTTGATGTCACTGGGCTTTTCATCAAATCTTACCTTACCCAAAAATTACATGCAAAATACAAGACTAGAATCTTTTTCTTTTCTGACAACTAGCATGTCTTTTTAGTGTCAAAATTCTATTGTGCTTGGATCTGTAGAATAGTGGTTTAATATGCATCCTTTTAGATGAATGAATTTGCTTGAAATGAAAAATTAGAATTCCATATGGGTAAAGATTTTGGACCATATAACATAAGGCAAGGAGCTATAATATGAAAAACAGTACTAAAGGAAGTTTTTTCCTTATCCTACAGTACATATGTAATGTATTGGTTTAGTTTGTCTGAGTGAGATTGATCTCTAATGGCTGACAATAGAAAAGGACTGATTGCTGCTTAAAGCTTTCCTTTAGTTCAAGAGATACAAGCCTGTGTTTCTGGAGATGAAGGAACAGAGTTCTAGGCTCAGTTCCTCATTTGTTCATGTGAGGGAGAGATTTACCTAATGGTATCTGGTTCCAACACAACTCACTAAAATGATGCCAAAGTGACTTCTACAGTAGTTTGGGTCTTGCTTAGTTCAGTATTGACATAATAGTACAAAATCATATATGCCGGCTAGCTGTTCAACTTTCCTGGAATCTTGAGTATTTCCCAATCTCAAAAGTGTGGCAGGTTACAGCTGTACTCAATAGCACAAAAGTGGCAATAGGATAATTTCAATGCCTGGGATTTTTCGCAACCAAAATGCAACCTCTCCCCCCTCCTTTTTTTTTCTTTTTTTTTTTTTACTTATAGAACACTTGTCTGTTTTGTTTTCTTCCAACTTATGTTTAAAATATTATTCCAATTAACATACTTTCTGCTGCTGATACTGTATCTTCAAAATGGAAGTTTTACAACACTTCTGTGTTTTCTTCCAGGGTAATTGAAACCTCAAAACCAGTGGCCAGAAGCTCTGATACAAAAGCAAGAGAAATGTAATTTATCTCAGAGCAGCATTCATTTCTCTCTTGCCAACATTGCAGCTGTTGATTTTGGCAAAAAAGGTCTGTTTATAGAAGAGAAGCCAAAAAAGTACAGTTCTGTCAGTTGAGGGCAATTTTGTATAATCCACAATGTCAGGACAATACCATTACACTATTTCCCGTCTTGATTGTGCCATGCAATGTTTGAATCAAGCAAACAAAAAGTGATGAACAGCAAAACAAAAGTCTTAAAATGACTAATAATTTTCCTGCAAGCAAACCCTCCTGGATTGTGACTTTTCTCAAGTGTCAGGAACTAAAAAAGGTTGTTTGTACTGGATTAATACTTACTTGGGAGACTATCCAGGAAAACTTGGGCTGCTTCAGGAAGTAATGTTGGTGATCACTGAATCATAGAATATCAGGGTTGGAAGGGACCTCAGAAGGTCATCTAGTCCAACCCTCTGCTCAAAGCAGGACCAGTTCCCAACTAAATCATCCCAGCCAAGGCTTTGTCAAGCCTGACCTTAAAAACCTCTAAGGAAGGTGATTCCGCCACCTTCCTAGGTAACTCATTCCAGTGCTTCACCACCCTTCTGATGAAAAAGTTCTTCCTAATATCCAACCTAAACCTCCCCCACTGCAACTTGAGACCATTGCTACTTGTTCTATCATCTGGTACCACTGAGAACAGTCTAGATCCATCCCCTTTGGAACCCCCTTTCACGTAGTTGAAAGCAGCTATCAAATCCCCCCTCATTCTTCTCTTCTGCAGACTAAGCAATCCCAGTTCCCTCAGCCTGTCCTCATAAGTCATGTGCTCCAACTCCCTAATCATTTTTGTTGCCCTCCACTGGACTCTTTCCAATTTATCCACATACCGTCTTGTAATGTGAGGCCTGAAACTGGAACACACTCCAATGAAACAGTCCTCACCAAGATTGATATTAAGAAGGGGAATGATCACATCCCTCGATCGCTGGCTAATCGCCTAACTATACAGCCCAAAAATGGCCATTAGCTCTTTTGCATTCACACTATTTCGACTCATATTCAGTCTCATCGCTGTAACCCCTAGATCCTATTTCCACAGAAGCTGCCTGATTCCATTTCAGTTCCTAGTCTTGCAGATGCAATGGGATCCTTCCCATTCCCTAAGTGCGGGACTCTGCACTTGTCCTTGTTGAAACTCAACAATCTGTTTGGCCAATCCTTATTGCTATGGTCCTCTGTAGCCTCTCCTACCCTCGTCACCGTATCTACCACTCTAACGCCAAGGTTAGTTGTCACTGCAAACTTGCTGAGGTAAAATTACCATGCCATCCTCCAGATCATTAATGAAGATATTTGAATCAAAACTAGCTCCAGAGGCCAAACCCCATGGTCGTGCATTTTCTGGTATAACGAGCTGCCAACTTTAGACATGGAGCCCATTGATCACACCCGTTGAGTCCCCACAAATCTAGCCAGACTTTCTATCCACCTTATAAGTCATTCATTCCAGCCCATACTCTTTAACTTAGCTGGCTAAGAATACGTGGGAGACCTTATAAAAAGCTTGTGCTAGTCAAGGAAATAAACACATACAGTGCTTCCCTCAATCCCACGAGAGCCACTTTATCTCCTCACAGAGAGGCAATTAAGGATTAGTCAGGCATGATGTCCTGTGAATTCATGCTGGCTGTACGATTCGCCTTTCTTTTCCTCCAAGTGCTTCAGAATGAGTTCCTTTAGGACCATAGCCCCCATGATTTTTTCCAAGGAACCTGAACGTGAGCCGCCTGGCTGATATTTCCCCTGGATCCTCCGTCTTCCCTTTTTTAAAAGATGGCACTAACATCAGCCTTTTCCAGTCATCCCGAGGACACTACGCCTCCGATTGCCATAGAGTTTCAACTGATAATAAGGCCATGGCGCGCTGCACATCACATTCTCGCTCAACGAAATCCTCAAGCCACCCTCTGTCACATAGCGATCACAGGCCAATGATATGAAATCTCAGGCTTTCACACAAGAGTACCTAACCCAACTCTACTTTCCCCACAGAGAACTTGTCACCTCCTCCCCAACGTGCTCTCAGGCACGTAGTCTGAGAAACTGACTTTGTTGGAAGTACATAAGGCAAAAATATCATTGAGTACATTAGCTTTTTCAGCATCCCTTGATTACCGCAAAGTTCCTCCCTCATTCAGTAAGGGGCCCACACTTCCTTGACCTTCTTTCTGTGTGCTTACATAGCAGAGAACACCCTTCGTGTTACTCTTAGCAATCCCTTGCTACGCAACTCGCAAGTCGTGATTTGGCCTTATTTGGCTAAGGATTTCGAGCGTCACGCATGCCGACGCAATTTATAATACTCCTCCCTCCGGTCGTTATAGTTCCAATCTGACCACTCTTGTATAAGCTTTTATTTTGTGTTAAGATCAGCAGCTAGCTGCCTGCCATTATAGCGTTAGCTTTCTACACATCGGGAATGGTTATGGTTCCTGAAACCGTTATGTCCCACCTAAGGATATCCTTTTAAATAACAGCCAACTCTCCGGGACTAAATGCCAGACTTTCCCCCCTACATTTGTATTTTTCTTCTCTCAGCAGGGGATCCTGCCCATCAGTTCCCCGAGGGAGTCAAAGTCTGCTTTTCTGAAGTCCAAGGTCCGTATTCTGCTGCTCTCCTTTCTTCCTTGTGTCACAATCCTGAACTCAACCATCTCATGGTCACTGCCTCCCAGGTTCCCATCCACTTTTGCTTCCCCTACTAATTCTTCCCTGTTTGTGAGCAGCAGGTAGAGAAGAGCTCTGCCCCTAGTTGTTTCCTCCAAGAGTTGCACCAGGAAATTGTCCCCTACACTTTCCAAAAACTTCCTAAATTGCCTGTGCACTGCTGTATTGCTTTCCCAGCAGATATCAGGGTGATTTAAGTCCCCCATGAGAACCAAGGCCTGCAATCTAGTAACTTCTGTTAGTTGCCTGAAGAAAGCCTCGTCTACCTCATCCCCCTGGTCTGGTGGTCTGTAAGAGACTTCCACCATGACATCACCGTTGTTGCTCACACATCTAAACTTAATCCAGAGACTCTCAAGTTTTTCTGCAGTTTCATACTGGAGCTCTGAGCAGTCATACTGCCCTCTTACATACAATGCAACGCCCCCAACTTCTCTGCCTCATCTCTCCTTCCTGAACAGTTTATATCCTTCCATGACAGTACTCCCATCATGTGAGTTGTCCCATCAAGTCTCTTATTCCAATCACATCATAATTCCCTGACTGTGCCAGGACTTCCAGTTCCTCCTGCTTGTTTCCCAGGCTTCTTGCATTTGTATATAGGCACTTAAGATAACCCGCTGATTGTCCTGCTTTCTCAGGATGAGGCAGAAGTCCTCCCCTCTTGTGCTCTCTTGCTTATACTTCCTCCCGATATCCCACTTCCCCACTTACCTCAAGGCTTTGGTCTCCTTCCCCCGGTGAACCTAGTTTAAAGCCCTCCTCACTAGGTTAGCCAGCCTGCTTGCGAAGATGCTCTTCCCTCTCTTTGTTAGGTAGAGCCCATCTCTGCCTAGCACTCCTCCTTGGAACACCATCCCATGGTCAAAGAATCAAAAGTCTTCTCTCTGACACCACCTGTGTAGCCATTCTTTGACTTCCACAATTCGATGGTCTCTACCTGGGCCTTTTCATTCTACAGGGAGGATGGATGAGAACACCACTTGCACCTCAAACTCCTTTATCTTTCTTCCCAGAGCCATGTAATCTGCAATGATCCACTCAAGGTCATTCTTGGCAGTATCATTGGTGCCCATGCGGAGAAGCAGGGAGGGGTAGCGATCCGAGGGCTTGATGAGTCTCAGAAGTCTCTCCATCACATCATGAATCCTAGCTCCTGGCAAGCAGCAGACATCTCGGTTTTCCTGGTCGGGGCAGCAGATAGATGACTCAGTCCCCCTGAGGAGGGAGTCCCTGACTACCACCACCCGCCTCTATCTCTTGGGAGCAGTGGTCATGGAACCCCCATCCGTAAGACAGTGCATCTCATGCTTCCAATTGGTGGGGTTTCCTTCTGCTCCTTTCCCTCAGATGTATCATCTAATCCACTCCCCACATTAGTACCTGTAGAGAGAACATGAAAACGGTTGCTCACCTGTATCTGCATTGCTGGTACATGGACACTCCTCTTTCTTCTTCTGCAGGTCACATGCTGCCAAATTTCTTCACTGTCCTTCTGTCCCCGCTATGCAGCCTGCTCCGATTCTTCAGAATGTTGTGCCCGTAGAAGCATATCCTGACATCTGTCCAGGAAATCATGAAAGTAGCATGGAAAAAGCATCTTAATGTGTTTGCATTTCATCATCGTCCCACTTTAGGCACAGTTTGGATCCTAATTCCCCTGTTTGCCTGCATCCTCATTTCCATGGACTCATAGGTGGAATTGGGGCCAGATTTTGAAAGGTATTTAAGTGCCTAAAGATGTAAATGGGCACCTAATGGGATTTTCAAAAAAGCCTATGTGCCCAACTCCCTTTGATTAGGCATCCAGTGGGGATTTTCAAAAATATTTATCTGCACTTTTAGGAGTCTAAATACCTTTGGAAAATCTGGCCTTTGTTGCCTACTCTTCACTCTAGTGCTCTTTTTCTTTCTTTAAGATTATTTATTGCTGTATTAAGAGGGGAGTGTACATTACAACTGTAAACTAAACTCTATAAAGCCTTATTCTTGTCTTAATATTTGACCCAATGTTACGCAAAACAACATAACTCCTTTTGGAGCAAGAAATATTGCCAAACTAGGTAAATAGTTATGTGTCAGACATAGGGAGTGAACCTGCTACTAACTGACTACTGATATGGGTAAACAGTTTTTCATCCTCAACTGATTTGCTACTAAGATTGCCACTGTCTTCAGTGAGGCCAGGATTTCAACCTGAATCTGCAAAGAAGGAAGATATATTTTCTCCTATAATGTAAAAATCACTCAAGTGCAAACAAAAAGCTAACCTATAAGTTCTTTAGCCACACAGTACATCTTTGAATATTCAGCAAACTACATACTTGGCTGAAAATCAATTTGAATCTCTGCTTGTTAAAATAAATTTCACTAAAACTATAGTACATTTTCTCTAATAAGATAATAGTATTTTTTTCCATCCAGGTATCTGATATGCATATTTTGCCAATGATGTGAGGAGCAGAGTAAGAGGTATATTTTAAACACTTGTTTCATAGCAAGCAAGATATATCTAATTAAAAAAACAAACAAGGTACATGTAAAATTTGAAAGCAACACATATAGGCCAAAATTTTCAAATATGGGTGCCTAAAACTTAGTGATCGAAGGAGTGGGGGTGGGGGCGGTTCTGAAATGCTGAGTACTTGCAGATCCCACTAAAGTCAGAGTTGTGAGTTTTCAACACCTTTAAAAATCAGTTTACTTTTCTACTGGTACTTAAATAGGAATTTACTTTCTAGTTTTAGGTCCCAGATTTGAAAATAGCAGACATAAGTTCTAATACTTTCTTTGGAAATTGCCATCCCCCAAAGCCAAGCACAATGCCCAATTAACAGCACCAGGCTAAAACCATAGGCTTTGCACCACACCATGAAGGTCAATAGTAGAGCTGGTTGGAAAATGGAATTTCTATTACAACCTTTCAAAACTTGTATTTATTCCAAATTGGAACAAGAAGTTGACATTTCAATATTTCCCTCAACAAAAATTCAGAAGAATGTCAATTTGGAACCATTGAATTGTTTCATTTCTGTAAGGTCTGATATTCAAGTTGAATAATGCTAATTCAGTATATTAATATAACATCTAACAATATTATAATATATCAACTACAATTAGTATATTGAATTAGAAAAATGAATCAATGATAAAGTTGAAAGAAAACATTTCTAGCTTATCAAAATTGTTTCAATACTATTAAAATGAAACACAGTCTAAAAAATTTTACTAAAATGTTACCAGACTCACCATGTTCTCATTAAACATCTTGATTTCAACAGAAAACTTTTTTCAGCCAGCTCTAGTCAACAGAGTCTGGATCTGTTGAACCAGGACGGAAAGCAAAATTCTAAGTGAAGATTCTACTCTGAGAATGCCTTAAACCAACCTTTAGCCACTAAATTAGGGAATTTTAACTTCCGTACCCTACCGGCCCTCAGCTAATTAGACTGCATATGGGAAAAGATAAATAAGGGAAGAAATCTCTGCTGAATGCCATAGATGCAGGAGTATCTATGATCAAATATGGTAACTGATGCTTAGGTTGCTGCAGCAATGGGCACTTTACAAATATTTGAGAGCACAGATGAGACATCATATACTAGTACAAGGATAAGAGACTAACAAGGTGTTTCATGAAATACAAATGTTGCTAGAAGCACAATTGAGTTTAACTTTTCATTTATGCAGGTGTTCTTAATATAATTTGTATTAACCCCAAAATCTCATAGGAGTCCCATGGCATCACCAAAATTAATACAAGAAAATATTACAGCAAGGTCCATAGAAGATCACAATAGTTGAAGATAAATATTTATCAGAAACTAGGCAAGCACCGCCACACCTAGCAATGATTTTATTGATTACAAATGCCTAAGAAATACAGCTACAAAAGAGCTGATAACATAACTTGATATGGTTGTGATGCTATAAAAGACATCCATGGAATTCAATGACGCTAGTCAAAAATTGTGTTTTTCAATCTGAGGTAATAAATTTGCATAATGCAAAGATAAATTCTATCTAAACAAAAGTCATGCGTAGTTCAAAGAAAGAAATGAAATTGAACTGTCAGAAAAAGCAGCAGAGTGAAATATGGAAATTATAAACTCAAGAGTGGGGGTAAAAAAAAGTACAAAGACATAAGAAAATTCACTGACAATTGTAGAAAGAGGCACTGAAAATGACAAAGGCATCAATATAACTAACTGGAGGAAATATGGAAGTCCCCTGTCGAGGATAAAACTGATAAGGACAAAATTCTAAATCAGAAAAGAATTCTATTAAATTTCTATATCACAGTAGAGAACTGAATGGTATTACCAGTGTAACTCCAAACAGGCTAGCGGAAAAACTAAAGATTTATAAGGCCACCTAACTCCTCAGAAAACATGGCAAACCACAGAACCACCATGCTTTGTTTGCAACCCAGTGCCACAACTCTTAAAAATATACGGGCCAGCCTCTTTCTCCTTTCATTTATACTGGTACAAATTCAGAGCAGCTCAATTGCTCTTACACTGGTGTAAATCAGGAGTAACTCCATTAATAAGATTATGTCATTCTGACTTGGGTGTAAATTAGAGGAGAATCAGGTCTGTATACATTTAATTGGTGGGTGTTATGACTTACATAATGCACTCATGCTGCTGTGTCTTTGCCTGAGCATACTGTTATCATAGGACTCTGTAAGGATGAAAGAAGAAAATAAAGGAAAATATTGAAAATGACTGAAGAAATCATGATGAGGATTAAACAAACATACAGAGCACATCTCATTTGGGAATGACTGAAATTCCATTATTTATATGGACTTAAATACCTTACAGATGTCGCTTCCTCTGTACTATCATGTGGTTGTCATCCAGGTTTCATTTTAATTTAACTGTAAGATAATTATATTCTACATTGGGATGGCATTCATTGCACTCTTTTATTTGCCACAGATTCCTTCACAGGTTGTAGTTCTGCTGTTTTCTCTAGGGATTCCTTGTTAACTGCCTCATATCCATTATACAAAGTTAATGATCATTTATTTTTACCTCTCTTCAACATTGCCTGACTTAATATATTTCTAATTTTAGTTTTCTGGTGTATCTTGTAGAAAAGAAACCATCTTTTCATCCCCCTACTTGATGAGAATGGATGCAACTTAACATGTCTTACTGGGATTCAGCACAATCCTTTGTATTAGTGATAACACATCTCTAAATATTGTTGGGAGAGAGAGCAATGTTTTCCACAGCTCATCCTGTTCTCAGACAATTTGATTGCCAACATTACCCATTGCAGTTTTCCCCTTTTATAAAATGAATAGTTATTTATACGTTTCCTATTCAATCAATTCTAGAGCCAATCAAATATTATTCAATCATCTATACTATTGCTAATGATTAAAAACATTATCCCCAATCTTGCAATAGTATTGGACAAAAATATATCTGCTCCCCAGTGGGATAGATGTACCCTATTCTCCCTGAATAATTCGAGTGTTCAATAAAATATATGCAGATGAGTAAATACCAATCCCCTTTGATCACATGAATTTAGCCATCTCACTATTCATGCTCACCCTAGCTTGATCAACCTTCAAAGGTGGCATGTCTTCCCACCAACACACACCCTGACCCTTCATTGCAACATTTCAGACCAAATAATAATCACACACACATACACACACACACACAGAGGAAATAAAATCCTGGCTCTGTCCACGGAATAATACGTCCACTGCTTTCCCCTCATCCACAGAGCCAGTTATCTCATCACAGAAGGCATGATGAAGATCAGTTCAGGAATCTTTCATATGAAGGAAGACTTGAGGACAAGAATTGGGTGACAAAACATGGCACGGCCAGAGGTGTCTTGAGTTATGATAGGGACTTTATTTTATGCCTTTGAGATATGTATAATAATAAATTGTCCCATAACAAAGGTATTCTCAGCCCAAGGAAGTGTTGGATTATATGGAAGAACCCAGAGAGATAGTGAAAACTTTCTGCAGGGCATCTTCCTGCCATGATGGGGTACTCAGAGAGGGCTTGGCTTGTTAAATACCTCTAATTACTACACTCGCAGATGGTTATGTGTCTCAATGGGTACAAATGTAGGTGTGATTAGCTGAGTTGGCAATTTTGTGCCCACAGTATTCGTGTCTGGATTGATACATGGCTAAAATTCAAGTCCTATTCATTTTTTATCCTATCTTGTGTAAATATGGAGGCATTATTATTCCTACAAATAACTAATCCTTTTAGAACAGTACTACGCTCTTTGCTTAAGTATTATCTTGTGGGAATGGGTTCTATAAGGCCCTGGCTAATTGTATTTTTAAAATATTTCCATCTATCTAATTCTCATTTGTTACTTTCTAACTATACCATGGGTACACCAAATGAAATAAAAGCCACCTAAATAACATTCTCTAGACCATGTATCTCCCTATTATCACCTCTTATATCTACATAGCTAAACTGAAGTCCAAAGTGGACCATCAATGTTTCTGTAATATCCATTTTCAGATGGGATGACCAAAAGTGAATATAATATTCAAGATGAGGCATTAACACTGATTGATGTAATGGCATTATATTTCATTAATATTTTTATCCCTTTACAATAAAGCATAACATCTTGTCTGATCTTTTCATTACTAGTGTACAATGATTAGATGTTTTCATTGTCCTCCACAATGATACCAAGGCTTTTTCTCAAATGGGTACAGATTATTAATCAATAATTCACCAAGCACCTACCTAGTTCCAAACTCAAACAGTATTCAAATATATCAGCATGAACATAAAGGTTGAGATTTTTAAAAGCATTCAAAAATGGTCAGTTTGCTTTCGCTGAAGTAAATACTAAAACTCCCTTTGACTTCCATGGGAGCTGTTAGATTTTCAAAAATGTAGACAGCCTAACCCTAAAATAATTTCACCAAAGTTTTCTTTAACCAAGCCCGGGAACAAACCTTATCACACCATCCACTCCCTAACCCCAACCCTGAAAAAGCAATTTCTTGCAGACTTTTGAACCCATCAGTCTTTAAAAGTAATTTCAAATTGTTCCATCTGATGTTGTGCTTTTGTACACTGATTTTGTGGTTGTTGCCCAATCATCTAGTTGTATAGCTTTTTTGAAGTTCTTCAAATTTCCTTTAGTCTTGATTAATCTAAATATCCTTCAGATGTTTTCACCTTCCTGTTCACTCCTTCATTGAGATTAATATTGAATGAACCGAATTGTACTACAGAATCTCTATGGATAATACTTCCATGCTCGAATAATAAGAATATAGCAGTGGGGACATATTGCTGACCACCTGACCAGGATGGTGATAGTGACTGTGAAATGCTCAGGGAGATTAGAGAGATTATTAAAATAAAAAAAGTAATAATAATTTAGGATTTCAACTATCCCCATATTGACTGGGTACATGTCAGCTCAGGACGGGATGCAGAGATGAAGTTTCTTGACACCTTAAATGACTGCTTCTTGGAGCAGCTGGTCCTGGAACCCACAAGAGGAGAGGAAATTCTTGATTTAGTCCTAAGTGAAGTACAGGATCTGGTCCAAGAGGTGAATATAGCTGGACCCCTTCATAAAAGTGACCATAATATAATTAAATTTCACATCCCTCTGGCAGGGAAAACACCACAGCGGCCCAACACTGCAGCATTTAATTTCAGAAAAGGAAACTACACAAAAATGAGAAACAGAAATTAAACGGTACAGCACCAAAAGTAAAATCCCTGCAAGCTGCATGGAAACTTTTTAAAGACACCATAATAGAGGCTCATCTTAAATATATACCCCAAATTAAAAAACATAGAAGAGAATCAAAAAAAGAGCCCCATGGCTAAACAACAATGTAAAAGAAGCACTGAGAAGCAAAAGGCATCCTTTAAGTGGAAGTTAAATCCTAGTGAGGAAAATAGAAAAGCAAATAGATACTCTGACGAATGAAGTGGAAAAATATAATTAGGAAGGCCAAAAAAGAGTCTGAAGAACAGCTAGCCAAAGACTCAAAAAGTAATAGCAAAAAAAATGTTAAGTACATCAGAAACAGGAAGACTGCTAAACAGCCAGTGCGGCCAGTGGATGATTGGGATGCTAAAGGAGAACTCAAGGACAATAAGGCCATTGCAGAGAAACTAAATGAATTCTTTGCACGAATCTTCATGGTTGAGGATGTGAGGGAGAGTCCCAAAACTGAGCCATTCTTTTTAGGTAACAAATCTGAGGAACTGTCCCCAGCTGAGGTGTCATTAGAAGAGAATTTGGAGAAAATTGATAAACTAAACAGTAATAAGTCACCAGTACCAAATAGTATTCTCCCAAGAGTTCTGAAAGCACTCAAATGTGAAACTGGAGAACTACTAACTGTAGTCTACAACCTATCATTTTAATCAGCTTCTGCACCAAATGACTGGAGGATAACTAATATGATGCCAATTTTTAAAAGGGCTCCAGAGGTGATCCCAGAAATTACAAGCCAGTAAGCTTCACTTAAATACCAGGAAAACTGGTTGAAACTATAATAAAGAACAAAATTGTCAGGCACATAGATGAACATAACTTGTTGGGGAAGAGTCAGCATGGTTTTTGTAAAGGAAAATCATGCCTCATCAATCTACTACAATTCTTTGAGGGGGTCAACAAGCACGTGGACAAGGGGGATCCAGTGAATATAGTGTACTTAGATTTTCAAAAAGCCTTTGACAAAGTCCCTCACCAAAGGCTCTTAAGCAAAGTAAGATGTCATGAGATAACAGGGAAGGTCCTCTTATGAACTGGTAACAGATAGGAAACAAAGGGTAGGAAAAAATGGTCAGTTTTCAGAATGGAGAGAGGTAAATAGTGGTGTCCCCCAGAGGTCTGTACTCGGACCAGTCCTATTCAACATATTCATAAATGATCTGGAAAAGGTGGTAAACAGTGTGGTGGCAAAATCTGAAGATGATACAAAGATAGTTAAGTCCCAAGCAGACTGCAAAGAGCTACAAAAGAGTCTGTCAAAACTGGTGACTGGGCAACAGAATGCCAGATGAGCTTCAATGTTGATAAATACAAGGTAACGCACATTGGAAAACATAATCCCAAACTATACATATAAAATGATGGGGTCTAAATTAGCTGTTACCACTCAAGAAAGAGATCTTGGAGTTATTGTGGAATGTTCTCTGAAAATATCCAGTGAATGTGCAGTGACAGTCAAAAAAACAAACAGAATGTTGGGAATCATTAAGAAAGGGATAGATAGTAAGACAGAAAATATCATATTGCCTCTATATAAATCCATGGTACTCCCACATCTTGAATATTGCATGCAAATGTGGTGACCCCATCTCAGAAAAGATATATTGGAATTGGAAAAGGTTCAGAAAAGAGCAACAAAAATGATTAGGGGTATGGAACAGCTTTCATATGAGGAAAGATTACTAAGACTAGGACTTTTCAGCTTGGAAAAGAGATGACTAAGGGGGGATATGATAGAAGCCTATAAAATCATGACTGTTGTGGAGAAGGTAAATAAGGAAGTGTTATTTACTCCTTCTCATAACACACAAACTAGGGGTCACCAAATGAAATCCATAGACAGCAGGTTTAAGACAAACCACAGTCAACTTGTGGAACTCTTGGCCAGATGATGTTGTGAAGGCCAGGGAATATAACAGGGTTAAAAAAAGAACTAGATAAATTCATGGAAGATAGGTCCATCAATGGCTACTAGCCAGGATAGGCAGGGATGGTATCCCTGGCCTCTGTTTACCAGAAGTTGGGAATGAGTGACAGGGAATGGATCACTTGATGATTACCTGTTCTGTTCATTCTCTCTGGAGCACCTGGCATTGGCCACTGTTGAAAGACAGGATACTGGGCTAGATGGACCTTCGGTCTCACCCAGTATGGACATTCTTATGTTATGTTCTTATATATGTAACAAATGACAGTGTTAATATAGATCGTTAGTGCACTCTATTCACTATGAGGAAAATGAGCATTTTTAACCAGAGTCTAATCCATGATAGAAGCGCTTACCCTGACTACTCAATTTCACTAACAGCCACTTGTGATGGACTTTGTCAAATGCTATTTTTAAATCAAAATAAATATCAACAAATACTCCTTTATCATCCATTTTGTTGACTGTTTTATAGGCTGGAAAGAGTTTTCCTTTGCAGAAGGCATGCTGTTTTTTTCTTCTGTCTATCTAGGTGTTTTATAGCTCTATCTTTTCAATTAATTTACTTTATACTCAAAGTTCATTAGTAGATAGGATCACTCCTGGTTCCTGAGAATTATTTTAGATATATGTGCAACACATTCTGCCATCCAGTCTTATGGCATAACTTTACAAGCTTGGTATTAAATTGAGGATTTGTAATCTATGAAAAATGAGCCCTTTGTTATCAGTCTTAATATAAATTGTGCATGTTTTCTCAATATCTGCAAAATGTATATGGGTCACAAATGTGGTAAGGCAGTTTGATTATGAAAGAGAAAGCTTCTGTGCTGACCCCAAAAGTCTGGTATCAAATACAGCTGAAGAAAACTTCAAGAAAATATTCTATTAACATTTACTCATTTGTAAATGAACTCACTACTGTATTGCTTATTATCCTTGCAAAAATGGCAAATTTTGAGTGAACTGCAGAATATTTGTAGCAAACGTAGAATTCGTAAATATATGTGTTCATACAAGTAATCTGATTCTGTCAGGGAAGAAGAAATAGTCTATATGACCTATGTCTCCAAGCAAAATTAACCAGCAAAGCTCAACTGTTGGATATTCTAGCATTAGTCTGTTCATGCACAGTGTCTACATTACATGTAATCTAACTGTATTAAATACTTCTATTACCTATTTGTGCATGGGGAGGTTCTGGACTCTCTCTATATGATTGCTACTTGACAATGAAAATGAAAGGTGCCTGCTACCTCAAATCTTTTTTTAGGGTTGCATAGTATTAGCACATAAAAGCAAATGATCAGTGACCATAATTTTTAGCTGCAATTAAATTATTCATGTAACATACAAAATGATTCAATCCTCTAAAAATCTTCCATACCCTTTCCATAACCAGGATGTCAGGGAACAGGGTTCCCCACATGATTAACTTATTCATCCTAAGTTCCCGGAGGCCATAGAAGCTATTTTATTTGGCTCTCTACCCCAGTCCTAAACACTTATTTTATCATGGCCATAGATGGCCATAAAATGATGAAAGTTAATTCAAGGTAGAGATTGAGGGCACATCTCCTTATCCATTAACCCCAAATGGACAGTTACTTGAATATTCTAGATTGAGATGCCTCTTTCGCCAATATCCGTGGTATCTTGGCTGTCTGGCTGCCTCCCGTCATCATGACCCTTTATTTGGATATGCATTGTCTTCACATAAAACAGGCAGATAGCTACTTGTAGCTAGTATTCTGTGAATCTGCAGCTATGGAATTTGCCACAGAATCAATCTATTCCCAGGGAATTGTGCTTTTGAATCTAAAGTTTTCATTTAAAATATATCTGTATAAAGTCTCTTGCAAATGTAAGTAAAGGGTTGAGTCTGGACAGTTACTAGCATTCTGTATTGTGTGTGAAATTTCAATGCGAGAGATCTGGTTCTGAACTCACCTATTCTACTGTAAATTAGAAAAAACTAAACTGAAGTCAATGGAGTTTACACTAGTTTAAAAGCTCTGTAAGTGAGTGTCCAATCAGGCCCAATACCAGTAACACTTGATGAGGAGATATTTTTGTATCAGACCCAAGAGCCAACCTTATTATATTGTGAGTGTCTTCAAAGTCTAATAAACTCATTTTCAGCCTTCAAAATAGCAAAATCAACTTTTTCAGCCAAAAAGATTTACTATATGGTGATAAATAATTCCATTACCTATTTGTAACTTGCAATTCTTTAACTGAGTTTACTGTTTAGTTTAGCTCCTACACAACATTATTGTGTATATATTATGAGTGCAATTCAGGCTCTTATGAGCCTGAACTGCTTGGTAGGGGAAGTTGCACTGTCCAAGCACATGTACCTGGATAGAGGTCCACTCACAGAGTCCTGTGGGAAGCATGGGGAGTAGCATCCCTTCCTACACCTGTACAAGTTACAGGGGGTGAGGCAAAAGGTGGTAGACAGTGTGGGACAGCACACTTCCTTTAAAGGAGTAAGAGGGTGTTGACCAATGTGAACGTCAAACACAAAATAGTCTCTCTGGACTTCTCTGAAAATGTAACTATAGTTTTCATGTACCTGGCATGTCTATTAGGCATGCAGCACCTGACACTTCAAAACCTATCCTTTTCTGTTGCACCAGGCACTTTAGTTTCTCCCACAAAAATTTCTACTTATTATTGCAGTTGTGAGTCAATTGATGGCTCTTTTCTGTTCTTCCTATAAATTCTGTGGCTCATATCCTGTCCCTCATTTTTCTGTACCAATCTCATATAGCTGGCCCTGGCTGAGAGGATTTCTATCAGGGACGTTCCCCCTCAGGCTACAGAACAGCAGTGAAAATGCTTCACGCTCACTACAGCAGCCTGCATTGTCCTCCTTTCCACAGAAGCACTGGGCAGTGGACCTGAACAGCAGTAGATCCATCATTCCTTCCTTCCACTCTTCCCATTTCCTGCCTCCGCCCCACCTTCCTAACCCCACAGAAATATATAGTAGGACTTTTTGTGGTGCTATCTAGTTTCCTACATTGATACTTGTCACTATAATATCTGAGTACCTAAATTCTCCTCTAGGATACCTTGTTCCCTACATTTTACACCAACTCTAACGTACATCAGTCCTGCTCCCTTTGGAGCACCTCATGGCCATGAAGGAAGGAACAGGATTTGGAGGCTTGAAAAATTCACCCAGAATGTCCACTTACAATGGACAATTGTAAACTACTGCAGTCGTCACCCTTTATGGCCAATGATTGACTTAGAGAGGCAAGAGGGTGCTGCTGTTTCTTTGATTTAGGCTTTCTGCTCCAAAAAGGTGTAATTTTAAGAAATGATGGGATTTTATTTCCTGATTCTGAGCAGCTTTAGATCAAATTATGGGTACTTGCTTCCAATTTCTAGAAGTCTTCTGTCTGTTATAGGTATTGTTGCTGTTTTTACAATCCTATCACAAAGCCCAGCTCGGTGAGCTTAATACCAAGCAACAAAAAATTCTATTCATTCTAAATCAGCTACTAGGCATGGAATGGCAATTATAGTTTTTTGGCCAATGTGAAGGCTTTCTTGGGGACATTTTCCCTACACTAAAATCATTAAATCTATTTGCACTGAAATCATTTCTGCAGTCTTTAGGATTCATGCAAGATTTACTAAATAATTTCTGCTGCATCAGAAAACTGCCATATTGCATTGAGTTAATTGGTTTTTATAAAATACTGGTGTGAATGTGCTAAACTTCCCTGTCAGTCCTTCACATCAGAGCGCTGTTAAGTGGTTAATTGACAAGGAGCTCAAATCATTCCAAAAAAAGTAAGAAGAAAGCAAAAGGCTCAGTATTTCTAAGTTACTAGTCAAATTTTCTCAATATGCTGAGGTTCTTTGATATTTTATGAATGGAATTGTCCACTAAAATTAGAATCAAGACAAAGCAAAGAAAAATAACACTGAATTAAAAAATTTTGTTCTTACAATTTATTTTATGAGTGTTGTTTCTCCAGGTTGTTTTATTTTAATGTGCCAGTTTTGCAGTCTTCACTCAGGTACAACCCCCATTGCCATCAATGAAAGCCTTTGGAGCACAATACCTCTGAATTATCAGGGATTCGTTGCTCACTGTTAAACACCACATTTGAAAACACTACCTACCTATACAGCCTGGTCACTTTACCATAATATTGTATATTCCAACTTCTGCAAGCACCAGATCCAAGTCCAATTACAAAAACCGTAACTTGATGGGCCTTGAACACAAAACTTATATGGAGACATATGAGAAGGAATTCTCCTCCTCATCCCAGAAACAGGGAGTAGAAAAAGTCTTTCATAGCCCCTAACTAACTGCTGTCTGATCCACTGGCCAGTCCATTCCTGTGCATTTTGACCAGTAGTTACAAGTGGTTGCAGATCTACTGATCATGTTCTCAGCCCTCTCCAAAGTTAATCTAAAACTCAGAAATGGGTATGAATGGTATTACTTTGCATTTGCTGAAACTGAATTTCTTCTGCCATCACGCTGACAATTCACCTAGCCCTGTTCATTCCCTCTGACATTCCAAAGCCTTCCACAGACTTAAATAATTTTGTCAGCTGCAAACTTGGCTATTTCAACATTCAACTGCTTTTCCAAATCAACAATAAATGTACTAAACACCGGTAGTATGACAGAAGCAGGGATCACTGCACTGTTAAACTTTTTATCCCTACTTTTTATTTGCTATCACTTAGTCAATTTCTATGCCATAACAGTACTTTGTCTCTCACACCATGACTACTTAATTTCCTTTTGTAGCCTGAAAGGTCTGTCTCTGGATAACATTCAGCTCAAACTAGAAGCATGCTCAATATCTCAAAAGGCAGAAATCATCTGAGGTGATGGAAAGTTGGAGATCAACTGTGGAGAACCTCAGGTATGAATTTGGGTCAAAATACATGTTCAGCCAAGAAAAGAAGGTCCATTCAACTATTTTCAACCTCCATGCATCCTGTATCAGCATTCAACGCTTTCTTCCCCAATACACCATTAAGAAATTCTGTTCACTGATTTCAGCCCATAAATTTTGATGTTTTGTGTCTAGCCACATTTTCTAAAATGAGAAGTTTAAGGAATGATGTCATTGCACCCATTACAGCAATAAAAAGAAGATGCTACTTGTCTTATGTAAAATCACAGTTGTTTCAAAATATTATCTGGTGTCCCATGATTTTCTCTAATGCTGCTTGAAACACAAAATTTCTTAGCCAGAGCTTGACATAGACATGTCCAGAGCTGTTCTGATTTAGTTACCACCTTCAGTTCCAATTCTTAGTGGCCTCTGATCAACAAAGGAAGAAGCATAGCAATCTCAAAAAGTAATTTATATGAAAGAAAAGAGATGAAAACCACGAAAGCTAAGCAACCAAGTACAGTATGAAAGGACCTTGCTTATAATGAAAGAAACAATGATCTCATAGTGACTCAAAGAAAATGCTTGGTTATTTGTTAGCTGTTTGTGGATTTTTTATTTATGTACCTTTTTGTAACTCCTGTCTGGTTTATTTCTCTTGTAGAAATACTCATTTGTTGATAGTGGCAGCTTTTAATCAAACCTCAAAGTGCATCAGACAGAAATACAAGATAGAGGGGCACTATCCCTCTGAAAGTTGGCTTATATTTTTGATTTCTGTGCCACAGGGCTGTATTTTTCTCTTCTACCACATTGTTTCCTGACCTTTGCTTTTATACCCTTACTTCTCTAGTTTGTGGTCCCAGTTTTCCATCATCTGTCTAAGCATCCTCTATTTCATAAGTGATTCCTGAAGACATTCAGTTGTTTGGGGCAAAATCCTCCTTGCTTTATTCACATAGGTAGTGCAATTGATGTCAACGTGATACTTGCATGAGTTAGAGAAGTAGGATTTGGACCTCAGTCCTTACTTTTAAAAAAGTGGGGAAGGATTAACCCCCATAATGAGAAGTTCTTTGTCTCCTACTATGGGCTGGACTGCAACTTTACAGAAGCTGACCTAAGTAAGGTTTGATGCATAGCTACATCATCCTAGAAGCTGAGCTGAAGGTAAGTGTACCCTGCCAAAAAAAAAGGAAATAAGTGTTCTTAACTCAGGTTAGCTAACACATGCCAGCTAACTTGAGTTCAAGCGGCAATTATGATGTGGAAACTCTGCTTTTAACTTGGGTTAGCAGCTCCATTAAAGCCTAAAAGGCAGCCTGGGGCTGAATTCAAACTGGTAAGCTAACCCAAGTTAAAAACTGAATTGTCATGTCTTCAAAGCTTTTTTAACTCAAGTTAAGAACACACTTTTTTTGGCAGAATAGACATATTCTGAATCATAATCCTCCCACTACTTCCTACTTGTTCTACAGAGGAGAGGAAATTACTTCATCACTTTTCCTGGTGTGGCTTATTTCCCTTGGTGCACACTGGCTGGCAAGTGGTGTGAGGGAGCCACCCTTCATCCTTCTCCACCATCTCCTGTGCTACTTGTTTACAGAAAGCAATATCAAGTAGGTTTACGCTGCTCTTCCTTCCTGCAACTGGAATCACAAGGGGCAGATTATACATATCTCTTGCTCAAGGCTGTGCAAACTCTGCCACCCTAGGAGTAGCCCTGCCAAGCAGTGTGATTTAGAAGGGTGAAATTACCTCCTGACTTCACTCTTCTACTGAGGAGAAGAGCAATTTTTTTACCTCTGAGTGTCCAGTCAAGTACTCTGGTTGGCAAATAAGTGGGGCAGAGCTAAGACTCCTTCCAGTCACCACCCCTTTCTCCCCCTTCCCTGCCAGGTTGCTCACAGGCAGACTTTGGGCAAATAGTCCCTGCCATACTGGTCGTGTCAGGCCTCAGAGTTCAGGAGGTACAAAAATGGCGCAGTAATAGAGTACCTGGTAATCGGGGTCAGTGTGTTTAACCGAGTGACATTGACATATTGCAGCTTTTTACATATAAAATGGCGGCCAGGGAATGCCACCAATATTTTTATTTTGATCATCACAGCCATGTCAACGTTAAGCATGAAAATACCCATCCAATAATATAAAATCTCTGGGGCTATGGTGACTTCCAGTTGTGATGTTGCACCCCATCATGCTTTATAGAAATATGCTTATGAATGTAAATATGACATAATTGGAATATGTTTTCTGCTACATATGCCATGTAACATATCTTTGCAAAGGTTATGTTCTACTGAATGTATTCATCCTATTCGTATGCATGTATCATTTCTATATATGAAGTTATGAGCATTGGCTCAACGATTGTATTTAAAGTTTTTGCTGTAGGAAATACATAAGACAGATTTGGTCAACATAGTGTGAAGGGGTTATTCAAGTAATTAGCAGTATTTAACTAAATTTAAAGATGCCAATCCACATCTGAGCTTTCCTGGGAATGTTCAAACTAACATGTAGACAATGGCATCGGCCTGTAAAGAACTGAGTCATGCATGGACATGTGACTTGCCCATGTGACTCCAAAACTCCATCTTGTACCTGTGATTCTGCATAGGAAAACACAAGGGGTTCCAGTCCACAAGAGAGACTATATAAGGCCCTGGGAAACCCCTCCATTTTGTCTTCAGCTGGCTCAGAAGATAGCCTCTCCACCCCAAAGAGATGCCTGAAAGAAACTGGAACAAAGGACAGTGACTACAGAGGGTGTGAGTGATTGCTGGACCCAGACTAGGAGGAAGTCTAATCTGTAAAAGAAGCTTATTGAAACATCTCTGAAGGTAAGATTTACCTGCATTTAGTTTCTTATTGTATTAGGCTTAGACTTGCGTGTTTTTGTTTTATTTTGCTTGGTAATTTACTTTGTTCCGTCTATCATTACTTGGAACCACTTAAATCCTACTTTTTATATTTAATACAATCACTTTTTACTTAATAATTGGGCAAATTATTATTGTTTATATTATAGATGACAGAGCATTATTAATAATCAAGGGAGCAAACAGCAGTGCATATCTCTCTATCAGTGTTACAGAGAGTGACCAATGTATGAGTTTACCCTGTATAAGCTTTATACAGGGTAAAATGGATTTATTTGGGGTTTGAATCCCATTGGGAATTGTGTATCTGGCTGTTGGAGACAGGAGCACCTCTTACACTGTTTTCAGTTAAGCCTGCAGCTTTCGGGGGATGTGGTTCAGACCTGGGGCTGTGTTTGCAGTAGGCTAGCATGTCTGGCACAACCAGGCAATGTACCGAAGTCCCAAGCTGGCAGGGAAAACGGGCTCAGAGGTAATCCCAGCACATCAAGTGGCAGTTCCAAGGGGGTTTCTGTGGCTCAACCCATCGCACCAGTGTCTATTTTTAGACTTCAGATATTACAGAGTGACCTACTCCTTTGTCATGTAGTAGTTTACAGGAAACAAAAACCCAAGTGTGGAACTTGGGGGGAATGATGGGTATTGCCCCCCTCACCAGAGATGACATGTCAGGGGACATGCAAAGTCATGTGCCCCCCTACCCTCCTGATTTCTGCCTTTCATTTAGTAGCAGAGTTTTCCAACTCTGCGGCACAGCCCCCTCGAGGGACACGCCCCACGGTTTAAAAACCATTGCCTCCTCTAAGTAACTGACAGTTCATAAGTTGGTGGGAACCACTAAGGACCTGCCTCTCCATGCTGTGGGAGCCAGGGTGCTGGCTGGCAACCTGGCAGCCCTCCCTGCTCTGCTTCCTGAGTTGGACTGACTCTGTAGGGCCAGGCACTCCCCAGGCAGGGTAAGTGGCACTGCTTCAAGCTGCACCCCAGTGCACTCTTGCCTCTCCTCTGAAGGAGCCTGACACTGGCTGGCAATGCCCCCGAAGCCAGCGCCTGCCTGTGGAGTCTGGATGCCATGAGATGCTCCCCAAGGTACTCGCTCACTGCTGAGCTGGCTCCTCTGCCCCTGCCCTCCCCAAATATAGAAGTCAAACTACACCTATGCAGAAACTCCAAATTAATTAGTTTAAATCAAGCTCAATTCACTGAAGTATATAATGTAGAATAGTAGCCTCATTTTCTTTTCTTGATGTTGTAAGTGCAATCTGAATTAACAGTAAGATAATGGTTATCCATTTTTGAGAATGCAGTAGAGAGGAACAGTTGGCATTCACATGTGGTTCAAACTGAATTTTACTGTTTACCCATGAGTCTCCTCTGCTCCTAGTTTTGAAGCAATATGATCAACGTGTACAGTCCTTCCAACTAAAAATAATTTTGTATCATTTTAATTTTTTATCATGGACTCAACGTCATCATTTAGGCTAAATCATCACAGTAAGAAGATAAGACATGGCACAGCAATGAAAAGTTAATGCAATATACTTTAAAAGTTGTTCTCAATTCAAAAAGTGCCTTTCGCAGTCAGCTTAGAACATGGAACCAGAGAGAGTCCCTGTGTGAAGGTGGGTGTGAACTTTTTGTACTGGTTAACAATGATGATTCAGCACTGACTACAATGCCAATGTAAATTAATTTAATTCCCAGGAAATATATTCTGCATTATCATGAGTTACCACAGTCATGATGGATTACTCCTAAATTAAATAATTAGAACTCATAGAATTTGGTTTGGACATATTTCAGTACTGAGGATCATATGAGAGTCATAATGGAGTAACCTCCTTTTTTCAGAAGTTTTATGCCATTGAAATACAATACAAAATACTATATACAGTATATTCCATTATGACTTTTGAATGATCCTCAGTAATTTTTACATTTATATATATACACACACATACAATTTTGGAAATAATCCCAATGCAGGAATCATTTCTCCAAAGGCCTTTTACTATTGTGATGCTATATTGTAAGTTACAAACATACTTTGAAAAATCAGAATGAGGTACTAGGCAGCACAGTGTGTCAATACATTAACATTTCAGCCATAGAGACTTATGTTCAAATCCTCTCTTAGGTCATTGATTAAAGCCCCACTTTCTGCATCAATATTAGTAATGTAATAAATTGAATTAGTTACTTGAGAGCAAATTTAATGTAGACAAGGCCTAAGGAACATTGGAAAGAGTTTAATTGAGTAGCATGATATGCTTAAAGTAAAAATTATTTTCATCTGTATTCATGAGGGAAACCAGAAAAAAAGATACAAAAAATAGAAATAAAGTCAGGGGAAAAGGGAAAGATTAGTGACAAGAGTTTGAAGAATTATAAAATGAAATGCTACCAGTTAAAATATCTGAAGATAGGCAAAGCCCCAGCATCACCAAATCATCATCATCAAATCCTGGAAGAGGTGGCTGAATAGTTTTTGCCCCTTTGTATTTTTCATCACTCTTTGGAGAGAAGCAAACCTAACTTCAATCTTTACAAAGTGGACAATAGTAGAGCCAATTAATCACACAGTGGGCAGTACTAGGCAAGATATCAAAGAAATTAATAGGGGAAGAAATCACAAAATATCTGGAGTCATATGAGGTGATAAAAACTAGTCAGCCTGGTTTCATAATAGAGTAAATCTAGTCTGTGGAATCTGGTGAAATTTTTAAAAAGATAACAGGGAGAATAGAAAGAGATAAAGGAGGGGATACAATCAGTTTAACTTTCAAAAAGGCATTTGACATTATCATACAGTAAAGTAATACAAACAGGGTTAAGGCTTAAACTCCTTACTCATTTTAAATCCTGTCTCTTTTTTTAAAAAAATTAAGTTTAACTTTATAAGGATGTCAGGTTTGGGCACATACAACCAGGAAGTATACACAATTCAGTCTCCTTAAAAGGGTTAAGAACCAGTCAGTTGAACAAGGGCAGAGTGTTCTGAGCCAGCAAATATGATGATGATGCATGAAGTACATAAGGCTTTTTACTGAGGCCAACATATTCTTACTCTCTAGATCTAAATTACAGAAGAAATAGTGCTAAGCACTGAGACAGCTGGATCTTTCCACTATGCTGATGCCTATTACAGAGGGTGGACATGCTTAAATATTCCTGAAGCAAGCAGAGGTTCTGCAATAGCAAGAAGGAACAATGAAAGGAACCTACTTCATTTCAAAAGAGTTTTAAAGATCAGTGCTTGCATTTTTTACATTAAATGCTACCATGGTGAACATAAGTCATTTCCTTCATGTGTTTTTGTTATCTAATACAATGTTTATATTCTGAGAAAAGGCTCTACAGACTTAGTGAATTTATCATTTCATTTTCAGGATCTAAGACTTTCATTCCCCATTAGTAATATTTGCAACATATTAGTGATTCCCTGTTACATTTGCTCTTTTCTTATTACGTTAGGGCCCTTGTCATCCAAAAAGATTTACCATAAATTGACAGATTTCACACTATTCGTATTATGTGGTGGATTAGGTTATTTTATATACCCAGTTAAGTTAGATTCTACAAATGATTTATAGAAATAATTTTTTGATGTACAATAAGACAGTGTGGATGTCTGTAGACTAGACAGATGATGGTTATGTCTAAATCCAGACATGAGCACAGGAGAGAAGTACTTGGATTATTTACCTTGTACAATATAAAATTCTGTAAAGACTTGGTGGGGGGGGGTTCATTATCATTTTAATAGATCACTGCCACAAGACATCAAAAAGCAATCAGAGACAGTATTTGAGGTCTGCAAAGCCCATGTTTGCTTGTTCCTGAATGGGGAGATAACAAAAGACTTGAGAGCAGAGAATGGACTGGAGTGGGGACAGTGGAGGGGACAGGCAATCAAGAATGAGAGGGAATGAGGTTTTTTCCAAAGACAAGAAAGGAGGGAAAGAAGGGAAAGAGGAGATGAAGGAGAAGGGAGAGAGAAAATGGTATAGTGAGAGAATGAGTTGGTAATAAAGGAGTAAAAATGGAAAACAGAGCAGTGGGAAAAAACAAACAGAAGTACAACTCATTTAGGTTCCTTTATTGTATTTCTCTGGCTAGCACCTTAAAATGCTGTAAGTTTAGGGGAAGTAGACTTAGAAAGTAACCTAAGAGTCATCAGAATGCACTAAAGGCTTTTAGTGGACTCCATGGGCCAGATCCTCAGCTGCTGTAAACCCATGTAGCTTCATTGGTGTCACAGAGTTGCTAGGGTGACCAGATGTCCCAGTTTTATAGGGACAGTGCCAATATTTGGGGCTTTGTCTTATATGGATGCCTATTACCCCCCCCACACACACACCCCATTTGGATTTTTCACACTTGCTAGCTGGTCACCCTTAGTGCTGCTGATGGATCAGCTGACGAACTGACCTCAAGTTCATAGTTTGACTGATGAACTGTGCATTTTCACATGTAAACAAGTATTTTATCACAATAAAGTGATATTGGGCCTGGTCGCCATTTAGTGTAAATCAACACAGCACCATCAACTTTACTGGGGCTATTTATACCAGCTGACTATCTTTTCCTTTGTTTTTTAAATATAGAATACCCAGTTTATAAAGTTGTAAAATAGGCTTACAGTGTAGATCATGCTGAAAAAAATATAAGAAAAATATTGTAGGGTACAGTTGTTTACCGATAATACACATTTAGTGTGTCTCAATCACACCAATTTGTAGGAGTAACTGGGCTACTTCTCTAAGTATAAACTCTTCTCCTTTTCCCTTGCTAGTATAGGAAGACTAGGTGGGATAATGCCCAATTGTTTGGGAAATAACTTTGTGGATAGACTTGTTTTAACCTCCCTTTTCCAGGTGGAAAGATCTGGGGTCAGCCTAGTATCCAATAGTAGTCCCCTCCTGTGGTAGGGGAGCCAGGGCCCACTCACTCCACCACGCTCCAATCTGGGGTCAGATAGTATTGACCTTTCAAAGGTTCCCTCTGAGCTACCCTCCCTGGGTCACTCTGCTCCTGCTTTTCTCTCCCAGCTTCCAGTCCAAGATAAGGTGAAAAGAAAAAGAAAAGGCAACCAAACTAGGCTCAGCATATAGTCTTATTCCTTCAGGGAGGCTTCTCCTGTGCCCTCATCAGGAGCCTTCAGGGTAGGTCTGTCCTCCTACACCCTCCTGAGCTAGGTTACTCCCTTTTTTTCCAGGTGGCACATGCTCTGCAGGGTTTGTAGGCTCGCATTACCTGAGCCCAGTAATGTCCTTCAATCGCTTCCAGTCCCATGTGAGGTTGTACACCCCATCACAGCAATTGATACTAGAAGAACTGTTTCTTGTGCATCCATACCATGCAGCACCATTTGTGGGCTCAGAAAACCAGCATCAATTTGGTGAGAAAGGATTGTTCTGAAGAGCCAGGATGGCCATCGGCGGTGAGAGAACTTCAGTATGGCAAGGGCAACCTTTTTTGTGATCTGTGCTGAACTAACCCTGGAGCTGCAACAGCAGAGCACCAAAATGCAATTCCCTATTCCCGTAGGGAAGCAGATGGCTATTATAGCCAACCAATTTGGTGTGCAGAGATTGACTGCTAGTGCCATTGTCATGCAGGTGTGTGGCGCCTTGGCAAAGGTACTACTGCGTCAGGTTAAAGGTTTTTAATGTTCAGGAGATTACTGATGGTTTTCCATGAACGGATTCCCAAAAAGTATTGGGGCAATTGATGGGACCCATGAGCCTATTATTTGCCCACATCCATGCCAAGGCTCAGAATTCACGAACAGAAAGGGGTATTTGTCTGTGGTACTTCAAGGACTTGTTGAGCAAGTTTACAGACATAAAGGCGGGATGGCCTGGAAAGATCCACAATGCTAGGATCTTTTGGAACTCAGATCTACTCACCTTAATGGAGAAAGGAGAGTTTGGCCCCAGAATCAGTGGACATTAATGGTGTGGAGATTGCTCCACTGATCGTGGGAGACCCAACTTTTCCTCTGGCTCCTAAGTTAATGAAACCATTCACAGGCCCCATGGCTGGAAGGAAGGACCTTTTTAACCATTGACTCAGTAGGTGCAGAATGATAATGGAATGTGTATTTAACTGTTCAGAAGGAAAACGGTGCTGCTTGTGGAATAGACTGGAAAAAATGTACCAAAGATTATAGCTGTATAGTTGTACAATATTTGTGCGAGTAAGGGAGAAAACCTTAACGGTAGGTGGGAGCCAGAGGTGCAGAGACTTACTCAGTGGTTTGAGCAGCCATCAAGGCATCTAATAGTAAGTGGAAACAGTCAGGGCAATGCTGTCAGGGATGGTTATTGTTCCTACTTTGAGACTGAGGCCTGAGAATGTGCAGCTGAACAATCCACTGGGCAGGTGGGGGTAGGGAGAATGGATTGTGAGCAGTGCAGTCCTGTTTCTGAGTGGTGGAACATGGGGGCAATCCTTATTTTACCTTGGGTCTGTGCCTATGTACTTTTGTAAAACATAATGGATAATTTACAGTTGAAAGGGTTTCTGTCTAAAATGCGTTGGCACTTTATAAATTAATTTTAAATTGCTATTAAACAATGTATTATGTAGCAACCAAAAATAAACCTGTAATTAAAACAACACCAAAACCAATTCAATGTGGCGCAGTGCAGCGAATGGCATAACACATCCAAAGGAAGAGTGAGTCAAATCACAGGTACAAGAAAGATGTGGAGAAATTGGAGAGGGTCCAGAGAAGAGCAACAAGAATGATTAAAGGTCTTGAGAACATGACCTATGAAGGAAGGCTGAAAGAATTGGGTTTATTTAGTTTGGAAAAGAGAAGACTGAGAGGGGACATGATAGCAGTTTTCAGGTATCTAAAAGGGTGTCATCAGGAGGAGGGAGAAAACTTGTTCACCTTAGCCTCTAATGATAGAACAAGAAGCAATGGGCTTAAACTGCAGCAAGGGAGATTTAGATTGGACATTACGAAAAAGTTCCTAACTGTCAGGGTAGTTAAACACTGGAATAAATTGCCTAGGGAGGTTGTGGAATCTCCATCTCTGGAGATATTTAAGAGTAGGTTAGATAAATGTCTATCAGGGATGGTCTAGATAGTATTTGGTCCTGCCATGAGGGCAGGGGACTGGACTCGATGACCTCTTGAGGTCCCTTCCAGTCCTAGAGTCTATGAATCTATGAATCTATAAATGCCTCTGCCTCTGCCTCTGCCTCTTTTTGTTCTTGGGTCTTCCGGTATTGAATTGTGAGGTTTGTAGTATTAGGGGTGTTATGTGGCTCAAAAGAACTGGGCTCCCAGGAGCAGATGTTCTTGATGCTCTGAGCTTGGATCTAGGAAGCAAATGGGCACTGCTCCAAGGGTAAAGCAGGAATAGTTGTTGGTGTTCCCAGTTCCCTGTTTTGTCCAGGGGGCCACAGAACTTGGCTGAGTCCTGGCTTACAGCACTGTATTGCCTGCTGGCCTGGCAGCAGCATGTGCTGCAGCACAGCATTCCGGCCCTATATGTCTCCAGGAGTTGCCTCTGCATCTCCATGTCTTTTGCCATGGCAACACGATCCTTTGCCACTGTTATGGTGTCTTCAACCACTCCAGGAAAGCTCCATTTCTTTTCCCCCCTCCTCTGTCCCTCTCTGCCTTCTTCAATTTTGTTTCATATCCCATGCAGAAATGTGAAAGTTCATATTAAGATAGACTAGGTTCTGCAATGATTGTCTGAAGCATTCACTATTATCAGTTTTTCTCTATGTAAGCCTGTGAAAAGCTATTAAGAGATTTGCTATTCCTAAGCTCAAGCTCTTTTCCTGAGAATGCCTGTTACAGGACCTTCATAACCAGGGATAAAAGTAACATTCAACACTTACCAGTACAGGGCTGGGGGTCAGCTTTCCTCAGCCAGCCAATCCACACTACCTGGCCCGTGCCACCCGGAACTCCAGCACCGATTTAAAGGGCCCACAGCTCTGGCCACTGCCACAGTAGCAACAGCAGCGGCCAAAGCCCCGGGCCCTTTTAAATCACGGCTTCAGGGCAGCTATTCCTTTTGTACCCCCAAATGGGTGACCCGGAGGTGGGCAGGGGCAAAAGGGGAAACGAAGTTAAAGCATCAGCTTTAACATCAGCTGAGGACAGGCCGGCACCAGCCTGTACCGACTTACTTTCATCCCTGTTTATACCCCAACAGAGAGCTGTAAACTTTACCTTTGGGGCATGCAATGCCCAGGGTGTCCCTCATGTAAAGTGATAATACTAACCAAACTTCTTTTCATGTAAACTCAGGTTCAATAAACTGCTGAAGTATGCATTTTTTGAATCTTCTACAGTAGAGGAGGGGTGCATTTCTGCAGCTGTGCCATGCAGCCAGCCACTATTCTGAGCAGGTGAACAGGGCTGGAGGGGGATGCAAGGGCATTCACCAGGCAGGACAGATGCAGGGAGGAGAAAGGAAAATAGGTAGATGGGCAGAAGCCCTCCACAGCATGGGTTTGAAAATGATCAGTTGTCAGGATGTTAGCATGAGACAGAGGCCAATCACTGGCCAGAGCAGATGCCATTTTGAAAACATATACCGCGGGGCTGGGGGGGAGGAGCATGATTAAACAGCATAGGCTGAGGGGAAAGAGGGAAGTGGGGGCTGTAGACTCAAAGTCCCCCAGCCCACACCCACCTACAATGTCTGTGGTTATAGGGTACATGTAACAGAAGCTAGTATGGCTGTATAACATAATAACAATAAAATATAAAGATACATACATGATTTCTGTCTCCTCAGTCTTGGCCTGAGTTTCTGACTGGGAATTTGGCTCAGCTTCTACCTGGCCAGCACCAGGGTCCTGAGTCCTGAAGATAGGCGGGCTTTCTGGGGCAGCTCTTCATTGGCCTATTTGTATTCATCCTCCAATGAGTCCTGCTGCTTATCCTTGAGGATTCCCAATCTTTTTTGGGTTGGGTAGTAGTGTAGCTGATCAAAATTCTGTCCAGCTCCTCAAAAAATGGACAGGTCACATTCCAATGCCAGACTTTTTCCTGGTATCCTGGGATATAATATATATTCTCCTGAGCTGTTTGTCCTTTATCCTGCATTGGTCAATATCCCAATATGGACCCTCAGCCATTTGCTTAGCAATGTCAATAAATAGATCTTTATTCCAGTGGCTGGTCACAAGAAGCTTGCTGCAGTGATGCTTCTACCCAGATGGTGAAGAGATCCAGGGTCTCAACACGGCTCCATGTGGCTGCGTGAGGGATGTTGTAAGGCTTCTAAAGTAATATCACAGCAAGGTTGATATATTCAAATCCAGGAACAAATGAGTAAATTCTGGTCCGAAACCATATTTTAAATAGGAGAGGAACATTCAGTCAACTTGACACTGAAGCCGTGGATCACAGACAGGTAAACAGATGGGTCAGTAACTGTTGCCCGCAAAGCAGTGTGTGATAGCAGTTGGAGGACTGCTAGAGTAGCAGCTGTGTTGCATGCACATAAACAATAAACCAAACTAACTCAATTCAAATCAAACTTAGTTCATTTGGAATGAGAATTCCAAAGTTTGTGATAAATGTGGAGCTAGTACTCTGATGATTTGTGTTGCGTTGCATACGTAAGTGTCTTCAAACTGACTTAATTTGACTAAATATGGTTTAAACCCCATGTAGACAAACCCTAGTTTCTCCTTCTCATTGTGTATCTTAGTTCCTGATTATTTTTCTCGTCAGTATTAAATTACATATATGCTCTACTAGCAAACATATATACATTTCCTACATCTGTGCAATGCAATGGAGAATTAGACCTAGAGCTTCTGATCCTGTTCACACTGAATGTCAATATCAAAATACTCATTGGCCCAAATCCTCTGCTGACATAACTCCATGGATGATGATAAAGTTATGCTATCGGCACAGAATTTGGCCCAGTGTCATCAATAGGAATTAGATTCATAACATGGGGGAAGCAGGGGAGATAGTTTATGAAGGAATCCTTTTTCCACTGATTTCAGTGGGAGTTCAGGTTTAAGCAAGGGTCTGCAAGGAAGTTATTTACCAAATTTCAATTGTCTTAGTAATAGTGAAAATAGTACCTTCAACAATTTCTCAGTGAAACTCAGTTTTATCAAATGAAGCTTGTAAAGATATTCAACTTACTGGAAAGGAGAGCTTCCATCTGGTAAATAACCTTGCAAACAGCAGCAAGGAAAACTGCTTCCTCCATTAAAGTTGCAGATTTCTGGGAACTAATGCAGTAGAAGTGCAAAAAGCCCCACTAGCTACAACTGCTAAAACAAAACCAGCACCCTGGGGAATGGTGTCTGGCAATATTACAGAGAGGAAGTAATCAAGAGCTATTAGGGGGAGGAAGCTAGAATTCTGGATTCAAATGAGAAACCTTTTCCCGGCTATTTTGTGTCCTCCTCTTCACCATACCACAAAAAACAGAGGAGAAAAAGAAATTATCACAAGGAGCCCTGAAGTGAAATGGAGAGACATTGAGAAGAGAGGTACAACAGAAATCAAATCAGAAGACTTGCAAATGATCCCTGCACTAGCAGCAGTGCTTCAGGCTCTTGGTAAGAACTGTTGTCTCGCCTCTTCCTGGAACAGTATGTGTGTGTGTGGTTGCCTCCCTTTTTTCTATTTCTAGTGCAAGGTGTTCTTGCCACTACTACTACCCACTCAGATCATTAGGCAGACTCTCAGAAAGAGATGATGATTGCTTCTTGTTCCTGGAATTCCTCTTCTCACAGAAAGAGTTTCCTACACCTTAACTGGGGCGTCTTTTCAGATTCCCAAGCCTTCGTTAGCCTGCAGGGACCAAATCATGCAGACAGTATTCAGCCCTAAATTTAAATAAGCTTTGTTTTGGACCTTTGCCTGAGTAAGGGTCCAGGATTTGGCTGCAATTAAGTTTTGTGTGATTGAGTTAAACATTAAAAGGAAAAAGGAGATGGAGGCTGATGCTGCATGTTTGGTAATATTTGCTTCCTGACATGCCTAAGTAGTTAAAATCCCCTTTTAAGTATAGAATCCTGAGGCTACCTTGCGCTTCTTCATGGTTGTTAGGAGATCTTCATATGACCCAGTGCACTGAGTGATGATGTTGTGGACCTCTTCAGGAGTGACATGATTGAAGTAGGAGATGCCCAGGATTTTATGGAAGGGGGGGGTGGATGGGGTGGTGGAAGGCAGTCAGGGGCAGTAGTTCCAGGGGCGGTCAGGGAGTAGGGAGAAGGGGTGGTTGGATGGGGCAGGGGTCCTGTGGGGGGGCACCAGGAATGAGAAGAGAGGTTAGATGGGGTGCCAGGGGGCAGTCAGGGGACAGGGAAGGGGAGTGGATGGGGCAGAAGTCCCGGGGGGGCAGGGGCTGGCCATGACCCCCTTGTGGAGTGAAGGGGGAACCAGTTTTTAAGATTCTGGCAGCTCATCACTGAATATCAGCACCAGGGAAGCTCCTTGTTTTAGCGCTGTTAATCCCAGAACAAAATCGGTTTTGCACCATGATGTAGTCGATCTGGCTGTGATTTAGACCATTAGGTGAGTGCCATGTTGGTCATCTGGATGCTTTATGTGTTCCTAATATATTTTCAAGAACCAGATTGTTATAGCTGGCAAACTCCAAAAGTCTCAATCCTTTCTCATTGGTTAGCCTTACTAGTGTCTAAACTGTAGCATAACCATCCTATCAGGTTTCAGTTTTGCCCAGTAAATCATTACCCTCCATCATTCAATATGTCTGTTTATCTTTGTTTCTTATGCCATGTGCATTTTTATATACTTATATAGTATTTGAATACTTAGGACATAAAGGACATATTATATACTTATACAGTATTTGAATACTTAGGACATAAACTTGCCAACACCACCACTATTGCTGCTCACAATTGCTATTTTTCAGGCTGGCCTGCCATTTGCTACTGGTACTTTATGCTACTCTTCATTAAGTGTCCCACTAATAGAGTGTACAGGAACTACATAAGCCAGAGCAATAACAGCAGCACTCAGGCTGATGACCTTGCAAAGCCTGTGAGAATGGAACTGGCTACATTGTTTCTCACTTTTCATTACACTTAATTTTTTTTAATTCATCTTGATCAGTTACGGTGGTAAAGAAATGACACTTTCACCAAGATATAGAATACTCATAAAAACATGGAAAAATTGAAGTGAAAGAGATAGAAGGGTCCCTTTTACATTCTATAAATGGGGCAAGCTAGAAAACTCTACATTATATCTTTCATGCACTTCATCTGCCTTATAGTTTTCCCCAAAAATATACGCTTCATTTTGTGTGTGTTTTTACCTGATATCAGTGCTGCTGTATGAATAGGTGGTGAAATTAAATTTGTAGCTGATATGCAAGACAATGCAGAACTTTTGAAGAAAAGTAACAAAGTCTCTTTCTTATAGTAAGGTATTGAATAAAGAATGCGACTTTCCTGTCAGTAAAGAAGCAATGAAAAGAGTGAAAAATAGACTGTCTTGTTTTCATATACTACCAAGCAAACACACAAAAAGCCTAACAGGTTTTCTTTTTTGTCTACTGTGATTTAACTTAAGGATGAGTGACTTTGAGATCAGTGCCAAATGTGTCTAGCTTCTACAGAACTATCAAATCAAATTTACATTATAAAGCATCCTTTGTGCAAGCATTCCAGGACATTGAACAAAGTCACTTTGCATTTATTTTTAATCAAATATTAATAAGCCAAGCCAAACAAATACATATTTAGATTATATTTTTTAAAAGAACAGTTATTCTGCACCTGTAATGCAAATGGGAATTGAATTCAGCGATCAAATCATAGTAGACAAAAGCATGCAGTCCCAACATGCAGACCAAATAAGTGGCAGAGCAGAAAAGGCAACCCAGTGAAAAAAGGACTACACTATTGCTCAGATGGAATGGAGCCAAGCTATGAACATGTTTAAACAGAATGAGAAATGAGGCGATTGGCAGCATAATTGTTAAACAGCCTTTTATCTTTGAGGATGTAGGCCAAGATTTTTCAAATATGGATGCCTAAATGAAAGAGCTAAATTTAAGGCACTCAGTTTTGAAAATCTTGACTCTCAGTTCAAAGCCATGATGTTCATTTGTGAAAGTGTATGATAGATTTATCCTAGATCTCACTAAACTATCTGATGCATCCACAATCATCATTCAGGAGAAACCCAAGGCTGGAATCCAAGGATATTGCAAATCAGAACTAAGATGCACTAATTATTTATTCAAATTAACACTTGTCTATCACGGGCTCTAGGCCATATATAAGGACACTATACATGGCTGTATTTAGTACTAGTAACTGCTCATTTTCATAAATCCATTAAGTTAATTCACATTTACCAGAAAAAAAAGTATGAGGAGTAAATACCAATATTTTAACTCTTTTTTGTTGGAATATGGAATTGGAAGATATATACAACATGGTTTAAAGCTAAGGATATATTAAGAACTCTATAAGCTGAATTCTATCCTGACTAATAAAGGTGGAGGAAGTTATCTGGAAGAATCAAACAAGGAACTTCACTAATAAAAACAGTTTTGTTTTGTTTTAAAAAGAAGAACCTGTGATGCCTCTAACCTTATTTTCCCATTTGCAGAATGAATCCTTGCTGGAGCTTAAGTTAAATGCCTCTGACCACAAGCCAGCCAAGTATTTAAACAGCTTATTAGCATAAAGCATAAAAGTAGTCCCAATGACTTCAACAGGACTGCTTATGTGCTTAAAACAAAGCAGATGTTTAAGAGTCTGATCTTGCATCATTTAAGGCTACGGGAGTTTTGCTCTTTACTTCAGTGGGAGCAGGAGCAGTTGCTAAGAGCCAGATTTCCAAAGGTATTTAGGCATCTAAAAGTGAAAATCCTGCTAGATGTGTGTCTGCACAGTGTCCAGCCACTTAACTCCCATTGAAATTTCAGTGATCAGCTAGGCATTGTTTTCTTTAGGCAGCTAAATACCTGGCCCTAAGGTGTTTTACTATATTGACATCTGAGGGAAATCTTTCCTGCTCCATTTCCTTCTCCTCTTACCATTCCTGTCCTTCATTCCAATCTTGCAGATACTTGACAATGTAAGTAAAGTTACTCAATGAGTAGTTCCATTGAAATTAACTGTACTGTGCATTGGCCAAATTCTGATACCCTTACTCACACTGAGTAGCATCTTACTGCACAAGTGACCTCATTGGCTTCATTTAAACTATTCTAAGGTGAGGTTCTACTCAACATGAACAGAAGTGGGACAATCTGGTGCTTTATGAGTAACTTTTTTCACATGCATGTTTGCATTGGGTCCATCGATGGTTAAAAGAGCTTTGTTTTACACAAATTCAGGCAATGGTGTGATACGTTTTGGGACCATTTTTTTCCACGTTTGTTTCATGCAATTTCCTGCTTAAGATATTGAGAAATATGTTGGTTAACTATTTAAGACTAACCAATGTATTTAATCAAGTTCAAAATTTGTAACTTCTCGTATCTATGTATTTCATGAGATCTTGTATTCTGAAACAATTGACAAATATTTCCATGTTTCCATACAAATTTTCACCTTTTGTTTACATGAACAATCACATCTCATAATTTGATAAAAATATAAATGTCAGCCTTACTAATAGCAATATAATAATACCCAGAAAGATGTATCTCAAAGTAAAACTTTTACACTCTAATAAAAATCACTGAATAGTAATATTTTCAGTATTAACCCCCTTCCCCACCAAAAAAAGAGACTCTTTTCCCATTTACTTTGTGTTAACATAAGGATGAGAGTTTACTAACAATTCAGTGTTGTATAAATGAATCCCCAGTGTGATTGAACAGAACTTTTAATGAAATCTTACTTCTCTACATACTGCATGGAATATAATTTTTCACATGTTGGTTCTTGTAATCTTGCAATGAAATAAAGTTTAAGTTCATGCAATGTGCCCCAAAGGAGCTTTATAGGGATCAGGTGGCATCTGTATGACTTTTTTTCTCCATTAGGAATGTGCGTGGTCTTTCTGGAGTTACTAAAGAGAGTGAACAGTTTATGGAATTCAAGTTCCTTCTCCTGTGACAAAACTCAATGAGAATAAAGCCAGATACTGCTGTACAACCACTGGGGGCAGAGAAATCAATATGCCAGGGACCACCCCCTCACACTCAGCTGGTGGTCATGGGTCTATTACAGGAATGGGTGGGTGAGGTTCTGTGGCCATCAATGTGCAGGAGGTCAGACTAGATGATCATGTTGGTCCCTTCTGGCCTTAAAGTCTATGTGTCTGAGACCCAGTGCACTCTGAGTACACAGATGTGTATTGGACATCTCTGCAGGGTAGCAGAGGAAAGAAAGCCTCCTCCACAGGTTGCAGAGTGGCTGTTCATTAGTTATGCAAAACTAACCCTTTCTAGTCCTAACTCAGTCCCTCTCTAGCAGAAGGGTACTGGAAGATTCATTCAGTGGTATATCTTCTGTCCCCACCCAGGGACCTGTGTCCACTAATCCATCCAGGCTCCTGGAACTTCATGTGCTCCACTGTCAAGTGCAATGTCATAGCTGTGGCAGTGGGGATAGAATGTGGTGCATAATAAACACTCAGACATACAACAGGCAATGGATAATTAAATAGGTGCACAGACAAGATTCTACCTCTAATTGCAAAAGCCTCCAGAAATTGAAAATAAAAACGAAACAAAATAGCTTCTCGTAAGAGGAAAATGTAGGTGGTAAGAGCTCCAGGTTCACAGTGGGACTAACCTTATTCTGGCTTGTCATCCTAGATGGAAGGGCTTCAAGATGCACCTGGTCAAGAGCATAAGAAACATGCAAAATTCTCTCATAATTATGCTAGTTTTGTCCTAACAGAGAGACCCTCTCAAACCTTGCCCTCTCCAGAAGTGTATTAGTCCAGTGAGCTGTGTTCTCATCACTATTCTAATTGTACCATGACGTCCCCAGAAAGAAAGCAGCAGCACTCTCATTGCTTGGGACTCTCAATCATGCATATGCACAGTGCCTTGTTCATAAGACCTCCCTCAATACGGTTCTCCCCATGCACTCTTTTTCCTTGGTTCATCATCCCTTTAGATTACTCCTTTTGCTCTCTTCAGAAAGCCCTCACTGCTGGCCTGATCCAATGCATACTGAGGTCACTTGGAGCCTTTCTATTGATTTCAGTGGAGACTGATCAGGTCCTCTCATTCTTCCCTCTCCTCACAAGAGAACATCATTATAGGTGGAACCTCAAAAAGAAGAGTAAAACCCTAGTTTGAAATCCTTCTCTCTATTTGTTTAATGGCATTTGAACTTCGCCAAATAGGTCCATTTCATCTCTATTGATTGGCATTTTAATTTGTTATTTGGCAAATAAACACACCAGTTCCTAACATATTCAGAAGGCCTAAGCCAAATGTCACTGGAGTCAATGGGAGCTACCAATGGACTCCAGTGGGCTTCAGATCAGACCCAGAGGCAGGGGCAGCTCCAGGCCCCAGCACGCCAAGCGCGTGCTTGGGGCAGCAAGCCGCGGCGCTCTTCCAGCAGCTTTGGTAGACCTCAAGCAGGCATGCCTGCGGAGGGTCCACTGGTCCCGCGGCTTTGGGGGACCTCCCACAGGTACGCCTGCGGGAGTTCTGCCAAAGCCGCGGGACCAGCAGACCCTGCGCAGGCAAACCGCCGGAGGCAGCCTGCCTACTGTGCTTGAGGCAGCAAAATCCCTAGAGCTGCCCCTGCCCAAAGGCATTATTTCTGACCCAAAACCAATCCTGGTAAAATGGTGATAAATATCTATGGGCAAAACAAAAACTGTATTATTTTGCCTGCCTTCTTCCAATCTGAATGATTCCCGGTTTCTTTACTTGACATTGCCTTCTTGTATAAGATTTCTTCCATTGTCTGAGTAACTGGGTGGGTGGCAGGACTGGATTTGTAAACACACTACTATTTTTCATATGTGACTCCTCAGTGCTATCTGGAGCCTGAGTGTACCTAAAGTTAACCCTGAGGGTCACCTAAGTGCAGCATGGAAGTCAGCACACATAGCTTAGCATGATTAAATCTATTTACATTTTTCTTTCAGAATAGTCCAGCATAAAATAAATATGACATACTGTGAGATTCCTCACAGACCAATTACTGCATTTCAGGGTAAGTAGTAATGGAAAAACAGAGAAACTTTATAATGTGGCGGGTTGTTAAGAATGTGCTGAACTGAAGGACACTCATTTGCAAAAACAACAAGTCCGGTGGCACCTTAAAGACTAACAGATTTATTTGGGCATAAACTTTCATGAGTAAAAAACTCCACTTCTTCAGATGCATGCCTATATCTGTAATTTTCACTCCAAGCATCTGAAGAAGTGGGGTTTTTTACCCACAAAAGCTTATGCCCAAATAAATCTGTTAGTCTTTAAGGTGCCACCGGATTACTTGTTTTTGTGGATACAGACTAACGCAGCTACCCCTCTGATACTCATTTGCAGTGTTTTCTAGCCCTTAACTTTCAGCTAGACCTAAACTGCAGTACAAATAAGAGCAGCTCTCCCTTCAAGAATCTGAGGTAACATTTGTCTCTCTCATTTCCTTTCACTTCACTGTGTTTAATTAAGTAACAATTTAAGACTTGTTAGTCTCATTGGAAGCTCCACAAGTAGATCTCACCAAGGCTATACATATTTCCTTGTAGATAAAAATTACACCGATGACAGTTCGCACCAGGGGAATTCATTACAGAAATGAAACAAAGCTACTGAGAAACAAAAAAGAACATGAATTTACAAAGGGAATCATTTGGGATGAGTGTCCTGAATCAAAAAATCAAAATATTCCATAATGTATAACAAACCTGGAGAGACCAAAAGAAAGAAAATAACATCTGTTCTGCATGATGTTGCTACTGGAGTCAATGTAGAGGGATTTAAGGTCCCCAGTGTGCTAAATAGTGATTTGAATCAACCTGTACACACATGCATGATTACTGCTGTCCTAGGTATTTTTGTGTACTGAATGTGCATTGCAGTTAAAACCTTTATTTCCAGCTAGTGCTTGAAGAATTAAGATTGCCATTCAGTTAAGATTGATTTCAAGTTACAAAACCACCGCCTGAAAGAACAATTTATCAGCACATTCTCTCAGCCATTTGGCTAATTGTTCTTGGCATGGGTCAAATGTCTTCTAGCACCTCCATCATTCAGGGAAGATAATATGGAAGGAAAGACTCTCATCTATAAAACTGTCATACTGAAGCAAAAAAATTTTATAATCTGGCTTTCTTAGTTATTCTTTGACATATACTACAGTTAGGAATCCAGATTGTAACTCATGGATGGTTATCAATAAACTGTTGTTGCTCCGAGCGTCTCACATTCTGGATATCTATCTATTAATTTTCCTGTTCTCATGATTAGGAAAACTGTGGGTGGTATTGTGATCTCAGCTGCATAGTTGTAAATTTAATTTACACCACTGTGGCTCAGATCATGATCTGACCCCTATGTTACGCTTTTATGAAGCAAGAGAAGCCTTGAGTTAACCTGGTGCTTTGAAAGATTATGTATGACTTCCACTTTGTGGACATACTCTAACCGGCTATAGGACTGCCTCTATCCATCCCAATTTATGGCATATCTTCCTGGACTATGCAAAACATTCTCTTGTTTTTAGCAGCTAGGAGGGTCTTTGACAACTGAGATTTTCTGAGTGCTTATTTTTGATCATTATAGCCACTTGAAGTAATTAAAAGTGTTCTTGAGTTAGAAACAGAGATAGATTTTCTTGAAATATATATTCTATATATAAAAATGGATGCATCTACATAAAGGGTCAAATCAAGCATGTTAGTCTAAGTGTCCTAAACCATTCAATAGCTGAGAGAAGTTCATTGTGAAAGTCCTTGAGGAAACCAAGCAGCAGACCTTGCTGGTGATTACAGCCTGTACATATGTGAACTGCATCTTCAAACTGCTCACAGCAACAAAGGGCAGAGTCACAAAGGCCTCACTTATAATCATTAGCTGCATATCTGGTCATTCCACATCTGAAGCAATTGGGTTTACTTAAGGATGACTTGGATGGTCAGAACCAGGGGGATGGACAGTTGGATCTGTCACTAGAAAGGCATTGGCTATGTTTGAAGTTTATTCTTGCCACCTATTATGCCACCCGGAGAGGAATTGACCAAGCTCATAGACTCATAGACTTATAGATTTTAAGGTCAGAAGGGACCATTATGATCATCTAGTCTGACCTCCTGCACAATGCAGGCCACAGAATCTCTCCCATCCACTTCTATAACAAATGGGGTGCCTTCAGCTAAAATAGTGGCTTGGTGGGTTAAGCATTTCTTTAAATAGAGTGGTTGTGGCATGTCATGTGCCTTAAGAGAAAATTCTGCAAGGCCTGATATCAGAAGGGCCGATGTTGGACAGAACAGCTATCCAGGCAGGCTGGTCAGTCTCGTGGTACCCAGTGCTATCTGCATGGTTTAATTCAGATGAATTTCTACTAGTCCTGTGCCAAAAGAGCTGAGTCACACCAGGAAGCACTACTCTGCTGCAGAATAGCACAAGGCAAGCCCAGAATTTCTTAGTATCTGTGCACTGGCTCTCCAGGTAGAACCAGCTAGTTTGTTGATCAGGTTGTTTCTTGTTAACATTTTTCAGTAAGGTGTTCCTTGAAAGTCAAGGTATGGTCCAATGCAACACCTATATACACAGCCTTTTGGTCATGGTCCAGCCTGTGTCCATTCAGGAAGATGTAAAACTGTTTGTTGGCCTCTGTGTAGTACAGATGGAGGCAACTGGAAACTCTCTTTTTGGTACTAGGTTTAAATCTCCACCTTTTAAATAGTGGGCCATCTGTTTCATTGTCAGCATTCAGGACATCTTCTAGATGACTGAAATTCTGGTCCTTTACCACCAGACAGATGTCATCTGCAGAGATAAAATGCCTGGCAGTGGTGTTGGGAAGGTCATTTGTGATGAGGTTGAGAAGTGTTGGTGCCAGAACTGAGCCTTGAGTTAGATGGTTGTTTTGAGATCTCCAGGAGCTACGATTCGGCTTTTTGTTTGTTTGTTTTGGGGGGGCTAGGGGGGTGGAGAGGGGTTGTCTGTCCAAGTGAAGCTTGGAAATGGTGATCTCAGCAGCAGTTCCACAGACATGAAAACCCATTTTGGTAGTACCAATGACAGTTTGTACAGTAGCCTGTATAGCCAGATTGTGTTACATGTAGCCATAAGATCTAGGAATTGCGTGCCAGCCTTCTACCTTGACTGGAAGCCAGTCTCAATGTTGGTGATAAGACTTAGCACTTGATCACAGGTACTACAAAATGTATCTGAAATCTGCTTGATTCATACTTAAAGGGGGCAAAAGTGGGGTCAGTTCTTTGAAGGGCATGTCTTACAAGTCATTTGTACATGCAGCTTACCAAAGAGATGGGGTGGCAACTTGTTGAAAGTCAGTGGTCTCTCTCAAGATTTGGCAGGGCTATTACTTTTGTTCTGTGCCAGATCTTAGGTATTTTATTCTTGTGGAGCACTCTAGATTGAAAGATATCTAGCCATTGTCTGCAAGTTTTTCCCAGGTTCTTTAGGAATGATGGGGAGATGTTATCAAACCCACAGGCTTACCTCTTTTCAATGTTTTCATCACCCTTTCTATTTCATCTGTGATGAAAGGTACGTACTGTTTAGATTGCCAATATTTCTTCACCTCTCCTTCAAACTTGTCCTTATTCAGCATTGTGACATTTACCAGATGGGCAGCAATGCTGTTTGGAAAGTCTGGGCAATGGTGTGCTGTGGAAGGAAGGGGGGATGGAGCAGCTCCAGGTTTTCTGGCTTTGCAATCAGATGTTATCATATTTAGTTCCATGGTAACCTGTTCCCATCTTATACACATGTTCAAGTCATCAAAAAGATGTGTTGTGATGCCTAGATCTCCACTTTCTTCAGATTGCTTGAGGATTCTTCACATTCTTCATCTGGGCAGGGAATGCACGTCTTACAACTACCTCTTGAAATTGACTTGGTGGCAGCTTCATAGATGGGTTTTGTGACTCGCATGTAAGCTTCTTCAATAGAGATATGTGGGATACAGGTTTTATAGTGTAAAGCTAGGCCAGTTTACCTTTGGATAGCTCCAGCAAGAGTTTTTATTAGTGGTCACAATCAGTGCAACAGGTATGGGAAATGTTGACTATTTGGGAAGCTTTTTCAATACACTGCTTATAGACGGAAATGGATAATTGCCTGTGATTGTGGTGCAGGTGAGGTTAGGGAAGTAGTCTTGCTTCCATCTTGCAGAATGAAATGTACCCGGTTTTTTTGGGTCATGGATGAGGTGAAGGTCCTGGAGCGAGACGAAGTATGAAAAGGTCAGTTCCCTTTCGCTAGAAAGAAAATGTCTAGCAGCTAGGAGGGAAACTGAGGTTGCCGGGAATGTAGAACTTAAAAAAAAAATCATTTAATTATGCATCAAACAACTTTTCTTTGCCTCCTTCTTGCATTGTCTCCTTCTTCCATACGCTCAGGCATCCTAAATAGCTGTCCATTGGTGCATGTCATTATATTTTCAAGCTGATCTATCTTATTTTTCAAGCTGATCTATCTTTGTTCCTATCCACCAGATAAGTAGGAATTGTTTCTCGGATAGATGGCGTATTTTCAAGATCAAAAACATAAGTTTCAACTCCTGGCAATTTGGAAGAGACTATTTCTCCCCTACCTTCAATAGTATTCAAAGAATATTTTAAGCCAGCAAGTTTTTTATTTACTAAATCCATACTGTTCGTGAGTCTAGATTTTAAAGGTCAGATCCTCTACCATATTACACCAGTTTTATGCCACTGTAATTCCATTGAATTCAGTGGAATTACATAAGCATCAAACCAGTGTAATGGAATGGAAAATCCAGCCCTAGCTCCCACAGACCTGCTCCCTACCTTGGAGCTACAGTGCTAGATGTAGCGCTACTACTTTTTGAATCTGATCCCCTTAGTTTGAAAGCAGCTTCTTTGGAAATACAGAGCTTATTTTTAGGCATTTCAAAAACCAATTAGCATTACTAAAACTCTTGCAAGCTATACTGCTGCCAGTGCTAGCAGAAAGCCAATTTCCAAAGAGTAAACAAAATAGACACAGCAGGTGGGCTGGCGGAGCTCAGCAAAATGTGGCTGCTTTCCTGAATGAGCATAAATTCTGTACACCTTTTTTTTCCATTGTGGTAGCAGTAAAAATCCATGTGCTGACTCTCCTACTATGGTTAGTCAGTGTTCATTATCTGAATGTGAGAAGGGATTTAATAGATATTAGAGTTTTCTCAGCATTGTTAGCTCGAACCTGCAACTCTTGCTCATATGAGCAACTCTTATTGATCTGATTGCCACTATTGAAATCAATGGGACTGCTCAGATGAGCAAGAATTGTGGGATTGGGCCCTAAAATAATGGAAACATTTTTCACAGGACAATCTATTTCAAGTCAGATTGGCAATGGCTGGGCAGCTGGTGTGCTGTGACTGCTGCTTATTGCATCTATCGTAATTGTCTTGCTGTTACTTTGTGCTCTCCCCATCTGTTTGTTGTCTGCATTTATCAGTCATCTGATACTTATTGTAAGTTTTTTGAAGCAAGAACCTTATTTTTTTGTCATGTGTACACACAGTGCCCAGTACAATGGGGTCTTAACTGCTCATTAGGACCTCCAGGTGCTAAGGCAGTATAAATCATAATATCTAATAATAGTTAGAGAGATCAAATCCCTTTCATATAGCCAGCGACCAACTCTCTTTCAAATGATAACACAGCCCAGTGGAAGTAGCATCCAATGCACTTAAGAATGTCTGAAGTTAGTGAGCTCTTTTCTATGGCTGAGCTGTTGGGATAGGTCTATGTTGGGATAGGTCTAAACTGCAAAATTCAGCACTTGGGCTGGATTTCATTAACCCCCAAAGTTCAGGCCTTGTTCACATCCAGGCCTTTGGTGTGGCCCATGACAGAGATCTGGGCCAGCTGCAAAATTTGAGTCATTTTGGGTTCATATTCTCACCCCCTTTATCCCCAAAATCTAGGGGTGTTCAGATGCAGAGGTTTTATTCATGGCCTTTTCAATTTCTCAATTACATTTCACAGTATATAGCCAAGGAACAGCAGTAATTGCAAAGCATGGTTTATCTCACTGTACTGCAAAGGTTTATTTTCTCCCCTCACTTCATAGATCATTCAGAACTAGCAACAGTGTCTCTGCAGAATCAATAGCTCCTCTCCTTAGCACAACGTTATGGAAGAAATACATACACTTTGTTTTGGTTTTGAAAAGCAGTCAGATTGGGCATGTATTTCATTTTCTTTTCACTACAGCTTCACCAGCTGCATTAATAGCAGTGTGGCATATTTCCTACCAAAAACAGAGAATTCTAATTGCATTGTTGTTGTTTGAGTGTTCTACACTTTTTAGAGATTATAGTCATTGGATTAATTTCACTGGCTTTTAACAACCTACCTCACATCTTAGCTTTAATGTACACTTAAATTCCAACTAAGTGTGAGTTAGAGGAGCAGACTATCAGCACTCCTGGCGCTGTTCTGGCTAATGTCCCTTGGGGTATTGACCTCTTAGAGAATGACTTCTGAAAATGAAAGTGCTGAGAAAATCATCCCATAAAATTAAACATCACTGCCTGCCTGCCCATTCCTCTTTCTCCTCCACTAAAATAACTGTTAAAAGATGAAAGACACCTGCTGCAAGCATTGCCAGGCATTCAGAATTTGCAGTGCAATGTGTGTAGGTTGAGCAGATATGTGTGTAGTGTGAAAAATAGGGCTGGAGTGGAGAGTAACGGGCACCTTTATAAGGCAAAGCCCCAAATATCAGGGGCTGTCCCTATAAAATTGGAATATATGGGCACCCTAAGTGTGTGCAATAATCTCACAAATACATCAGCCTTGTAGAGAGCTTGAGGAATGGGAGAACACAAACTAGAACTAGAATTTTTCTTGCGATCCTCTGAGGGTATTTAAGAAAATGTCTGAGAAGCACATAAATCCTTTGAGTTTTCACAGAGGGTGACTGTCAACCAGCTACGGAAATATTTCTTCTAGTATTGAGGAAATGCTGTGTAGACACAGTGCCTCCTTAAGGTCACCTTCCAGGTTCCTGGTTAAGCAGAGACAACCTGTGCCTGCCAATAGTGGTGGGGCACAGTGAGGGTAGTGGCTTCAGCAGATGTCACTGAACATGCTTAGTACAAGGCAAGCAGCAAATTAGTGGGGGCTCATGACCCCGCATGCCCCCCATGCATTGCCTCTGGCAGAGACATTTAATTAGGCCCTATGCATGGGTAGGAGGAGTTCCCATAGACTTTAAGATCAGAAGGGACCATCAAGATCATCCAGTCTGCAGACTTCCATGGCACAGAATCTGACTGAGCCACATAGCTCTGTCCATGGGATTGCTTAAACCAGGCTTTGGCTGTCAGGATTTTCAGTGTCCGTATCCCATGTTTTGCCTTTAGCTTCTGATTGCTTTTCTGTGATTTTAGACATTAAAACCAACATATTGAAAATACACTAGGAGAGATAGAGACACCATGTTTCTGCCACCTTCAAATGGTCTTGTTCCCATTACCAACGAATTTTAAGCTAGGGTTTATGGGTCTGATCCTAGAGGGGTTAATCTAGACTCCCTTTGACTCCCCAAAGGAAACTTTGCCTGAATAATGACTACACAATCAGACCCACGATGATTATTCTTCTCTAGTTCATCCTCTTTCTCCTTCCCCCTTGCTCAATGGGAAAACATATTTCCTGTTTACACTACTCTCGTTTTAAGTCTTGTCCCCCCCTCTTTTTCCTTCACCCATTTTTCAAGAAGTTCTTCATGTATCAACTGAACTACCTGACCCATACATTTTTGGGTACCATTCAGGCAAGACTATCTGATTACACTATGCGTGTTTTGCTGGCTAAAGAAGAGCCCAGGTATCTGGATATTTCAGTACAGAATGACCCTGAATCACAAAAGTGAGCCCAACTTACTCCCACTGAGGCAATGAGACTTTGAATGGAAGTGCTCGCAAAAATCTAGCCCTTACCATTCTCCATATACAAGTGCATATTTCAACCAGCGAAGAAAGGCAAAACATATTTTAAAGATTATCCTTTACATCTTTGAAATTTATATATGGATCTTGGCAGCTAGCAGTAATGTATGAGTTTTTTTCTTAAATGTGCGAGCACCAGTGATTTCACTCACACATCACTAATAAAAAGTTATGGGGCCTTTCATGCTTTTAAGAGCAACTTCTGCTATCTATGAAGAGTCTTCAGACTTTGTAGTCTTGCAAAAGCAAAAAAAGAACAGGGTGCTGCTATCAGAGTCGGTGGAAGTTACAGCAGCTCACTTTCAGCACACAGAACATTAGCCAGTTTCTGGTTTACATTCTGTTCAGCAACGGTTGGCTAATAACAGAAATGTTGTCTTTCCAGTCACCCTTCTGCCAGAGAATGCTAGTTTAAATAGAGTGTTTCACACGAGAGATGTTTGGAGGAAATATTAGTCATACAGCTCCACTGAAAATTTAGTCTGTATGTGTTTTCACAAAAATGATAAAGTCCTCTTGCAGCTTTGAATTCTATTCCAGAGTAACATTAAACGATTTACGAAGGCACTGCATAATTCAAAAGAAAAAATGAGTGTGCTATAGAAGGAAAATTGTATAATGTTGTGGTTTAATGTATTAGAAGTCAGCATTATCTGGAACTTTCTAATCATAATTTCCGCCGTTAAAGCACCAGGGACTCCATCAGTATAGACACTATATTCTGAGTCAATTACATTATGCATTAAAAAGTGGTGGTTTACAGCATCTATTAGACTTGTTATTACCCTTGTGCCATACTCAATTGACCAAAGGGAAAAAAAAAAAAGCTCTCTCCGAGGGGAGGGAAAACAAAAAAGCAAATTCAGTGAAATGCATTAATAGGTGCTCCCTGAGAGAAGACTGTAGGTTTCAGTTCATTTCTTCCCAAGATGAGTATTCCTACAAAATTCATCAAAGTAAACATCATGCCTCATTACCCCCTTTCTATTGTTCATACCACACACAGATAGGTATAATACTGATTAATGGAAATAAATTACAACCTACTATGACTGAGAATAAGCAGCTCCATAAGCTTAACTGGATTAACTGCATGAAAAGAATCTCTAATAAAAAAAGTTTGGCAGGAAAATAGTCCAAGCCTTGTCCACACCGGGTTGAAAAGTGTGGGCTAGAATACCTGGGCTTGAAAAGCCTGTTCAATGCCTTGCATCTATAAGAAAAAAGATTTGACAAGATGTATGGCTTAGATCTGCTGAGAAAGTACAGTATGTAGCCATTTTTCCCCATTGTGGTCAGCAAGCCACAAGCATTGCAGCTGTGCCAGTTTGGCTAGTCATCCTATCTCCATTCATCCAGTGCCATGTGTTGGAAAATAACCACAAATCACCTGCTCCCAAAACAATGCAGGATTTTATTGATTAGATGTTTCACGCACCCTGGATTCTCTAGCACAGCCACCACTGAAAAAGTAGACTATACATAAAGACTCCACAACAGGTCCCATTACAAGGACAAGCAAGGCAACAACGCATTTCATGCAATCGCTGTTCATAGAGTGGTCTCTATATTGCATTCCTAAAGATATTTTGGCTAAATGTGTGGGAAGGAACAATCCAAATACCACATGCCCCTGCCACGGGGTGCTCTACTCACAACTGGAGTGCCTTCTCGTGGCCACGACTCGGGATTAGCTCTGCCAGCTTGATGCCCCTTCCTGCAGGTGCATGTTCAATCTTTCTCTTGGGGCTCAACTGCTCCCTCTTCGTGGCTTGGTCCTCCAGCCAGGTGACTGTAGTTTTCCCCTTCCAGAGGGGTTCATGTATCAAAGTCTCCCAGGACCCTTTCAATGCCCCTGAACAGTGCCACTTCCCCAGTGCTAGGAAAACCCAGGCCACCCTCCACACTGGATTCCAGCCCAGGGACCCTACAGCAAGCAGTCAAGGGTTGCACAGTCCTGATCCTTCCTGCTATATTCCTGGGCTGCTTCTTACCTACTTCTCTCACCCTAAGGGTATGTCTACACTATGAAATTAGGTTGATTTAATAGAAGTCAATTTTTTAGAAATCAATTTGATACAGTCGATTGTGTGTGTCCCCACTAAGCGCATTAAGTCAGTGGAGTGCATCCACAGTATCGAGGCTAGCATCAACTTTCAGAGTGTTGCACTGTGGTAGCTATCCCACAGATCCCGCAGTCTCTGCTGCCCATTGGAATTCTGGGTTGAGCTCCCAATGCCTGATGGGGCAAAAACATTGTCACGGGTGGTTCTAGGTACATGTCGTTAGGCACCCCTCCCACTCTCCCTCCCTCCATGAAAGCAATGGCAAAAATTAGTTTCTTGCCTTTTCTCCTGAGTTACCCATGCAGATGACCTATCACGGCAAGCATGGAGCCTGCTCAGCTCACTGTCACCGTATGTCTCCTGGGTGCTGCTGACAGAAGCGGTACTGCATTGCTACACAGCAGCAGCTCGTTGCCTTTGCAAGTTAGCAAAGAGAGTTAGCAGCTGTATTGCACCATCTGCTGCTGTGCCCTGGTTGCTCCTGGCCGACCTCAGTGAGGTCGGTAGGGGGCACCTGGGCAGACATGGGTGCCCCTGGCCAGCCTCGGTGAAGTCAGTCGGGGGCATCTGGACATAAATGGGAGTGACTCCAGGTCATTCTCTTCTTTAAGCTTCATCTAATGGAGATTCAGTCTGGCCTGGAATATCATGCAAGCTGGAGGCTTTTGCCTTATGCTGTTCTCCAAGCTGGCAGCACCACGCAGTCGCACCTACTCCAGCCTACCCCTGGCTCCCATGGCTCATGAAGCCAGGACAGTAGAAAGGAACAGTTCAACTGTAGGCTGAGCAAGTGCAGAATGATGGTAGAATGTGCCTTTGGATATTTAAAATCTTGCTGGCACTGTTTGCTGACTAGGCTGTTTGTGATTAAAAGAGCACAGCAAGGCGTGCTGCGTATCACAGAGGCTTTGAAAACCAGTTTCATGACTGGCCAGGCTTCGTTGTGACAGTTGTGTATGTTTCTCCTTGATGCAAACCTGCCCACTTTGTTGATTTGAATTCCCTGTAAGTCTACCCTGTAAGGCATGTCATTAGTTGCCCATCCCTCTGTGAAAGCAACTGCAGACAATCATTTCACACTTTTTTTCCATGCAGATGCCATACCATAGCAAGCATGGAGCCTGCTCAGATCATCGTGGCAGTTATGAGCATTGTAAAAACCATGTGCATTATCCTGCAGCACCAGAAACTTCAAAAGCAGGCGAGGAGGTGACAGCAGCGCGATGACGAGTGATGAGGACACAGACTTATCTCAAAGCACAGGCCCTGGCAATTTGGACATCATGGTGTTAACAGGGCAGGTTCATGCCGTGGAATGCCGATTCTGGGCCCAGGAAACAAGCACAGACTGGTGGGATCGCATAGTGTTGCAGGTCTGGAAGGATTCACAGTGGCTGCGAAACTTTCGCATGCATAAGGGCACTTTCATGGAACTTTCTGACTTGCTTTCCACTGCCCTGAAGCACAAGAATACAAAGATAAGAGCCGCTTTCACAGTTCACAAACGAGTGACAATAGCCCTCTGGAAGCTTGCAATGCCAGACAGCTACAGGTCAGTCGGACATCAATTTGGAGTAGGCAAATTTACTATGGGGGCTGCTGTGATCCAAGTAGCCAGCTTGATCACTGAGCTGCTGCTATCAAAGGTAGTGACTCTGGGAAATGTGCAGGTCATAGTGGATGGCTTTGCTGCAATGAGATTCCCTAACTGTGGTGGGGCGATAGACGGAACACATATCCCTATCTTGGGACCGGACCACCAAGGAAGCCAGTACATAAATTGAAAGGGGTACTTTTCAATGGTGCTGCAAGCACTAGTGGATCACAAGGGATGTTTCACCAACATCAACGTGGGATGGCCAGGAAAGGTACATGACACTCACATCTTCAGGAACTCTGGTCTGTTTGAACAGCTAGAGAAAGGGACTTACTTTCCAGACCAAAAAATAACCTTTGGGGATGTTGAAATGCCTATAGTTATCCTTGGGGACCCAGCCTACCCTTTAATGCCGTGGCTCATGAAGCCATACACAGGTACCCTGGACAGTAGTCAGGAGCTGTTCAACTATAGGCTGAGCAAGTGCAGAATGGTGGTAGAAGAATGTGCATTTGGATGTTTAAAAGCATGGTGGTACAGTTTACTGACTCGGTTAGACCTCAGCGAAACCAATATTCCCATCATTATTACTGCTTGCTGTATGCTCCACAATATCTGTGAGAGTAAGCGGGGAACATTTATGGCAGGGTGGGAGGTTGAGGCAAATCGCCTGGCCGCTGATTACGCATAGCCAGACATCAGGGTGGTTAGAAGAGCACAGCAGGTTGCAGTGCGCATCAGAGAAGCTTTGAAAACCAGTTTCATGACTGGCCAGGCTGCGGTTTGAAAGTTCTGTTTGTTTCTCCTTGATGAAATCCCGCCCCCTTGGTTCACTCTACTTCCCTGTAAGCCAATCGCCCTCCCCATCCCTCTTTGATACCGCTTGCAGAGGCAATATAGTCATTATTGTTTCAATTTCATTCATTCTTTATTAATTCATCACACAAATGGGGAGATAACTGCAAAGGTAGCCTGGGAGGGGTGGGGGAGGAGGGAAGCACCGGGTGGGGTAGTGGAGGAGGGAAGGAGGAAAGGACAAGGCCACACTGCACTTCAAAACTTATTTATTGAATACCAGCTTTCTGTTGCTTGGGCAGTCTTCTGGGATGGAGTGGTTGGGTGCCCAGAGGCCTCTCCACCGCGTTCTTGGGCGTCTGGGTGAGGAGGCTATGGAACTTGAGGAGGAGGGTGGTTGGTTACACAGAGGCTGCAGCAGCTGTCTGTGCTCCTGCTGCCTTTCCTGCACCTCAACCATATGCAGGAGCATAGCAGTTTGATCTCCAGTAGCCTAAGCATTGCTTCCTGCCTCCTCTCATCACGCTGATGCCACCTATCATCTTCACCCCACCAGCTATCCTCTCGCGTATCCCTCCTGTCCTCACGTTCATTTTATGCTTTCCTGCACTTTGACGTTGTCTGCCTCCATGCATTCTGCTGGGCTCTTTCAGTCTGGGAGGACCCCATGAGCTCACAGAACATTTAATCACACGTGCATTTTTTTTGCCTTCTAATCTTCGCTAGCCTCTGGGATGGAGATGATATGAGGAGCATTGAAACATTTGCAGCTGTGGGAGGGAAAAAAAGGGAGAGTAGTCTTTAAAACGACACAATTTAGAGAACAATGGGTAGACTCTGTCACAGTGAACCAAGCTGTTAATAGTACATAGCACATGTGCTTTCTTTACAAGGTCGCATTTTGCCTCTTATATTGACAGCCTGTCAGTTTGGTGTGAGAGATCACACACGCAGAGCCGACAGGCATCAAAATTAAGCTTGCAGGCAGCCATGGTAAGCCACAGTCTTTTGGCTTCTTTAACCTTCATAACATGTGGGAATGGTTTCAAACAGCAATGCCCTCATTTCATATACCAAGCACCCGTTGGGTTGGCCATTTAAAATGGGTTGGCCATTTAAAAGGAGGGGCTGTGGTTTTTGGGTTAACATGCAGCACAAACCCAACTAAACCCCCCCACACACCCAATTCTCTGGGAAGATCGCTTCACCCCTCCCCCCACCATTTGACTAACAGGCTTTGGGAGTACATCCAGGAGAGTTTCATTGAGATGTCTCTGGAGGATTTCTGCTCCATCCCCATACATGTTAACAGACTTTTCCAGAAGCTGTACTGGCCATGAATGCATCACAAGTCTTCAGGATAAATTAATCCTTAAACATGTTTGCTTTTAAACCATGTATTATATTTACAAAGGTACACTCACCAGAGATCCCTTCTCCGCCTTCTAGGTCCGGGAGCCTGTCTTCAGTGGGTTGAGAGGGTACTAGATCCAGAGTGAAAAACATTTCCTGGCTGTTGGAGAAAATGGTTTCTCCTCTTGCTTGCTGTGCGCTATCTTCAACCTCCTCCTCCTCATCATCTTCCTCATCCCCAAAATCTGCATCCCTGTTGCGTGAGAATCCGTTCACGGAGTCTACGCATAGGGTGGGGGTAGTTGTAGGGGCACCCTCTAGAATGGCATACGGCTCATCATAGAAGCCGCATGTCTGGGGCTGTGACCCGGAGTGGCAGTTTGCCTCTCTGGCTCTTTGGTAGGCTTGCCTGAGCTCCTGAAGTTTCACATGGCTCTGCCGCAAGTCCCTGTTATAGCCTCTGTCCTTCATGCCTTTGGAGATTTTTTCAAATGTTTTGGCATTTCATCTTTTGGAACGGAGTTCTGATTCCTCACCCCATACAGTGATCAGATCCAGTATCTCCCGTTTGTTCCATGCTGGAGCTCTTTTGCAATTCTGGGACTCCATGGTCACTTCTGCTGATGAGATCTGCACGGTCACCTCTGAGCTCGCCATGCTGGCCAAACAGGAAATGAAATTCAAAAGTTCGTGGGGCTTTTCCTGTCTACCTGGCCAGTGCATCTGGGTTGATAGTGCTGTCCAGACCAGTCACAGTGCAGCACTCTGGGATAGCTCCCGCAGGCCAATATCATTGAATTGTGTCCACACTACCCCAAAATCAACCCAGCAAGGTCAATTTCAGCTCTAATCCCCTCATCAGGGAGGAGTACAGAAATCGATTTTAAGAGGCCTTTAAGTCAACAAAAAATTGCTTCATCATGTGGATGGGTGCAGGGTGAAATCGATCTAATGCTACTAAATTCAACCTAAAGTCATAGTGTAGACCAGGGCGAAGAGTGACTGTAGTCTCTTCTTCTGTAGCACTCTTCTTACTCTCAGCTATTGGACTGCAAATAGGTCACTCCTGTTCCTGTCCAGCTGAGCTTCATCTTTAATTAGTCCTCATTGCTCCTGGGCTCCTCCTCCAGGTGCGAGCTCAGTGGTTAATTGGACCACCTCGCCACCTTTAACCCCATCAGGCCTTGTATGGGTTGGCCACCCCACCCCTTAAATATATAATAAAAGGAAATGGAAGTCAAGCACAATGACTATCTGTTGTTGGTTTGTTTGTTTTTTTTAATGAACAAGAGGGCTGATTTTAACATGAATTAAAATCTGTATACCACATAAGTAAAGGAGCAGTTCATGATACTTCCACTGTTTTCATCAAGTACTCATAGATCTTCCAAATACATCTTAAGAAAACAAACCATGAAGTAAGTGGATGTGTCTTGTCATACAGCAGAAAACAGCCTGATTTTTGCAGTACTTTCCTAGACCTAGAGCACCTAATTTCTCAATGTCAGTCTCCCCCTGTTGTGCTTAACCCTAACGGCAATAACTGGATGTTAAAAAAAAGAAATCTAAATGATCATCTGCCATTATCAACTGCTGCCATTTTGAAGTCCACACCACTTACGATTCAAGAGCAACTAGACTCCAACTTAGAATAGCCTGCAGAGTCTTGAAATATTTTCAGAGTAAATCAGAGGCCAGGCTGAATTTTAGTTCATGGCATCACCCAGTGACAAGCTGGCATAAAGCGTATTAGGATACTTTATAAACTGATGACTTATTTCACTAGGGCATAAAGTGGTAGTCGTGGTTACCATCAAGTTACCACAAAAAAAATTGCAGCATTTTGCTCTTTACACTCATTAAGACAACATACAATAACATTGCCCGAAATCTGTCATAACCACACAGCACCATTCTGCCATTTCATGAAAGCTTGGTGAATAACTTCTGTAATCCATGTTATGCCTACGTTTGTGAGGCAGTGTTTAATCCCTAGAAGTCCTGTAATGTGTGAAAAATGTTCTTCAGAAGAAAAGATAGTCTGGAATGGGCTCTCATTTAAAACACAGTCAAAGTTCCAAAATGCACAGACTGATTCTCAAGTGTAGGTTTTACCAGGCTTCTGCATGCACCACTGCACGTCTCACTGAGTGTTTTTTCCTTTCTGTTACACTGGCACAGACCATATTTTCACAGTATTGTTCACCTACCAGGTTCTGACCATCTGTTCCTCTGCTGCAATGTGTCCCTTTTGGAACTGTATTATACACTCTATAAGATTTCTTTCACCAGTTTGTTTCAGAAAAAAAAATGTGTTTGATCAATTCCCCCTGCCTTACAGTGTTTGAACCCCATTCACAAACTGCAATTACCTCTAAAGGCAGAAGTTTTATAATACATTGGGTTAATGTGAATACTCATCCATCAATACTCTTCTCCCTGGTTTTAACACCTAATCTTGCTCCAGTTGAAATCTATGACACTGGCATTGCTGGATGCAAATACAGGCTTTTGGAGTGTGTCTTCCCGGCAGAGTTAGCCCTTGTGATCCGCACCTGACTTTGTTCAGCCAGGTTACCCTAGTCCAGGTGTGAGCAGTCATGCTACAAAGCCATACCCTAGTTACTATGTCCTCACTGTTGCTGCATTCATCCATATGTTTGGGCGCATTTCCCATAGTCCTTTCTCCTGAGATGCTCTATGATTAAGTGATTTAGCCTTTTTCTTCACTACAATGTAGACAGGTGCCAGCCCAAGTTAAAGCAGAGCCTAGTCTCTAACCTACACCCACAGTAAACGAACCCCAGCTTAACGCACCTCCAAACCCAGATAAAAGGCTTTTGTGTGTTGATGGTAGGTGAGTTTGGGCTAATACCGAGCAAAGAGCCCAGGATAACTCTGCCAGGGAAGAAATGTGTAGGTCCAATCCAACAATGAGCTCCACAGAGGTGGAGTCTGTGCCTACCAGAATTAATAGGGCTTAACTCAGGCATTGGGGCTCATTGCACCATCAGAACCTTATTGAGCAATTCCTAAATATTGATATACACACATATCCCATTCCCTGCCTGTCTCCCCTCTCAAATCCCTGCCTCCCCAAAACACACACAGACATACACATTCCATGGACTAAATCCTCAACTGGTATAAATTGGCATAGCTCCACTGAAATTAATGGAGATATACTGATTTTCTTAAGCTTCATTATTGTGGGATTCACCCTAGACCACATAAGAGGTTGTGTCATCTCCTGCCCTGCAACTCTGGATGCCTTAAAAGCTGTGCTGCTGTGGCAGACACAAACATGCCAGTCACATCCTAGCTTCCCCCACCCAGTTTCTTTTTGCAGGGTAAGCCCAACACACCCTAGTCCCAGATTTGCTGAAAACTTTCTCCCGGTAGTGGCCAGCCCTCTCCTGGAACAGTCACAGAAGTTATTAAGTTATAGACAATAAACAGCAGCTTGTGAATTTAACTGGGGTTTGCCAAACACTCTTATGAAAACCACAGTACTGTGTTGGTTATTACTGAAAGAAAAGCAAGTTTATTAATCAAAAAGGCATAGATTTACCAAGTATAGGGGGAAAAGACAGAAAGTGTCATAAGCAAACAATAGTAAAATTATGCTTCTAAAACTAAAACTAAATTTCTGCAAGTTAAAACCTTTGCCTAAGCAGGTTTCTCACCTATATTCAGTTCCCAGAGACTTCAACCCATTTGACTGAAGGATCCATCATTCTGTGAGTTCAAGAGCTGTGGCCCTGTTAGCCCCTCAAGTGATAGATGCCAAAATGGTTTTCTATCCTTGCTTCTATCTTCTAAAGTTCACTGATCCTGCTCCAGGAGGCAGGGACCCTTCCTGGGGGCCACAGCTTTCTGTGTCCACCAGGGAGCTGACATCATGTTAATTTTTGCAGACTCCTTCCCACCCCCAACCCATCATGATAGCCTCTTCACTATCTCTTCATTCACTAGGTTGATTGCTTTGTTTACTTTTTATGTAAATGTACCTTCATTGTCTCCACCTGATGACCTAGGGCAGACTGGGGTTAGATACTGCTTGCCAAACAAACATTAAGAACATAATTCTAGCACATATTTATCATTCCTTTATTTATAATACTCCGGACATACACTACACAGTGATTTTGGAACCTTACATGACAACTTTTGTATACAGATTATGACAACAGTGTGAAAGGTGTAGTGAGTATCTCAGGCCTGACAAGAGTTGCTGACTTAGAGTAGAGAACATCCAACAGGCCTCGGTGTCCCAACTGTATAACTCCCCTATGAAGTGGGATGGGAAAGCACATCTTGCAGATGTTTATTTCAAAAAGTACATATGCATCTTTCCAGCTATATTTTTTTTTATTTAAATTATGTATTTATCTATTTACTTTGCTTTGGCAAGGGCACCTAGCCCAAAATGTTCAAACTTCTGAAGTTAGGAAACTCAATACATATTTAGACAGCTAAATAAATAGCCCTATTTTTCAGAAGTCCTGGACAACCATAACTCTCACTGCAATTTCTTTGAAGCCAATGGGAACTACAAGTGCTCAACATGTTTGAAAACCAGGCCATTTACAAGGGTGCTAAACATGGATTCTGGTGTCTCACATCCACCACCTGCATTTGAAAACTGTTCCATTTTCTCTGAGTGTTTGGGATACACAAGCATTTCTAAGAACAACCAGGCCTGAAGAGTTTTACTTCTGTTGTATACTGACGCAAGCTGGAGATAAAAAAGCAAAGTCAGAGAGGAAATGAAGTCCTGATCAGATAGCCATGTGGAAACTCAGACCTTACCAAAATATTACTATGCCTCTATGGTAGTGGTATGGCTCTGAAATCTCAGACTAATGGTGCGTGATGGAACTGTCTCTTTGCAGCCTTATGGAGAGAGGTAGACTAATCCTTGAGATAGCAATTAGCACAGCCATCTTCATTAAACACTTAATTGTGCTTTGAATAATATTTTGGAAACACTTTAGGTACTTTGGGAGAGTTTTGTTTATTTCTTTAGAAAAATGTTGCCATCAATTCTGCCAAGACACTGCAACCCTGAACTGAAAAAACCCCCTGCAATTTCAGCACCAAGCCTAATCTAAGCAGAAACTGATAACTGTGCTGTGGGAAGAGGCTAAAATTTACTGTGATGTAAGTGGGACTTAAACCCAAACATTCAGAGATGATACAGCAGTGTCTTACGTAGTTATGTAACCCAAACTATGCATATTGTTATTGAAAACTAAGTAATTAATAAATAGCTTTGCTGCACACATATATATTTTGACGGAGCCATGTTTGGGAATAACTTTGCAACCCTGGATCAGTCCTCTCCCTTCCAGTCACTGCTGCAGGTAGTGACTTTATTCATTCTGCATATTCTAGGAATAGCCAAAGGCAAAAGAGAGAGCTGATTTTGTTTCTCTATATTTAACCAGTTGTATGTAATATAAAAACATAATGATGCTAGAGGAGGCAAAGACTCAGTGAGCCTCATTCTGACCTTGCATACATGAATTTTACACCCATATAATTCTATGGACTTTGAACGAATTACTTCTGAACTACCCCTGTGTTAGCGAAAGCAAAGTCAGTATTTATAGCAGGGTTCTCTAATAGATGTGCCACCTAGTTTTTAAGTATTTAATTGTGCTTGTGTATGCTGGCAACCTTGTTGAGATCATCAATAAATGTCAGTACCAGACCCGCCCCCCCGCCCCGCCCGAAACACTCTTCTGTATGAGCACCTTGTCAGTGGAAGAAAAGTTTGCCACAAAATGAGAGAGAAAATGTGGCTTCTTTGTCAAAAGGAAAGCTAATGGGGAAAACAAACTGCATTTCATTTCATGCCTTCAGACACCCCGATGCTATAACCTTTTAGGAATAAAAAAAGAATACTACTATTTATGGCCCCAAAATGTGGCATTTAGCCACTGGCTCAAGCAAAGGAAAGTACAGAGCAGCACCACAGCATGACGAGCTGAACAGGATGCACAGTCCTCCCTGAGTGGCTGGCTCAGTGCACAGGATAACTGGCAGCTCTAGTTTGTCCTGCAGCACCAGTGATTTTTAAACACTACTGAGTGAATTGGTCCCTTCTGACTTTAAAACTTATTCATCTGTTAAGTCAAATGATGGCATGGTAACCTATTGTAGAAAACCCAAAACAACACACTCTCACAGATAGTAATGAAGATAAAATGCTCCAGAACTCTGATGGGCAAAACCATCCTATTGAACTAAAATATACAAACATGTAATACTTCAACTAACTTGCCTACAGAAGTTCTGTCTTATGTTTTCTCAGAACTACATAAGCAGAAAAACCCCAAAATAAAAAGGGACACTCAACAGCAAAGTTTAGAAATATAACAAAGGCCAAAGAACAAAATTAGCTATGAGACTACAGAGCAAAGCCAAAAAAAGAAAAGGGCCTGAAGTTAAGAAGAAATTGATTGCAATAGCCAACACTTTATAATAGAGCATCACTGTTCCCATGATGTTACATTTTTTTAGGGGTTTTTTACACTTTCTTTGGTACTTTTACCTGGAAACTCAATATTCTGGACAGTTCTAAACATTGGCAGTTTGACAATGACCATACCACACATTAAGTTGGTTGGGGGGGTCCATTGTTGGGCTTGTTGGAGGAAGGTATGTACCTCTTTAAGGGGTTAGAGAGGCAGCCAGTGACTTTTACTGCAGCTGCAGGGCAGGGCACAATGGCGATGCTGACCCATCCTCTCAGGTGACCAGAAGAGAGGAGGTACTATATAGGTTTATACCAAGTAGGAAAAGCCCTCTTTTACCTGGACCAGGCAGAGCAGCAGGCACCCTCCCAGCCATGGAAGTGGTGAAATAACCTCCCCAGACCTCATTCAAGGAGGGATGGTGAGGTCCCAGCAGCAGCTTGACTGTGGTCCAGGAAGGGTAAGGGGGAGGGCTGATATGGAAGCCCCCTCGTTATATATGAAAATGATCACGGAACTACTTTTAACTGCTCCTAGACAGTTAAGAATAAAGTTGTGGCCTAATTAAACCACATCCAGTGCCTCCCATTCTCCTTCTGACATAGCCAGACAATGTGAGGTGTATGAAGTGAGACAGGATTACTGGAGTGGGGAACATAAAAAAGTGCTTTTGCTAACATTCATATTTGCTTTCCACTGGCAAGCTGTAAATTAAATTTGGGTAATTTATATTTTATCGCACACTGGGGTTCTGATATGGCATCAATTTATTTCTTATATACAGCTACAGCTGTGCCATAGTGTTTTATAAGCAAAGAAGAAGACAAGAGGCATTATTCTCTATGGACTGGCACTTTGTGTAGTCATATATACCTGTGTGAAGTGGGTGACTAGCACTACCTGCTCTGCAGGAATAGCCTTGGGCATTCACTTTTGCAGTCATTTTGCTCACCTTTATTTATATGACTGCATGAGACACATAACAGTGGGGAAGAACTTCCGAGCTCCCTGACCTGAGCTTTTCTCCTGCTGATGATAGCTCATCTCAATTGATTGGACTCTTCCAGTTGGTAGGCGTACTTCCACCTTTTCATGTTCTTTGTATGTATAAATAGCTCCTGTCTGTGTGTTCCATTCTATGCATCCGAAGAAGTGAGCTGTAGCCCATGAAAGCTTATGCTGAAATAAATTTGTTAGTCTCTAAGGTGCCACAAGTACTCTTGTTCTTTTGTGAATATTTAGAAGTATTTTCAGAGCAAAATGTCCATATAACCCAGGGATCGGCAACCTATGGCACACGGCTCATCAGGGAAATTCGCTGGCGGACTGAGATGGTTTGTTTATCTGCAGTGTCTGCAGGTTCAGCTGATCGCAGCTCCCACCGGCCATGGTTCACTGTTCCAGTCCAATGGGGGCTGTGGGAAGTGGCGTGGGCTGAGGGATGTGGGGCCCGATCCAAAGCCCATTGAAATCAATTGGAATTTTTCCTCTGACTTCACCAGCCTTTGGATCAGGTCCACCATGAACATGAAGGGGCTTAAATGATCTCATCTCTTTTCTTCTGTTAATAGCATCTGTAAAAAATTATAGGCTATATGAGTCTAATTCCAAAGATTATTTTGACAGCAAAAGATAAACATAAATAACTAAAGAGTAACATAGTTTGTGCTGTTGCTTTTCAGTATATATGAAATGCTAGTCATCTCACATTGCTTGGTCTGCCCCGTTTGATTTACAGAGGCTGATATGACTGTTCTTCTAGAGGATGAGAAATCCCTAGTCTTGTCAAAATCAGTGAAACTGCATTAGACACCATTAATTTCAACATGCTGTGATATTTTGAAGTCCAGCAGAGCAGGACAACCTTGACATTTTGACTCAAGGTTTTAAAAATGAACTAATCTCTCTTGGTAATTTCTATTAGACTTGCTTCCCAAATCAGATACCTTGATATTTTAATAATACACAAACTGGCACTCTGCCTCTCCAGTCCAACAACAAAGAGCATAATCATAGAAATGATATCACCTATTTGTTCTTCTCTGAGCGGATTGTATTGATTTTAGTGCATTTAGGAGTTAACATTCTCTTACGTAGAAAAAAAGAGCCCAGGCACACTTTCTGGTGTGAAAGTGATGCTTCACAAAGGGAAAGCAAACACACTTTGGAAGGAAGAAGAAGATCTCATCAAATAGAGATCACCACTAAAAGTCAGATTATACCACGTGATTGTACTGAGCATGCTAATGTATGGAGCCAAGATTTGGCCAGTGACAGTGGCTAACAAAAAGATTGGAGGCTGACCATCACAGATGGCTGAGGAAGATATTACACTTTTCATGGAAAGACAAAATAACAAATGTGAAAATAAAAGGATCAGATGGAACAGGACATGTTAGAAAATATCAGTATAATCCCACCTGCCTTCTGTGAACAAGGAGACCCTTCTCGCCTTCATTTCTGACATTTTATAACCAAATCTGTGAACTGCTCAGCACTTCCACTTCTGAAACAGAATTAGACTGAAAGTCTAATTGTTACTGAAGTGAAAAGCATGTCTTGGCTCATGGAGAAACTGAGAAGGGCTTCAGGTGACGGAAAAAAGAAAAAGGAGAGAGAACTTTAGAATGATTCTCATTATTCTTTCCCTTCCTATTTTTCCTAGCATTTCTACTATTTGCACAGGAAAGAAGTGTTGAATAAAATCCTTTCTCATCTCCCGCACCAAGTGCTTTCAATTATTTTTTTACATGTAATTTAAAATTGAGAACCTATAGTAGCAATAAGCCATATCAGGGTGCTCATTCCTATGCCACTGATGCACTGTATCAGAGGAGTAGCCGTGTTAGTCTGGATCTGTAAAAGCAGCAGAGAATCCTGTGGCACCTTATAGACTAACAAACTTTTTGGAGCGTGAGCTTTCATGGGTGAATTTCGTGGGTGACCTGCATCTGACGAAGTGGGTATTCACCCACGAAAGCTCACGCTCCAAAATGTCTGTTAGTCTATAAGGTGCCACAGGATTCTCTGCTGCTTTTACTGATGCACTGATTGGCCTTTGGCCTTGTGCCTTACAACGTATTTAAGGCATGCACCAGGTGCCCAGGAATACAAGACCTATTGTGGCTTATCACTTAATTGGCAATTATAATCCTATAATTAACTATAGAAAAAAGCCTCTTGCAAAAATGTGAGATATAAAATTGCTCCTAAAACCAGTCAACACAGACAGCTCATCTGCAAATTAATAAGCAAATCCCAGCAGAGGGTTAGTGTTATAAATTACAGCACCCACTCAGGTCTCTCAGATCAAGTGGTCCATTTCAGTTCAAAAGTGACAGAGCAACCATTAAACTGATCCTGGACTGAACAGGTCATTGGCAGTGTCCTCAGAAACGAGAGAAGACTGAAAAACCCTAATCACTTTGTCACTGTAAACACCCTCATATAATCTTCTAGTTGAAAATCACTTACAGGAGCAGCGGTCCAATAAATGAGCTCTTGACAATGTCACTTGCAACAACACATCAATGGGCCAAAAGCCAACACTGATTGGCAACTGTCCTGCTGAACTTGACTGAATCCTTCACACCAAACTGCAATACTAATTATATGAAAACACATAGCTGCAACCCACTTATTCTTTTTAACAGGGTAGCAGACAGGCTAAGACTGTGAACGACAGAAAATATATTCTAATAGGATTCACCTAATCTTTTCGTTTTGGATATTTATAACTTTTTCCCATTTTCTTGCACGTAAAATGAACAATGAATCCTTTTAAATCCACAAGTCTTCTCAGCCTATTTATTAATTACTATTCTAGCCAGATGATAATATACTGTATCTGACCATGTGCTATAAATTCCTTGTCACACAGCCTAACTGAGCCCAGGCAGAATCTATTAGTCCCTTTCCAAAAGCACTTAATCTCAGGCTGCCTATAAAATGAGATTATTTTCTTTTTTCAATTTACACTCACTCATCTACATTACCTCTGTATCTCACACACTACATGTTTAAACAATGTGTCAGACATTCCAGTAGCCACAGAAGATGGAATAAGAATGAAAGATGTTACAATACTGGGTTCCTATCTACTCAAAGACAAATAGATAGTCCTATCTCAGCCTCCCAACCCCAAAACCTCCCTGATTCAGGATCAGATCTAAAGACCAATGGAGTCAATGAGGGCAGATTTTTAAAAGCATTTAGGCATATAAACATTCAGATTTTCAAAATCCCACTTTTGAGAATCCCATTAGGCACCAATCCACATCTTTAAGCATCTAAATCCCTTTAAAATCTACCCTGAGAGTATTTTTGTTCACATGAATGGGTTTAGATCAGGGTCTTAGGGAAAAAAAACAAAATAATATAGACACAGTGAAACCCAATTAGCATCAGTTTGTTTAACGGAAAATCCTGCTGAATGGGAAAAAAAAGTCCCTTACACCAAACCATTTTGGAATAATGCAGTACAATTTCCCACTTACAGATCATTGGCAGTGTACAAGATCCAACAGCTGGAAGTTAAAACAAATGCAGACTAGAAAAAAGGCACAATTTTTTAACAGTGAGGGTAATTAATTATTGGAACAACTTACCAAAGGTTGTGGTGGATTCTCCATCACTGAAAAATGTTTAATCAAGACAGGATGTTTTTTCTAAAAGATATACTCTAGTTCAAACAGGAATTAACTCAGGGAAGTCCTATGGCCTGTATTATACAGGACTTCAGACTAGATGATCACAATGGTTCCTTCTGGCCTTAGAATCTATGAATCAATAACCACTGCTTCCTTCCACAAATGGCATTTAATGTCAATTATTATATGTGATAACAACTAGTGTGGTTTTTTTTTTAATTTTTGAGTTTATGACCCTATATAATGCTTTGTTTTCAGTTTTGTTGCATGGTTTGTGTGTACAGCTGTGAAACAGTTACAAGGACAACTGGAACAAAGATTTTTCTTGTTAGCATTATAAGCTATGGGAAAAACACTTCTGCTTTGATTTCAAAACCACCTTGAAGAGGGTCAGGACATATTCTTGTCAGTACCTTGACAGTGTGTGCCTTCTAGGTACTGATTTATGCATTTTTACAATATGGGATTTTCTGTTCTTTCTAATGACTTGTGCATGTTGAAAATGCATATTTTAAAATACTCGACCTGTGCTGCTGCAATACACATTTTTTATTATTATTCCAATGCCTTTACATACCTAACTAAATGGGCGAGTCCCTCATTTCTGCCCAACTTCAATGGAGTTGGAAGTTGAAAGGCAAATTGAAAGCAACAGGAGGCAGAAGAACACACAAGCCAGTATTTTTCCAGGCAAACCGCGATATTTCACATTTGGAACACCACCCCTGTTTAGCTTATGTTTTATTGCAAGCGGTTTGAATCTATCTCACAGATTGAGAATAGGTCCTGTGTGGTTTCACAGCATATATGAAACTTTTCTTTTTTTTTTAAATATTCATTTGTCAACTCTCTAGATAAAACATATTATTTTAAAATATCTTATTTTAGTATATTCATGGTTAGTTGTGGGTATTTTTATTTCTCAAATTTGAGATTTTGGACCATATTGAAACTGTTTCATAATGTCAATGGCTATTTGAAAAAGTATTATCCATGTTAACATTAGACTAGATGACATGCTGGCACACCCTATTTAGTTACTCATTTTACTTTATTAACTATAAACAGAATTTTTTGGTCTTTAGGAAATTAGAGTAGCATATCTCCTACAGTGAGATGTGGATTATTGTTTGCTTTTCCTAGTTATTATCTCTTGGCTTCTACATTTCCTAGTAGCGTTCATCACCTTGCCAAAATACAGAGCTTTTTCTCATCCCAACCCATCAATCAGCTCATGGGGTCTTCTAAAAGTAGTGGAATCAGCAAGTTTCTGAGAAATCCCACATCTCACCTGTAAAATCAACCCAGTTTCCAAGAGGCCACAGAAATGGCAAACAAGGAGGTTGAACTTTCTCCCAAAGAAATCAAGGGCAAAATTCCTGCTGACTGCATTGGGAGCAGAGACAGGCACCAATCCAACTCTCATATACCCTTTAAACATTGAAAAATTCAGATACTAGTTTTAATCCGAAGCACAGGACAGAAGCCATGAGATGTTGAATTTTATATCTTCATCTTACAATTCAGTGATAAAGCTTGTCACTCGCCTCCTCACATCAAAAGACCTGGATCTCTTAACAAATTTCAACCCACCCCACCCGAGAATATCACAGCAGGTTTGAATTTCACACAAATCATTGTCCCTTATCTATGTAATGTGGGCCAAATTCTGTTCTCAGTTGCACTAGTGTAAACATGGAGTAATTCCATTTACTTAACTGATGTGTTTCCAGATTCACACTGGTATAACTGAAAGGGAATTTGGCCCTGAGTGATTAACTGTTCTCTTTGTCCTTTGTATGGTATTCCAGTTTACTGAGAGACTATCAACACACTGAGAAGCCTAGTGCCATATATCATCTGCTATCATTCAGTTTCCCCTTTATATGCAGAATGTCAACTGTATTTTAAGACTCAAACTGATTTTCTTCATTTTGACAGAGGCAAGGTAGATGAGTTAATATCTTTTATTGGACCAATTTCTGTTGGTGAAAGAAACAGGTTTCAAGATACAAAGAGTTCTTCTTCAGGTCTGGAAAAGATACTCAGAATGTCACAGTTCAATTCAAGGTGGGATAGATTGTTTAAGATAAGGGTAAACATTTTGCAGGAAACCATTTAAGATGAAGAGGATAATTAACACCTCTGGAGTCATTGGACCTAGAAGAGTTAGTGGGTTATAGATTGTCATAATGAGTCATAAAACCAGTATCTTTGTTGATTTTTTTTAAGTCTAGCAGAGTTATGAATTTATAATCCCAGGCTAATCTTTTAAGGTGTTATGCAGGTTTCCTTTGAGGACAAGGAATGAGAGGTCAAATATGAAATGATCGCTTTGTGAAAAGTGTTTCCCCACAAGCAATAGGGTGTTTTTGTCTTTTATGATTTTCCTGTGTGACTTCATTGGAGATTTTAGTGATTGTCTTGTTTCACCCGCATAGTTGTTGTTGGGGCATTTAATGCACTGATTGAGGTACACCACATGTTGTAATAGGCATGTATAGGACCAAAGGATCTCGATAAATGTGTTGTGCGGGGTATTGATCATCGTAGCAGAGACTATATGTCTGCAGGTTTTGCATCTGTTGTTCTGTCAGGTTCTGGTGCCGCTTTGAGTTGGTGTGTCCTGGTCTGTGGGGAGTTTGCTTCTAATGATGAGCTTGGCAAGGTTGGGGGGTTGTTTTGATATGTGAAGATACAGAGTGCGCCTTTCAATCTATCACCCAGGAGTATGCCAACAAGAGATGCTGTTGAGATGACTACTTTTCTGACAACAGAAGTGGCAGCACCTGGAGCATCTAATGAACAAACTAAGATAAGAAACTAGTTTTCCCATACCGTAATATGAAACCAGATTCTATCAATTTACTGTGCCAATAGGCACATTTTCTATATTTCTAAATACTCTGTAAGATAATGATATATTTCTCAATAGTAAGTAAAACAATAGATCCTTGAGAGGACTTAGACACTTACCCTATAAATAAGTGGTATTTTTCTCTATCTACACTTGGTATACCCAATAAAGTACAGTCAGCCAAATCCCATCAAAATGGCAACAAACAGCTGCAAACCTCTTAATAGTTTGTCTGCTTGTTTTCATTAATGAATAACATAAAGTCAATGCTTTCTTCTTGTACCACAGAGGGTAGAGAACCATTGTAATCTGAACCAAGACTCCTGCAAGAAAGGTATTTCCAGAATAGTGAAAGTTATATATTGTATAAAAGATGAAAATAGACCAGACCAAATTCAGAGATGATTTGTAAGGTAATGTAAATTAGACCAACTTGGATCCCCTTACATTAGTTAGATTTCCATATATTGTTAGGCTCCTTTAAAACTTCTTATACCCATTTACCAATGCTGAGACCAAGGTAGTCTGAGTGGATATAATCTAAATACTGAGGAGCCAGAAGAACATGTATACTAAAGTAATGGGGAAGATCCTCAATTTGTGTGAGTTGACCTAGCTGCATTGACTTCAGTAGAACCATGCCAATTTACATCAGATGAGAATCAGGCCCACTTTAATGACCTACTTTAATTACACTTTGTTACAAACCTCCTTTTAGTTACTTTTCTTGATGCACTTTCTCTTCTAACTCCCATCATGAGTATTAAACTAATGTAGACTCCCTATAAGTAGCTAGACTAAGTGGATCATATTCAGAGATGACATTGAGAAGAGTAATGTAAATTACATATTGGTAGGTGGATGAGAGTTTAAATAAACCTGAGGGAGTCTAGGTTGATATAATTTACAAACTGAGTGGGATGGAAGAAGCTGTAAGTCATTCTAATTTAGATTCCCTCCAGACTTAGTCTGGCTTAAACCCACTACTGAATTTTACAGTAATTTTCACATACAGCAAAACCAAAATCCCTGTAAGTAACCAAAATACTTGTAAGTGCCTATCTTGTTTATTTAGACTGTAAACTCTTATGACTGTCTCTCATTATTTGTTTCTGCCACACTTCGCACAATGGGACACCTATCTTATTTGCAACCCCTAGGTCCAACTATAATGCAGCTTGTTGTGAAAATCGTTATTGGATGTGATGCCACCACAGAACCAAGATTTGTGTAAGTGTTACACTTGATGCACACTTATTATGTGGTGTATGTTTTAGATATATTTAATTTAAACCATGTGTTCTGAAATGGTTTTGCAACCAATTTTCACTGCTGTAAAACTTTCAGGTTCCCAGAGAAGTTAGGGTTGGTTGCTGCCTCCATGGATCCTGCTCCTGGCCATAAAGAAGCTCACCATGCCCTGGATAAGGAAACAAATGTAAACTACAGTATTGGATGAAGGACTCAATCAATTGCCTTACCATAAATAAGGGCATGTCCGAAAAAATAACAAAGTTGTAAAAAAGTCATTACCCCACTTCTAACGTATCTTGGAACTAAGAAGTTGTCACAACCTATATAACCCAGCAGGCTATAAACAAAGAAATAACAGCCCACACAGGGAAATAGCACAGTAACTATAAGTTTATTAGGCTTGACAATGTCAGATGTCCATGAAAAATGTACATGATGACATCTCTAACATAACCAATAGGTTAAATGTACAGCATGTGATCTGTTTTGATCTGAATTCCAAATCCAAATACAAGACAGGTTTTGTTGTTGCTTTAATATTTGTGCTGTCCATTCACTCTGATTCACTTCCATTGTTTCTCAGTGAAGAGTGTGCTCTAAGCAAGTAAGCAATGTACAAGCTGTGTCCATTTCTACCCACATAAACACTACAATAAAATCATATTACAAAAAAAAGTGCAAGGGAAACAACAACATAGGATTAGCCATACCAGATCAGATCATCAGTCCATACAGTTTGTTATTCTGTCTCCAGAACTGGCAATATCTGATGCTTCAAAAAAATATACCTGATCAATTCTGCACAGCTGTACGTAGAGAGAAAAAGGTCCTTCCTGACCGCTGGGGTAATCAGTTTATGCCCCAAAGCTTAAGATTTGTTTACCCTTATTTTAAGGACAAAAGGATGCCAACAAAAACCTAATGTCTGCAGGGCTGCCCAGAGGGGGGTGCAAATGGGGCAATTTGCCCCAGGCCCCACAGGGGCCCCCCAAGAGAATATAGTATTCTATAGTATTGCAACTTTTTTTATGGAAGGGGCCCCTGAAATTGCTTTGCCCCAGGCCCCCTGAATCCTCTGGGCAGCCCAGGATGACTGACAAGGTGGGTCTTATTAAGCACCAAACTACATGGTTGCTTTAGCAGGAGGGATGGATTTTACACAATTTTTTGTTAATGAATTGGCTTACAGACTGTTCGGTATAATTACTCAAAAAGCAGTTCACTTCTACTTTCATAGCAAAGAGATACTGTACTGAGGTGACAGTGAATGCATTCAGATTTGGATTTTACTACTATGTAGTCTAATTAGACAAAGGAGTCAACCTTTGCATCAGTGCACTAGGGACTAGCTGGTATATAACTTTGCTCTTTCTTCCATTATATTATTCACATTTATAGATAGAAAACGAGCTCTGCTCCCACTCTACCCTGTAACCTTTTCTTTTATTTGTTTTTAGCACCTGGGTAGTTCACAAAATGAAATGTAATGACTAGCACCTCCACACCAACCTGCAAGAGGCACAGAAACAAATCAAATGCAGTGCTGCTTACCATTTGACAGCAATGAATTAAATTGCATACCCCACTTCAATTCATTTCATCCTCCGTGAAAGAGAGTTATATGTAAAATGAGCAATTTAAAAACACATTCTGCATTTTTATTAATCTAACACAGTGAATTGTTTTCTATATTGTGACTCTAATAATCCTTGTTCTCACACCGCTGCATCATGGCATAAAGCTGTGGTGCCTGTCCAATGAAAAGATGCAAAGAGGCAATATAGGGATCAAGAAAATGTCACTTTCTAAAGCTGACTTAGAAGCCACCAGCCTGTGAAAAATGTGTTTCATTTGTTTAGATGCCTTCATGTATCTGCCACATCTGTGCCATTTAGTTCCTAAATGAATCCAGTATACTTTTAGTTTCAGTGGAAGAAATTATCTTTACTATGCAGCATTCATATTTCTCACTGTTTCTTACTGCCATCTACTGGAATTTTAGAAACTTTCAGGCAAAAAATATGTGGATTGTTTGGTTTTTTCAGCACAAGTTCTTCCTAGTCTGATCCTCTGCCACTGCATTTTACAGCTGTTAAAAGGTTTAACCTTTCTTTTTCATTTCTAGTTTTCTTTGCAGTAAGAGTTAAATTCTGCCCTCAGTTACCCTGTGACAGTGCCCATTGAAGCCACGCAGGGGTAACTGAGGACAGAATTTGCCCAATTATTGTTTTATCATATAGTTGTGACTATAGTTAATGTTTTAACAAACCTCTGTACATTCAATCCCTTTAAAGGAAAGGTTCTCCTTTAATATAAGGGCAATAAATAGGCTAATTTAATATAGGCTACTTGTTCTTCAGAAAGGGAGAAACTCTAACTTTCTTTTACTGTTATCTTATATTTTTCACATATGAAAACTGAGGGGAAATTGTGTTTTGTAATGGGGTTCATGTATGTACTGAATAGGGTATGTAGTGCACTCTGCACTCCCTTCCATGAATGCTTGTCTCAGGCTTTGATTTACAGAGACCATGTGTGATGATACTAAACAGTCCAGGCAGTGGTTAGCTAGTCTTCGAGCTAGACAGCCAGGGAAATTAGATCTGTTTGTATCCAGCAGTTTGGTGTTAGTTGTTAAGACATCAAACTGGGAGTCATGAGATCTGGGTCCTACGCCTGACAGCACCAGAAACTTCTCGTGTGACACTAGGCAAATCTGTGCCTCTGTTCCCCCATCTGTAAAATGGCATAAATTATACTTCCTTCTACTTTACAAAGGTTTTGTGTGGCTAAATTTGCTAATGTTTGTACAGCATCTTGAGATCCTTGAAGAAAAGATGCTATAGAATTCAAAAGTGGTGGTGGTGGTGATGGTATTTTATTATTCCTAGAAATGTAGGGCTGGAAGGGATCTTGAGAGGTCATCAAGTCCAGTCACCTGTGCTTAGGCAGGAAAGTAAGCCTAGACCCTCTCTGACAGGTGTTTGTCTAACCTGTTCTTAAAAAGTTCCAGTGAGATGGATTCCACAACCTCCCTTGGAAGCTTTTTTCAGAACTTAACTACCTTTGTAGTTAGAAATCTTTTCCTAATATTTAACCTAAATCTCCCTTGTTGCAGATTAAGCCCATTACTTCTTGTTCTACCTTCACTGGACATAGAGAACAATTGATCACTGTCATCTTTATAATAGTTCTAAACATATTTGAAGACTTCTTTTCAGGTCTCCCCCTCAATCTTCTTTTCTCAAGACTAAACATGCCCTTTTTTAACCTTTCCTTATGGTAGGTTTTCTAAACCTTTTATCAGTTTTGTTGCTCTTATCTGGACTGTCTCCTATTCATCCACATCTTTCCTAAAGTGTGGCACTAGAACTTAACAAGACACGGTATTCCAGCTGAGGCCTCTCCAGTGCTGAGTAGAGTGGGTCAATTGACTCTCATATCTTATGTATGACATCCTGTTAATATATCCTAGAATGATATTAGCCTTTTCACAGCTGCATTACATTGTTGACTTATATTTAATTTGTGATCCACTATGACCTCCAGATATTTTTCGGGGTACCACCACATAGCCATTTATTCCCCAATTTTGTGATTGTGCATTTGGTTTTTCCTTCCTAAGTGTAGTACTTTGCACTTATCCTTAGTGAATTTCATCTTGCTGATTTCAGACTAATTCGCTAATTTGGCAAGGTAGTTTCTAGTCCTGTCCTCGAAAGTGCTTGTCTGCTTTATTTTTTTTTTAAGTCATTATCCTAACTTTGCTACTCTCCTTCCTTCCTTTCTTCAGAATCATGAAATGTAGCATTTTATGATCATTTTCACCCAAATTGCCTTCCGCCTTCAAATTTGAAACCAATTCCTCCCAGTTGGTCAGAATCAAGTCTACAATGGCCGTACCCCTGGTTACTTCCTTCACTTGCTGAAATAAAAAGTTGTTCCCAATACATTCCAAGAAGTTATTGAACATTTTGGGTTTTGTCATATCACTTTTACAACAGATGTGTGAGTAGTTAAAGTTCCCTATTATTATCTGTTCTTGTATATTGAATATTTCTGTTATTTGTTCTTGAAATGCATCATCCACCTCTTCTTCCTGATTTGGTGTCTATAACAGATCCCTATCATGATATCACCCCTATTTTTTCTCCTTTTATCTTTACACAATGACTTGCAACTGGTCTGTTGCTAACATCCTTCTGGGTCTCAGAACAAGTGTATATATACTCGATGTACAATGCAATACCTCTACATTTTTCCTGATATACCCCTCTATACCAGTAAACAGGTCATGAAATTTATCTCACTAAGACTCTGTGATGCCAATTAAATAATAATTTAGCTTATGTACTAATACTTCCAATTCTTGTTATTTATTTCCCATGCTCCTTGCATTTATGTATAGACATCTAAGATGCTGAGCAGATTCCCCCATTGATTTCCCTCTTGTTGCTCCAATGACTCTTTTGTAATCTTCCATGTTTCCACCCACCACCCCTATACGCACACACACATCCCAACATCTAGCCCTCTCTTAAGGTTGCCTTTTTTGTGCTCAGATGTGGGCTTTTTTCATCTGTCCCCTCTGAATCTAGTTTAAAGCCCTTCTCCCTAAGTTAGCAAATCAGTGTACAAAGACACTCTTTCCCTTCTTGGTCAGATGGACCCTATCTTTTCTCAGCAGTCCTTCTTCCCAGAACATCATACCATGGTCGAGGAAGCTGAAGTCCTCCCATTGACACCAGGATACATGTGTCCCTGCCTGGGCCCTTAGCCTCAATCAGGAGAATGGACAAGAACACAGACATAGTGAATGACAAGTGAATAGATGCAGAAATGAAGTAGGAGCATTTGCATTACCTGCGTAGTCACGTCTGGCTCAGCAGAGGTATGCTTACTGACACACAGGCAGCTTGGAACAGACAAAGAGATGGAACTGACACCTAGGTGAGAACTGACTCAGACACTGGTGGACACTGGTTTGCAAGCAAGGCCAATGCCTTGGCACTTCAAAGGGATTTGGGTGCATATGTGTCTTTACTTATTTATTTTGCAGACTTATCACAACATCAGGATGAAACAGATCCAATGAAAGCCTGAAAGGGAGGATTACAAACTGTCAAAAACCGAGCCAGAGCAGCATGTGTACAAATACGATCAGCTATTAATAATTTGAGTGGACAGCATAGCAGTAAACTGAATATTTATGTTTAAAAACACCACAACATAGCATTTGCTACCTGTGCCGGTTGGGAGCCTATGCAAACAGAACTGTTGGACGCCATTCCTTTCTCTTCTCCATCTCTCTCATTTCCCTTCTTCTTGCCTCATCTTACTGCACAGCTATCAACAGATGGCTGATTTCTTATCTCGATGCCTGCCAAAACCAACAACAGCACAGGCGCAGCACTTAGCTTTCTGATGTCATTGCTTTGTGTTTTTACTTTGAGTACCATGAACACAATTTCCCACCACACTAAATGCACACTAAGTGTGAGAGCATGATGTCAGAGTGTTTCTACTTATTTAATAATACAAAGCTCTTACATTTTCTCCTCTGTAGGCCTCAAAGGAAGGTAACATTTCTGTTACAGATGGGGACACAGGCACAGCAAGATGAAGTGACTCTTGCTCAAGGTGACACACAGCAAGACAGTAGCAGAACTGGGATTAGAATACATTCCTTCCAACTCCCTCTCTAGTGCCTTATATATTAGAGCACACTGCCTCTCATAATGGTAATATTTATATTGAATAATATTTGTATTGCAGAAGTGCCCAGCAGCCCTGATCAGGATCAGGGCCCCATTGCGATAAGTACTGTACGAACACAGAGAAAGACATGGTACCTGTCTCAAAGAGATCCATTTACTTCATCACACTTCCATTCATCAGCCTTAGACAATCTTACAACCTTTAAGGTGGCAGATAAATGAAAAAGTTTTTTACTCTTAAAAGTCTACAGAGAATACAGAATATGTTGCATACTCTCTTCTGCCCTCAAATGGTGCAAGGCCCCAGTGTTTCATGGATTTTCCAGACTTTGATCTTGTGACAAAATATCTTGCAGAAGCTCAATCACAGACGAGAATGATTGGAGAATATTGAGTCCTAATAAAAGAACAGGAACAGTGCGATGACAAAAATAGCCATCAAAATGATAGATGATGTTTGTTTGTAAAAATAAATAGCTAAAATAAATAGAGTCTAATGTTATTATTTATTATTATGACACTGCCTAGGGACCAACTGAGAATGGGATCCCACTGCATGAGGCACTATACAAACAGAGTAGTAGACATTCCCTGCCACAAAGAGTTTTCAATCTAAATAAAGAGTTTACAAAGTTAATGGTACAGTATTCTATCCATTGATTTCAATGAACTCTGGATTAGGGTCTAGGGCATCTGTCCTGAGACAGTCACTGTATGGTCCTAAATCTCTCTCTCCATGCACATTTGACTACCCTGTGCCATGCTTCTATCCTGAAAGGCAAAAACAGAACTAAGTAAACATTTGGGAGCCAGTTTTTTAAAGGTATTTTAGATGCCTAAAGATGCATATAGGTGCCAAACTGGATTTTTGTAAGAGCCTAGGCTTAAAAATCCCATTGAAATCAATGAGAGATCCTTTTGAGTACCTATTTGCATCTTTAAAATACTTTTAAGATCTGTCACTTTGTTTACAATTTCGGTACTTCCTGTTTCAAGGTATAGGGAACTTCCCACATACACAATAAATGACTATTCTGGAGCAGACAAGGATCAGCTACAGGGCTGTAGTTTTCATAGTAACTGACCAATACATGACAAACACTGAGAGTCAATACCCATCATTGTACCACGGCACTTACAACTGTGATGCAGCAAATCTTGTGCTATTGATGATAAGGATTTATTCTATACCTCAGATCCAGTTCCAGAATCTAGCTTTCATTAAGGTGAGTGTCCTAGAAAGTTAAACCAAATGCAACAGTCTCATTTTTCAGAACTATTCAGGATTCAGAGATGTTTGTTCACTTAGTAAAGCCAGGGACTACAAGCACAATGCTAAGGATTTATAGCTTAGGGTACTTCTACACTGAACACTTCTTTCAGTGGCATGTAGAGTACGTAGCCGCATAGCCTTCCTGGCACGGGTATAAACAGCAGTGTAGTCAGTGAGGCCTGGCTTAGGTTCATAGAGTACAGACATGCCTGAAGGGCGTGGGTATGTATGAGAGTGCATACCCTACATGTAGGAGAGTGCATACCCTACATGCTCGCTACTTGCCCGAGCTGTGCCTCCCATCTAAAGTCCTGCTGCCTTCTCCCTGTGGGAGCCTTTCCCATGTGCAGAAAAAGACCTCTCCAGGACAGAAAGGTTCTGGCAGGGGGAAGGCAACAAGTAGAGGCTTTGCCAGCTCCCCCTTCTGGAGCCTTTCCCTGTTGCAGAGAAAGAGTCTGACTAGGGGGAAAGGCTAGACCAGCTCCCCATGGCTGGAGCATAGCCTCACCCTTGGGCAAGGCTCGAGCAGGAGTGAGGCATCAGGGAAAGGCTGAGGCAGCTACTGGAGCCATTCCCCAGAGCAGGGAAAGATTCCAGCAGCAGGGAACTGCTGAAGCCTTTCCCTACTGCCGCCCCTCTACCAGAGCCTTTCACTGACACATGTAGCTTGTGACGAAGTGGCGTTTTCCTCCTTATTATGTGAGTCTTACTGTTTTGCATGAATACTGTGTGTACCTCAGTTTCCCTGTGTATTGCACCAATGCCTAGGTGGTGGGAATAAGGGTGTGATTTTTGCTGAGGCCTTCCAGGGCAGGCGAGGCGGCTCCAGCTGCCTGCATTTAAGTGAGAGACAGTGCCCTTCATAACCTGAGGGCCAGGAGAGGGGTGCGACCAGGTGACACTTTGCCCGAGAAGTGAGACAAAGCCCAGAAGGAGGGGCAATGGGCATGTTGGAGGTCAGTCTGGAAGCTGCACAGTCTGCTGCTGGGAACTCAGAGAGAGGTGAGTCCAGGGCATCCGGCCTGGGGTCCCCCCAGTATACTTTGCTGAAAGTCACAGATTTCTGTGCTAACAAGCTCTGTTCTACGCCGTGTTCCTGTTGACTAATAAACCTTCCTTGTTACACACTGGCTGAGAGTCATGGTTAACTGTGGAGTTGGGGTGCAGGGCCCCTCTGGGTTCCCCAGGAACCCACTGCAGAAAGTGTATGGTGTGAATAGGGATGGTGAATGCTGGGGTCAGATCCAGGAAGGCTATAGCTGAAGAGACTCCTTGCCCTGGACAGCATGCCCTGAGGGGAATCACGCTACCCAGAGTCCTGTCTGGCTTCATACAAAACAGTTCCAGAGCATCAGACCTGTGACTCTGTCACATAGCTACACAACGCAGTGTGGACACAGCCTATTTTGCACTGCGGCACATAGCTACACATACACAACACGCTGCTGCCAGTTATGGTGACTAGATAGCAAGTGTGAACAACCGGGATGGGGGTAAGGGGGTAATAGGTGCCTATATATGAAAAAAACCCAAAAATCAGGACGGTCCCTATAAAATCGGGACATCTGGTCACCCTACTGCCAGTGGTGTGCAGTGTAGATGTAGCCATAGAGGGTTCAAATCAGTTACATAAAATGAGGACAGCAAACTCATTTCTGTTGACTGAATTTTATTTTTACCCATCACTGTTGCTTTCCTATTAAATTAGTATTGTTGGCTTCAGGAGATGTTTTAGGTTTTTTCCCCAAGTAAATACTGATTCTAATTTATTCCATTTTAAGATGAAAATCAGGCATATTGTTGGTCATTTTAACATAATCTAGCATCTTCACTATCTAGTCCCCCTCTTGATGCATAAGCATACTTCCATTAACACTAATGGTAGTTATACGTGCAACTCAAGCAGAGCATATACTCCTAAGTGTTTAAGGGCTAACAGTTCTATGCACTCTTTTGAAGCAGTGGCATTAGGCAGAATTTGTGTAACAGTTTAAAGAATAGAATGATGCAATCAGTGGTTTGTTTTCCATGTTGTTCTTGCAGAGCAGGTTATATTTATGGATGGGTATAGCATGCAATTCACCAACCATTGTTTTCACATAGTGCATGACTGTATTATACATTTGTATGGGTAAAAAGTTAGTCAATATTTGGAGTAGGTATTTAAATTTATGAAACCTGACAGCTACTTCCATTTTAGTGAACTATTATTGTCTACTGATTTTCTTTATTGTAGATTTCTTGTCTCACCATGGAAACAACATCTCACTTTATTTTGAATGGTATCCTGTATCTTTTAGATAGGGAGACAGAAGGAAATTGTGTCTTGTCTGTGACTAAAAGCATCTCTCTCTCGCTCTCTTTTTCAGTTGCTTCATCTCATCATTTTAAACAATCTGAAGCAAAGCTCTCTCAAGGCTCTAGGTCCTGTTCTCCTCTGTAATACTCTTGGATCAAACACCTTAACAGCCTGCAGCTTTTTCTCCTACAGTGTCCCAAGCCAGGCTTCCTTATAGCCTGCTGTCAGTGCCGCTTTCTCTGCAGCATCCCAAGCCAGACTGGAGTTATTGACTGTAGGTATTGATTGGAATACAAATGTCATGGTGCTGTTACCGCTGTAAATATATTGCAAGATGTACCCACTTCGGATAAAGGTGACATTAACATTTAATGAAACCTTGAAACTGATCCTAAAATATAATACAGGATTTCGAGCTTATTTTATGACCAAGTAACAAAGCCTGGTATACTTTCAAAATACTGATTTATGAAAAATCCAGTGATCACAGCTTGTCAATAGTCTGCTTCAGTTGTTGCCCACGCTAAAATTAATTTAATATAATTTCAGATATTAGTATATCCAGTTGTGTAGGGGAGTGGAAAAATATGTTCAAAATGCTGGCACTGCTTTCAGACTGAACATATTAATATATGTGTAGCTATAAATGTACATAGGGAGGAGACAGAGACAGACCTCACACACAGACTGAAAGTATGTGTAAATGAGTGCTTAAAATCGTTTACCAGGCCTTATTTATCTTTTTTACAGCTCTTAGAATTGTAAAAAGCAGTCACTCATTCTTTACTGCTTGCAGTCTGAGCATTTGTGGTCTTGCCAAGGAGAATAGATTGGGCAGTGACTGCAAGCATATGTTTAATAAATGCATCAAACAACCTACGTTAAAGGAACATTAAGGTTTTGACTCAAAGTGGCAAAAGTGCAGAAACTCAGACCTTGTCTTCACTGCTAAAAAAAAAAAGTGCATTGTTTTTTACCTCAGGGTAACTAACATGCGTGAGTTATGAGGTAAAAACACAGTGAAGAGCAAAGAGCAGGCACTTTACTTTTACCATCTGTTTCTTTTACCAGGTAAGCAGAACAATACTCCCTCGTGGGTCTCACCCTGGCAAGTTTACCCTATAATAAACTAAAGTGACTGGTCTTCACTGTGTTTTTACCTCAGGATAGCTCACATATATTAGTTACCCTGAGATAAAAAAATGCACCTTTTTAGCAGTGAAAACAAGACCTCTATTTTAACTCCCAAGACTTCAGCCATCTTTAAATGAAAGTAACTCTTAATAGTCCTGACCTTATAACCCTTGCTTACACTAATACTCCCTTCTTAGGCAAGCAGTCTCCCTGGGCCTAATCCTGAAGTCTTTCCTAAGGCAAATTCACATTGAAGCTGTCAGAAATAAGGGCTGAATAAGGAGTTTAGGATTTGACCAGGATTCATAGTATTTCTCATAAGAGTGAGGATTGCTCATGTAAGTGAGAACATTTGTTGCAATACTTGGGCAAGATCATCTGAGTTAAGCACAGGATGGAAGAAACTTCATAGAATTCCTTTGTTTTGTATAGATCAGAAGTCACCAACCTGTGGGGTGCGCCAAGGGATGTTCGGGGCAGGTGACTGGGGCCCAGGCCAGCCCCCACGGCGGGTGGGGAGGGAGTTACACCCAACTCCGCTCCTGGCCTTGGCTGCTGGCCCCAGGTCCCGCACCTAGTGCCTCTGCTGCTGGCCCTACACCCTGGGGCCCAGCTGCTGAGGGGGTCTGAGGCTCTGCTCCCACTCCTGGCCCCACCTCAAGCTGAGGCCCTGTAATAAACGTCTGTCTCAAATCTGGACTTAGAGTTCAGCATCTGAGTGTTTACTGTGAACCTTCCCCAAGCTTATACCCAGCTTGGATCTATCTCGCTGCCACCAGACAGGAATATAGCGCCTGCCTCGCTCTGGTCCCCCCAGACTTTCCCTGGAGAAACCCCCCAAGACCCAGACCCCTGGGTCTCCCTATCTCATCCCCCAGCTTCCTCTTCGCTGGCGTTAGCCGGGGTGCGATGCTATACTTCACTTCCTTGAATACAACCGGAGAGGCATCTAGCTTCCCCGAGGCTAGGCATTCACTAGTCAGCTCACACAAGAGATTCCCCTCACCTTTGTGCTGTAGCCTTTTCCCAGCCACTCTGGACACATAGAGGAGTGAAGACACAGAGTTTGGGCTTTGCACTCCCGCCCTCTAAGCCTTGTCAGCAAATAGTAACAGAGCTCTGGGCCCAGAGATTCCTCTCCCCTCTGCCTCACTAGAAAAAGAAACTTCCACACAGTTAAAACGGAAAACTTATATATATAAAGAAAGAATACAAAACAATAATACTGCATTACAAGAGTCAATACAGGCTCTTGCTTATATAGAAAATGATGAATAAAGACAGTCTGACTTTTAAAAGAGATAGCCACCATTAAAATCAGATCCAGCACAGTACAACCACCACACATGTAAATACAAATCAATAGCTCAGCACAGCCGAATTACTCTGTGTTTCCTTTTGTACTCAACAGATTGTTTAGTGAGAAACCTTGGAAAGCAAGATGGAGTTAGAACGAAAAAACTTGTTTACTCACAGAGGAGGAAAACAAAAAGACCCAGCACAGAAGCCAAAAAACCGATCCAGAGGTTCCCCCCCTTTACTTTTGAAAATCCTGTTTCCTGATTGGTCCTCTGGTCAGGTGTTTGGTTCCCTTTGTAAACCCTTAACAGTAAAAGAAAATTAACCCTTACCTTACCTATCTACTTATGACAGGCCCCAGCCTCGGCCCCTTACTGTGTCGGCATCCCCCACTCCAGAGCCACGGTCCTGCTCCCAACCCAGCTCTGAAGGGGAGCGGGGCGCAGACAGGGGCAAGGGGAGGAGAAAGATAAAAAATTTGGGGACCACTGGCATAGATTATGCTCTAACCTTCATATTTTAAAGTAGTTTGTTGTTGTTCCTAATTATTGGTATTAAATATGTGCCTATAGGCCCGATTTGAGATCAGGGCTTACTATGCTAGACACTGTACAAATAAATAATAAGTAAAAGTGCCTGCCCCAAAGAGCTTTCAATATAAATCAATGTGATAGACAAAGAGTGGAAGAAAGGCAATATTATTTCTGTTTTACAGAAGAGGTACCACTCTAAGTCACACAGAGAGTCTGTGGCAGAGTTGTAAACTAAACACAGATTTCCTGAGTCCCAGTTTTAACAAAGCCATCTGTGATGGGGGTGTGGGAGGAGGGGTCCTGTACCACATAAAGCTGAACAAACAGGAGTCAGCAAGCTCAGTAAGCCCACCTGGAGGGTGAACCAGACCTAATTAATGTGAAACCCAGCTGGGGAGAGGGAGTGGGCTAGATGATGTTATAAACAGAAGTCTGGAATGTCAGGTGGGTGACAGACATTCTTTCTGCAGTCACTCTTCTGATAGTAGGAACAGAGGGACCTGTGAGAAACAGGAAGCCTCTTACAGGATGAGGAGAAAGGAGAAAGTGCAGAGGTGGCCAACCTGTGGCTTCGGAACCACATGAGACTCTTCAGAAGTTAATATGTGGCTCCTTGTATAGGCACCGATTCCGGGGTTGGAGCTACAAGCACCAACTTTCCAGTGTGCCAGGGGATGCTCACTAGGGTGACCAGATGTCCTGATTTTATAGGAACACTCCAGATTTTCGGTCTTTTTTCTTATATAGGCTTCTATTACACCCCACCCTCTGTCCCAATTTTTCACATTTGCTGTCTGGTCATCTTAGTGCTCACTGCTCAACCCCTGGCTCTGCCACAGGCTCTGCCACAGGCCCTGCCCCCACTTCACCCCTTCCCGCCCCCTCTCCTGAGCCTGCTATGCCCTCGCCCCTGCCCCTCCCCATCAGAGCCTCCTGCATGCCATGGAACAGCTGATCGAGAGGTGCAGGGAGGGAGGGGGAGGCGCTAAGCGGTGGGAGGGAGGCACTGAGAGCGAGGTGGGGGAAGATGATAGGGGGGTTGCTGATGTATTACTGGGGCTCTTTGGCAACCTCCATTGGTAAATTCTGGTTCCTTCTCTGGCTTAGGTTGGCCATCCCTGGCTTAGTAGGAAGAAGTCCAGGGAGGAGGCAGAAAAGAATCTGGTGGAGTGAACCTTGACGGCCTGTCCTAAGGTCACTGGTCTTGAACCCAGTGTAGAGAGTGGGCCTGACTTCCCCTATCAACCAGCAGGAAGGTAGCATGAAGTGTCCCTGACACAAGGGGGATAAGGACAATTCAGAGCCTGGAGAGGGAGATGTAAGGACTACCAGGCCCAGACTCAGGGGCTGGAGACCTGACCTGATACCAGGTTTTGGAATTATGTATCGGACTCTTGTTTGTTGACCCAGAGGGGTGGAAGTAAATTGTGACCTGCCTGAAAGACTGAGTCAAGAAATGAGGCAAAATGAATGTTGGTACCTGAAGTGGCTGTCAGCAGGAGGTGCTACACCGGAGATAACTGCCACACCCAGCCATGAGAGAGCAGACTAGAAGTGAGTCCACTCCTACCTCCCTTCCTCTTTCCTTTGTTTTTGCTTTCTAAATTGTTTTACTCAATTATTTTAAAACTTGGTGAGTTTTGTGCTCAGGAAAGTGAAACTCTCACCAGTGGTGTGAACCAGGCATAGGGCAGACAAGCTTTGCTAAACCTTCCCATACAGCTCTGTAAATGCATCTCAGTCCCACCCTATAACTCTCCCATGATGCTAGTCCTAGGCATCTCTTCAGAAGAGGTTTTAGCCAGGCTGACTTGTGAAGTTGGATATGTGATATGGAAAAACGGGTGAGACTCTTCAAACTCATGTTTATTTCTAACATAAACAAGATTTCAAACTAACTTTCAGGTTGTGAAAGAATATCAGTATGCAGTGGTTGGCTGGGTTTTTTGTTTTTGGCTATTTTGATTATGGCTAATTTGTTTGTCTTTCATAGTATGAAACTCTGTGAAGTAAAAAAATTCTATTGGTACTGAAATGGCATTACTATTGTGTTTTATATAGTTTCTTTTGGGAGATGTAGGTTTTTAAACTATCAAAGAAACCTGGTATATAGGTTAAATGCTTCTCTAGTTGTGTGTAAATAAGTAAAAATATATATTTGTGATACAGCATGGCTAGAGGGTAGCAGGAGAGGGTTAGAAGGGAGTCTTATTCCCTGTAAGGGGAAGAAAGTTTGCTATAGATTAATTAGAGCACCTGCAGTCAGTCACATGATAAAAACCCATGCTTCAATCAGACAGTGTGGGAGTAGGAGCAGAAAGGATTGGTGCTGGAGCGGAGAACAGTTTGGAGGAGTTGGAGCAGAAGGAATTGGTGTTGAAGCAGAGGACAGTTTGGAAAAGTGCTGCATTGGGTTAAGAAGTCCTAGACCCTAGGTAAGGGGCACCTGACTTATGCAGAGGGAGGGCAGGAAGCCCCCCACAAGCTGAAGGGCAGGAGAGGGAAGTAGCCCAGGGGAAGGAACCGTCAGTTCAAGTGGTTCACCACTATCCTCAGGGCCCCTGGGCTGGAACCTGGAGTAGAGGGTGGGCCCAGGTCCCTCTCTCTCCACTCCCCTCCTCTAGGACACTAGTGAGGCAATTAATATTCCAATTTAGGGGAAAGAAATGGCACCCTGAACCCCCCCCCCCCCAAAGAAGAGAAAGCGTGAGACCCATCATAATAGTGCTGGCAATTTGCCACAATTGTAATAGCTCAGAATTATATGATGCAAACAGAATATATGTTGGAACTTGAGTGCAGAATAGATAAGAAGTGGGCAGGGGAGGAGATATTGCTGTGGGAGAAATCTGATGAGATGGAGGGGGAAAGGAAGAGAGAAAGATCCAGAAGATGAGTACAAGGCATTAAATATTAAGTATCTTATTGCAAAGGCAACGGAACAATCAGTTATGGTAAGTGTTGGAAACTCTTGCAGTATTTGGTATTTTTCTAATAGCCCCAGCTCCTCAAACCTGATGGATATGTGAGAATCTTGGCATTCAATTTTCTTCTTTAAATTTCTTGTCCTCCTAGTTATTGAAAAATACTGGAAAACATGAAACTCTAAAGGCTCAAACCCAAAGGAAACAGTCCAGTATTTAGGAAAAATAAGTAATTATCATTTGGGATGTGACAAAGCCAATGATCTAAATGGTATAGGATAATTTTTAATCCTATTATATATCTTTTCAGTGATTTAAACTTTGTTGAGTTCTGGGATAATGTTTCAGATTATAAAGACAAAAGAATGACTTCACTGTTTGGGGAGATGAACTCTCTAACTGACTCTAGGAGAGGATTATAATCCACACTGTCACATTAGTAACATATTCCAGTGCCATCTAGGTAACTTCCGAAGTGGGGAAACTGATTAGATAACCCAATAGGTTTTTTCCATATCTAAGTAAAGAGCACTCTGAGCAAACAAAGTTAGGCCTAAATGTATTTGAATTCTGTTTTGAGTTTTTAACAACCCTTTTTAAAAATCCTTTTGGTATTTCAGGTTACTATTATAAAATATTCATATTTAATAAAGTAAATATGCACAGACTCATGCTTCTTCATATCACTCCTTAAAATTCTCTTCTGCCGCAATGCCTACAAAAAACTTGCAATGGTTAGGCAGCTGCAGTGCTGTAATAGCATCTTATTTTGATCACCAGTATTGTCTCATTGTTTTGTGTTCCCATGTCTGTCTGTTTTACACCTAGATTATAAAATCTTTGGGGACAGGGACCGGTTTTATGTGTGTATTGTACAGAGACTAGCAGAGGGGTGGGCAAACTACGGCCCGCGGTCCAGATCCAGACTGCAAGCCATTTTAAGCCGGGCCAAGCTCCCGCTGGGGAGCAGGGTCAGGGGCTTGCCCTGCTCTGGTGCTCCTGCTGGGGCACAGGGTCGGGGGCCACACCACACGGCTCCCAGAAGCCGTAGCATGGCCTGGCTCTGGAACACAGGGTCAGGGTCCACACCACACAGTTCCCGGAACAGATGCATGATCCTGCTCCAGTGCTCTAGCAGGGTCGTGAGCCACTCCATGCGTAGGAGCCAGAGAAGGCACATGCCACTGCTTCCGGGAGCTGCTTGAGGTAAGCACTGCTTGGTGCTTGCACCCCTGATCTCCCTCCCCCTCTCCAAACCCTTAGATCCCAGCACAGAGCACCCTCCTGCACCCCAAACCTCTCATACCCATCCGAGAGCCCACACCCCCAACCAGAGCCCTCAGCCCCTTCCACACCCCAACCCCAATTTTATGAGCATTCATGGCCTGCCATACAATTTCTATTCCCTGATGTGGCCCTCAGACCAAAAAGTTTGCCCACCCCTGGACTAGTATATATCTGGCTGCAAATGGAATTACTCCTATTACAATTAAAACAAGGCATAGAAACCAGAGCTTTGAATATAATTGGCATGACCTGTGTATGGTTCTGTCCATCTTGAGAAAAGAAAAACGTATTATGTTTTGTGAATGCATCTATGGTGCCCCTGTGACAGATTTATGTTACCAATCTGCCCGGAGCATCAGGTGACCAGGCTGAGGCCACAGGATCTTTAGGGGAGGAGATGGAGGAGCACACCAAGTGTCCAAGTTTTAAAGATTTATTAATAAAACAATAAAATAACAGCAGAGAGTGCTGGGGGTTCCCCATGTCACTCAGAGGAAGGAAGAAAGCGTTAGTGCCCCAAGCCCTAACCCACTTTTATACTCACACCCACATTACCTGAGGCTGGTCAAGCCTGGGTGTAACATAAGAAGAGGAGGAGAGGTGGACAGGAGTTCTTGTCCTGCGCACGGGTCTTCCAAGGTCCACTGTTGATCTTCGGCTCTCAGGAGGGTTTTTAAGCTCTGGGTTCTTCTGGGGGTGTTTCGTCCAGAGACCTCTCTCCCCCATGCTCTTTGTACCAGTCTATCCCAGCTTTTTGCGGCTTCCTTAGCTTTCCCAAAACGCACCGGCTTCAGGGACATGAAAACGATTGTTTTCTCCCGCACTGGCCTTCACTGCCTCGCTTGTTTTTGCAGCCCCTGCAGTCCTGTTCAGCTAAATCCTCCTTTCTCACGGCTGGGCGGGGTGGAAAAGGCCCCCGTTTTTCTTGGCCGGCAGCTGAGAGTCAGATGTGTGCTGCGGTCTTGGACTGGAGTCAGCATCTTATCTTTGGGCTGAGCTAGCTGAAGTGTCGAGTTAACCCGTTCTCTGCTCCCTTCCTCCTCCTTCGGCCTCTCGGAACCTGCAAAGGAATCTTTCACTCCACACTTGCACCGTTGACCTTTCCTGACACATTTTGCAATGCCTGCACCAGCGTTAGCAACATACAAGGCTGATCTGCCTCCCCGTGGGACCCCGAGGGAGGGGGCCATTGAGTTTTGACACTCTGGCCATAAATGATCTCAGGAAGAAATGTATGCCATTCAAGAATACATAAAAGACACAAACTGGTAAAACAGGTTCATTTTCCCCCCTCTTCCACAGCTAGAAGCACACTCTGCAAACTACTTTTCAAACAGATTCAGTAATTAATTGCTTTCCCCCTTGTAACAGGGTGGCTTGCCCATGAGCTGGAGAACCTGGGGCTAAACCAGTCCTATTACAAGATGAGCCACACCTTGTGGGTTGAGCTAGGTGATCCCAGGGTTAAAAGCTATAGGGATGGGGTTCCTGCATTAAGACAACTGCAGGGGGACAGAGGATCTCCTGCAGTGGTCGAAGAGGAAGGGACAGTTCCTCAGTGAGAAGGCACTGTACACAGCTTAAGCCAGGCTGGAAGAATGTTCTTTTGTGTTTGCTTTGAGAACTTTGTTAATTTAATAATATTATTATAATAAAGACCTTAAGGAGGGCTGTCACTGAAAGATACTGGAGAGTTTGCTGAAGGAACCCTGGTGAAAGGTAAACAGGGGTAGGGCATGCAGAAGCACCTCTGGCCATGAGGGCTCATATGGCAATGGGCCCTGTTACACCCCCTGCCCCTCCACCCGGGGAAACTGAGAAAAATATGGTCTAATGTTGTTACTACACTCTCAGATTCTTAAAACTCAAACTTGTGAGAAAAATGATACCAGAGAATGTTATGTATTATTTAAGATGCATACAATTCCTACAGAAATATTAGATGAATATGAACAACAACTTAGAAATGTATAATTTATCACAGTACAAGAAAAAGATAGAAAAGCCCATCTCTGCACAAAGCACTTTCTGAATGTAAGGCACTTTTGAGAATCTTGGCCTTTGACTTATTCTCTTGTGCATGTTTACAGTGATGGATGGACTGAGCTATTTTTATTGACAGTGAATAATATCACATACTATCTTATTTGAGTGAGCGCCATCCAGAGCCATTGGGCCAAACCTGAAATCCTCGCTCAAAGTAGTTGAAGGCAATGCATGTCTGCCTGTGCAAGGACTTCATCTATTTACAGATTCTGCTCTTGTGGCACCCTGTTCTTACTGGCAGTGACAGGTTTTCCAAAGTGTGTCATTAATTGGGTGATGAGAATAAAAAAAAACACAGGAAGTGTCTATTTGTGTGTTTGAACATATGAAGGGCCATACTGGGTCAGGCCAATGGTCCATCTAACATAGTATCCACTTACTTCTGAGAGGGGCAGCTGCCAGATGCTTCAGAGGGAATGAACCGAAGAAGGCACTTAGCTTCTGGCAGTCAGAGGCTTAGGGACACCCAGAGCCTGGGGTCGTGCACATGTGTATAATATCCCTAATGTATTTACTGTAAGAATGTGTGATGCACTCTGGTACCATGGTGACAAGTGCAATATAATTGAGTAGCTCAAAGAATTTCATCCTACCTAATTCAACCTTTGGGCTGCACATCTTATATGAAAAAAAATCTACTTGATATGTGTATTCTTATTGTAGTCTGCTGTTCTGCTTTAGCACCTTGGCCATAACACTGAGTGATGCTAGACAACCGTCCAATCTACCACTTTTCTACTCTGCCCTGTTCAGCACCTCATAATCCTGTTGAGAATATAGTCAGTGAAGGACTGGGGACAACTCAGCAGCAGAAGCACAAGACCGGGAGGAGCCCTCTCACCCCTAAAACAGGCCTACTTCACAGTGCTCCCCTCCCCACTCTTGTATAGTGCAGCTCCTGCCACCGGCCCCCTGAGTGCTGCACTATGTCCTTGCCACTTTCCCCAACCCTCTGGAGAGGATACTTGACACTTCATTTGTGTTGGCTGAGCAGATGGCTTTTCTGAGAGCAAAGCAAGGGGCCTTTGGACTGAGGAAGCATGGGAGGCTGAAGGGATGCAGCTGTAGTTAACAACAGGGATGAGTTACTGCAGCATTCAGTGAGCAGAAACTGACTTGAGAATCATAGTGGCTTTCATCTTGTCATGACACTTGCTTTGGGGGGCATAGCTTCAGCTCTTTCACTTGGTTCACATGTGCCTAGGTTCAGGCCAGATTCTTTTCATCACCTCCTACGCAGCCTCCACACACTCATTCAAAAACTGAACAGCAACAGATTCAACTATTGGCCACCCAGGGGTAGAAAATGTATTTCCGAAGAAAGAGACCATCGCAGATAATGCCCTGCCAATCAGTCCCTCTCCTCTGTACGACAGAGGTCCAGCTCAAGCACATCTGTTGATCTCAGCAGTGATAGTATGCCACAAGGAAAATCTCCTGGTTAGGAAGGCTCTAAGCCATTTAGACTTTAGGGACCATGGTTTAATAATAGGGTGGCTTTCACTATTCTTGGTGATGTGATACTTTATTTTAAGGTAACTTTAAAAAGTAGCATGGATTTAAAAGTGATCAGAACTAAACTGTGTTTTAAATAATCAGATTCTATTAGCTAATAACAAACCTTGCTTCTGTTGTGGGGTAGAAGAAAGAGGAAAACACTGTTAAAAATGAAGTCTGATGGAATTCCCCCATTTTTGGATACTGTTAGTCCTGCTGAAAATGTTTCTTATCCCTGGCTCATAAGGATGCTTCTGAATAGCCAATATTATGCCTTTGGAATGCATGAGAATACATCAAACAGATTGAATTTTCCCAGAAAAGGAACCCCCTCCCTGCATCCTCCTGCACCAATTGGAGGAAAGCCCTCTATTTCTGTAACCCTAAATAGGATTATTACCTGCCTATGGTGACACCTTTTTAACAAAGGACACCGCTAAGCTAGTTCAAATTTCTTGTTGGAATAGAGCTAAGTTCTAATGAGTTCCCTGGGCAGTGCAAATAGGGCACTATAGTACCATGAAGTGTGTTTTCTTGATTTGTTTTGTGTCCAAACTCATCTCATCTGAACACTATGTAGTTAGAATCTGGCTGTGAAAGAGTCTAGCATTTACTATCATGTAAGTTTGTGATGACACCCCAAAAAAGCAAAAATAAAAAAAATTACTATTCCTCTAAAGGTTCAATGACAAGAAATTTTTCTGGGATATAATTAAGAGCCTGGCAGCAGGTCTAATAATATAGCGATAGGCTTTAAAATGCTGCAGTTATCAGTCAGTCACACAACATAGCAGGTCATGCATAATAAACAGCTGCTTTATTAGCTTCATGGAGTGTGAAGCAAATATGAAATGATAGAATGCTGCTACAAAGCAAAAGCCAAGGAGCTGATGCAAAATATGCTGTTATGGACCAGATAATATGTGTCATTTACAATAATGCTAGAGATCCATTCGGACCAGCGCATGTTAGTTATCTGTAAATCCCTGAGAAATGACAGTGAAGAAACTACTTGGGCTCTACACAAGAGAGGATCTAAATCAAACTGGACTTTTTTTTAGTAGTTCATATATTTTTTCCTGGGAGCTGTAAGGCATAATAATAAATACGTAACATGAATAAAGATGAGCTTTTCAGTGGCAATTTTTCATGATAAATTAGTAAGGGTAATTGGTGATTTGTTACCATGCTGCTCTCTTTCCTTGTCCTTTTCTAAAACAGATTGAAGTACTTCTTCTGACTTTACCAGCCAAGCAACAGTCATTTATATTGTCCATAGAAGATGTAAAGCAGTATTCAGGAAAATGAAAGGAATGCAGCCTATTTAAGCATATAATACAGACCGAGGAGAAGTAAGGGCTCTTCCTTTTCTGACAAGCAGGATATCCACAATTTTGCCATGGTTTGGTTTCTTTTAGTGAATCAGATAGCTTATCACACATGTTATTGATCAGTGAGATTTCCCTGACACAGTTTAGGAAGACAGCAAGCCAGTAACTGGTATCAAAAAAACTCTCCCTTATACAAATTTCACAAACCTTTTATACACATTCAGACAAAGACCCTTGCGGGTTCACACTTAATTGGTGTTTGCCAGACTTCATACTTCTGCTATCTGGCCAGTGAAAACCGGTTTGAAGCCAGTTTCCTCTGCCTCAAGGCAGAGGAAAGAAAACAGTTCAAAAGTTCAGGTTACTGTGTACCTGAGGCTTCTGCTTCCCCTTAATGGTTGCCTGTTAGCTGTTAAGGGGGTTTTCCAGCAATTGTCACAAGAGAGACACATTTTTGAGCTTACACAGACCCCTTCAGATCCTGTGAGGTCAAAAGCTTGTCTCACCAACAGAAGATATTACCTCACCCACTTGTCTCTTGAAATATTATTGATATTACTATTGAACAGGAATGTATTTAGGGCTTTTCAGTGGAGCAGGGCAGAGATGTTCTGGAAAAAATTGGGATATTTCCAAATAGATACTTGGAAATTCATGAATGCCACCCCTTCATAAAAATGTGCTATGGATTAGAATGGTCTAAAGTGCCTACATAAATCAGGAGCACATTTCCCATTAAAAAAATCAATGTGATTTGTGCCCCTAACTTACTTGGGGTGCTTTTAAAAATCCTATTCCTAAAGTCTACAGGAAGAGTTCAAAATGCCACAATAAGGTGACTAAGCTGTAAATGGCTAAGCGTAAATAGAAAAGTTAGGCGCTTGCTAAGATCTTCCCCAAAAAACCCTATTTTTGCCACGACCTAGTCCTTGCATGTATGGACTTAGCATACCTCTTTCATGGGCATTTTATAATTAAAGGAATAGCTAAGCGTAAATAGAAAATACACTATATGTAACATCCCATATGGTAGGGGTAGGGGATGTTACATATAGTGTATTTTCTATTTACGCTTAGCTATTCCTTTAACTATAAAAATGCCCATGAAAGAGGTATGCTAAGTCCATACATGCAAGGACTAGGTCGTGCCAAAAACAGGGTTTTTGGGGGGAGATCTTAGCAAGTGCCTAACTCCCCTGCCATTTGTGACTTTGAAAACTGAATAATAGTAGAACATAACACCTGAAGGAAACATTTAGAGTTTCACAATGTTGTTAACACTGAGCATTGTTTTCAAGGAAAGTAATAAAACCTATGCTGACAATGCATGAGAAGACACTTAAATAGATCATTCATTCACATTTCTCTGATCTCACATTTCTCTCACATATAGCTGTTTAATTACAAATTTTCATCTTTTATTTTCCAATGGAGTTTTTAAAAAAGTGAAAAATAGATCATGCCAGTAGCGTCTTCTGCTATAATACATGCACTGCCAGTGCTCTGCTCCCATCAGCACGCTGCTCACTTGAAACCCACACACTTAAATTTTCTACTCCTGAGCCCCATTGGTCATGTTTGAGCAGCTCTTAAGTAGTTAAAAATAGAAATAACAACAACTTTTTTCCTTTCAAATGTGTAAGACAAATACATTAGTTTAAAGTTTGGGCTGGAGGAGAGCGCACGTGAAGTTACTGAAGGGAAAACTTGGCATTTAGGAATGACCAGAGACTAATCACTTGCAGTACTGCCTACTGTTGGAGTGGTTTCCATAGCATAGACCCAGCTCCTGTAGAAGTCTGCCTGTCTCCAGCATAGCAAGCATCTCCCTACTAGGGGGCAGATTGTTTCTACCTTACTAACTCAGACAGATTTATTGCCGACGAAGCACGGTACTAGTATCTCACAGACTCTATCGGACCACTAATACATGTATGCCCGTAACAATGGACCAGCTCGGTGAATGGCAGGACTTTCCGTTCCTCCCTAGGCTAGACAAAGATACTCCCTCTGAGATACATCTTTATACCCTGATACAAACAAGTTAACACTGTCCCTCTGATATAGTTAGTTACGGCCCCCTGATGTGGCTAGTTACTCATTACCTTATACATGTTATGTTATGTACTCGCATCCTGACCTTATCTTTTAGGAGGGACCGGTGTGTTCCTGTTATCCTTCAGGAATGTTTTTGTACCATCTTTTATATCGGAATATTCTGGTATCACTTAATATCGAGATGTGTTTGCTTGAGTACTCTGTGACTAGTACTTCTTAGGAATGTGTATTTCTGCAATATCAGCCCTGTTCTTGCCAAATTCTGTTAGGTCCTACCTCATACTAGGCATCTAATGCAAGGGCTTAGGGCTCAGGCTCTCTTCCTACTACAATCCAGAGATCCCATTTCCACTATCTTTCACAGCAACAATCTGCAAGATAATTAGGGCCAGTCCTTTTAAATATCAAGGTAGATCTCAAATATTCAAATCATTGTAATTATCTGTCATGAAGATACTGTTTTTAAGCTTAAAGGTGTTGATGTTAAGTCCATTTTCCCTTTGTTATTCACAGTGTCTGATTTCAAGTTTTGATGTAGAATTATAGAAATGTAAGACTGGAACGGACCTTTAGAGGTGAAGGCCAGTCCCCTCTGCTGAGGCAGAACCAAGTACAGTAAATCTAGACCAACCCTCACAAGTGTCTGTCCAACCTCAGGTTCTTAAAAACCTCCCAAAACTGGAATTCCACAGCCTCCTTTGGAAACCTATTCCGGAACTTAACTACTCCTTATAATCAGGTTTTTTCCTAATATCTAATTTAAGGGTTTATCTATACTTCAGAAGTATAGCTGTGCCACAGTAACACTTCAGTGTAGACAATACCTATACTAAGAGGAGGGGTTCTCCCATCAGTACAGGTAATCCATCACCCTGAGAGGTGGTAGCTAGGTCGACAGAAGCTTCCATCAGCTAGCACTGTCTACACCAGGGGTTAGGTCAGTTTACCTGTGTTACTTAGCAGTGTGGATTTTTCACATCTGTGAGCAATGTAGCTGGGTCAGCATGACTCATTAGTGTATACCTAGACTAAAGCTCCCTTGCTGTAGCTACTACTTGTCCTACCTACAGTGGACACGAAGAACAATTGATCATCATCCTCTTTATTGCAGCTCTTAACATATTTGAAGACTGTTTTATCAAGAACTTTCTTCCTACCCTTCTTGTAGTATTGTTATGGACTATTTATCGTACCCTTCTGTCATAAATAGATAGCTAAGGGTTAATGTTTCTTTTACCTGTAAAGGGTTAATAAAGGGAACCAAACACCTGACCAGAGGACCAATCAGGAAACCAGATTTTTCAAAGCTCAGGGAGGGAATTTTTGGGTGTGTGTTCTTTTGTCTGTGTCTCTAGTGCTCTCTCAGCTCTGATCTCTGCAGCGAACAGTCTCACTCAGGGAAAACTGGTGGGAGAAGTTACTAAGCTGAAATCTCTTGTGTCAGATTTGCAAAGCTTTACCTTTGCAGGGACTCTGACTGGGGGAAGAAACTTGATCTCTCTTGTTTTTTTCAAGGAATTGAAAATAGGGTGATCTCCAGGGCCATACCCAGGAGGGGAAGCCTGGGAGGAGGTAAAGAGGAGAAGGGAAGTGGGTTATTTCCCTTTGTTGTGAGACTCAGGGCATCTGAGTCTTGGGGTCCCCCAGGGAAGGTTTTGGGAGACCAGAGTGAGCAGGCACTGGAATTCCTGTCTGGTGGCAGCGCTATCAGATCTAAGCTGGTAATTAAGCTTTGGAGGTTTCATGCTAGCACCCACATTTTGAACGCTAAGGTTCAGATTGGGACTTAAGCTTATGACATGAGTGGCAGAGTGGATAAAGATAAGAATCCAGAAGCCAGTAGGAATATTATTTTTCTTTTTCTCTGCTAGGGCTTTAAGCAGAGAGAAAGGGTTTGGTTTTAAAAGGAGCCAGAGAAATTTTTTTTTTTTTTTTCTGTTTCTCTCAGTTGGCTCAGTTTGGCTTGCATATTAAGCAAGGAACCATTAAGGTTTGACAAAGGGTCTTTTGTTAAACAATAGAACTCCGATTGTGAGTCAAGTACCCAGCAAAACACACATGCAAATAAAGTGGTTTTTTTGGTTAATTTACATGTCAAAGGTTAGCTAGGAGAGAAGTTAAAAAAAGGCACTGTTGCTAGGCAAAACCCAGGAGACAACAGAGAGCCAGCAGTTCAGACAATAAACACCAGAGGGCACCCCAACACAAGAAAACAGGAACCATGACTTCCAAGGAAGCCTGAAACAAAGGAAACGAGCAGAGGCAATCAAGAAGCAGAGCACAAGCGAAACTGGAAAAAAAGAAAAAGAGGGATGAAAGAAAAGGAAGAACAACCAAAACTGGCAGCCCACAAAAGAGAAACAAGCAAGCCAAAAGAGGCAGCCCACCAAAGAAACAACAAGAAGAAGAGGCAGCCGCAAAAAGAAACAAGCAGCCAAAGGGAAGCCCAGCCAAAAGAGAAAGAACTCCAGAGGGAGACCCATCGGCAGGCACTGGAATTAGAACAGGCTAAGCAACAGAACCCAGCCAATCCTAACAACCCTTCGCCAATACTGTTCCACAGCACAAGAAATTTCCCACCTACAAGGCAGGTGATGACACTGAGGCCTTCTTAGAAAATTTTGAAGGGCCTGCCTTGGGTACAGCATCTCTGAAGACCAGTACATGGTAGAGCTGAGGTCACAGCTCAGTGGACCCTTAGCAGAGGTGGCGGCTGAAATGCCAAAGGACAAAATGAACGATTATAAACTGTTTCAAACCAAGGCCAGATACAGAATGGGGATAACCCCGGATCATGCCCGTCGGCGTTTCAGAACCCAAAAGTGGAAATCAGATGTGTCATTTCCCAGACACGCCTACTACGTTGGAAAGAATTATGAGGCCTGGATATCAGGAACCAATGTAAATCCCTGGACGAACTGCACCTCCTCATACAAATGGAGCAGTTCTTGGATGGTGTTCCTGAGGACATAACACGGTACATACAAGATGGAAAACCCAAAATCTCACCGAGGCGGGGGGAGATTGGAGCCAAATGGATGGAAGTGGCAGAAAGCAAGAAAAGCTACTGTCAAGGGGAATGAATACCCCAGGGGCACACCGACAATAAACCCTACAACGAGGGCAACCCAAGACCCCACCTACAACCCAAGGAATTTACAGACACCCTATTCTTCCACCTCACCAATCTTCCAATACATCACCTCGACCCAGTGATGATCCATAGCTGGGAGAATGTTTTAAGTAAGTGATGAACTGGGACTATAAAGGCCAACTGCCAAGAACCCCCGGGTGCAAGTTTATTACACCACCATCACACCAAGATCTCAGGCCCAGATGTCTCTCAAATCCCATTGGAGCGAAGGGAAAATTGGAGAGTGGGTGGAAAGAAGGTTTACCGCGTGGAGAGACGCGGGCACAAGTGTCAGCTATCGCCAATCCTGTGGACCCAACTCATCAACCCAAGCCCAGACCATTTACCACGTTCATGTACACAGCCGTAAACTTGCCTACAGTGAACTGCTGTCCAGTACAAGGCTGGTCAGGAATGTGGACTTTGCAGTCTTGACACATTATTCCATCCCCATGCTACCGGGGGGAAGATGGCAACCAGTGAAGCGGCCAAGAGTGGCAATGGTTACACGCACGCAAGCCAGGCAACCTTCAGACCCATTCCTGTTTCTGAGCCGTCCACAGAAAGCCCCGTCTGTGTTACCCGAGACCCAGACAGAGGTAGTGACCGGATCCCTGCCAACGGCTGAACCAGCCACAGCACCTCCAGTCCCCAGGACCGGAACTGGAACAGCAATCAGCACCAGCCCAGCAATCGCACACCACATCTTCAACCTACGCCAGAGGGCGCCAGAAAGCTGAACTGGCAAAAGCAACAGACAACCATACCGAAGAGGCTCAGCCAGAGCAGAATACCACCAGGTGCACCAGCGGAGAGCGGTCACCAGCAACAGAAACAATCCCATCACACCTACATCGCTTCAGAGGGACCAGCCCACCGTCGCAGTCTGAGGAAGAACTGGTGTCCCAGCCTCAACAGGAACAGTTCCAGACTGAGCAGGAAGCCGATGACAGCCCTTCAGAAAGCTTGGGTGGCGGCATGGAGCACCCCACCGCCTCTCAGCTCTTCTAACCATCCCGGTTTGTTATAGACCGAGGACTTTTTATACAAGAACTTCTTTCTGGTGGACACCAGGAAGAATGGCAGCCGCAAAACAGTTGTGGTTCCAACTAAGTACCGGGGAAGTCTTAAGCTTAGCCATGATCATCCCAGTGCCAGCTGGGTGAACAAGAACCAAAGACAGATAGGGGAAGTCCTTCACTGGGAGGGATGGGCCAGGATGTTGCCAAGTATGTCCGATCTTGTGAGGTGTGCCAAAGAGTGGAAAAGCCTCAAAATCAGGTCAAGGCCCTCTCCAGCACTCCCTAATAAGGTCCAATTCAGCGAGTAGCTGTGGATTTCTGGGTCCTTTCCCAAGAAAGACACCAGAGGGAACGAATACAAACATCTGACTTTCGTGGACTTTGCACCGATGGCGAAGCAGTAGCTCTAGGCAACACAGGGCTAAGCGTGTGCAGCAGCTAACAGACATTTTTGCCAGGGTAGGTTGTGCCCTCCGATATCCTTACAGATTCAGATCTAATTTCCTGGCAGCACCATGAAAGAACATGTGGGAACTCATGGGTGAATCACTTGGTTGCCCCCATACCACCATCAACCAATGGCCTAGTCGAAAGGTTTAATGAGAACTTTGGGGCCCTGATATGTAATTTGTCACGAAACCTCCAATGATTGGGATAGTGTTGCGCAGATGCTTTTGCGCTACAGGGCTGTACCATCCCCGTCTAGGGTTTTCACCTTTGAACTTGTGTATGGCCACGAGGTTAAGGGCCATTACAGTTGGTAAAGAACAATGGAGGGGTTTACACCTTCCAGACTAAACATTCTGGCTTTGTAAGCAACCTACAAGCACCCTCCGACACTCTTTAGCCTTGCTAGAGAACTAAGGATACTCAGGAAGAGCAAAAGGCCTGGTATGATAAACATACCGAGAGACGTTCTTTCAAGGTAGGAGACTAGGTATGGTCTTAAAGGCGAACATGGCCATAGATGGCAAGCATAGCACTGGGATAGGGCATTCACAGGTCCAAGAGCACTTTGGGAGCTGTTACTACTCATCTAAGCATTTCCCTCAATTTACTAAAGCCCGAGTGTACCATGTTAATTCTCTCAAGCCCTTTTATTCCAGAGACTTACAGGTTGTCGTTTACAGTACCGGGAGCGAGATGCTAGCTGAGAGTGCCCTCGACGGTGTCTTACTACGAAGGAAAGAAGGACGGGTGCCTGTGGAGAGGTTGAACTACAACCACCCCTGGACCGATCTGACGCGCAGATAAATGTCAAAGGGCTGCTGCACTCTATCTGGCAGCACACTTGATTCTCAGCGGTCCCCAGGACGGATGAGACAGGCATAACCATCTCATTGCAAGGTATATCTCGGAAGGAGAATTAAGAGCGCTAACGATGGTGTGGCTCGCTTCCGCGCCCAAGCTGCTCAGAACGGGCTAGAAATCAGAAGCATGCTACATGATGGGTTAATACAGCTCATTAGCTCAGTGCATAGGGCTTCTCCAGTGGTTCTCGAGTACGCAATTACAAGATGATGGGAAATACACTTATTAGGTGGACTAAAGTAATGTAGGTAAGCTCGTCCAAACAAGATATCGACAGGCTATGCACGATGAGACATGGAAAAGTTTGGCGGACGATGCGCAGTTCATTCTTTACAATAGACTTAACACCAAGGGGTATGCAAAGACCTAGGATGAACCTGCCAAAGACGAGAGCGCAATTCGGTCATCATTGGGGGTGTATCGAATTTATGTACGTTGATTTTGGGGCCTGCGAATGCCCGACCACCAGTGACCAGAGGCGGTAGATGTATCTACTAGGCAAGGATGGGCAGATATTATGCAGTTTGCTAGCTCGAATGTGGCTCATTTTTTAGATCCTGATGCGCCGCCTCAACCTAGATAACACCTGCGAAAAGGCTATTAGCGATCAGGCAGCGGACTAACTGTTACAGAGCCACCAAAAATGTCAATCTAGCCAAAACGAAGTGACTTACCTGGGAAACAGTAGTGTGGGTCGCGTGGAACATATAACCCCCAGCATCAAGCGCAGTGTGGATGGCTATCAAAAGTGGCCTGCTCAACAGCTCAAGAAACAGGTCCAATCCTTCTAGGCTTAGGCGGGTATTACAGGCGAATTTGTACACACTTACAGATCTGCCATAGACTGAAGCAAACCTCACGACCACCGACAGTAGTGGATGCTGAGTCTCCGAGCTTCAACCATAGCAGAGCTACGTCGCCCATACTTCTAAGAGAGTCGGAGACCTAGTCAGCAAAAGCGTGCTATGGCGACCCGTTCGGGGCAGACCTTGAGAACCTAGAAGCGCACCGATGCAGTCTAGGCATGAGTATAGGAGCAGGTTCATGCAGGAAGAGGATCGGATTCATATTCCATCTGTCGTGTTTCATCGACAAGAAATGTCTGGAGAGGGAAAGTCACGAGAGTCACAGTTCAGGTTGAAAGGAATGCTTATGCCATTGTGTACGCCCTGGAAAAGCTGATGCCGACTCGAGTTTGGGGATCGGCGGGTTCCATGCTACAATGACTCAATGTGTTGCTAAGTGGTATTCATACTGCCGCAAGGGGGACACAAGAAACTTCTGGTCGTTGGGTTAGCTTCCAGATTTTGAATTTTTGAAATTACATCAGTAGCCATCAGCGGAGGTTTAACAAAGTGCTGATGCACTCTCGTGTAGAGTTGCCCAGTAATACTCACTGGTTAGAACTCTCGTCCTTAAATGTACAGTCTTGTAGTTAATATTGGTAGTGATTATAAAAGGTGCAATGCGTTGAATCTCTGGAATCTGTTTTATCTTAAAGTTTAAGAAGAAATCCACCGCCAGTCAACGTTTCCCACTGTCTGTGATGGGGGGGTGTCATAAATATAGCTAAGCGGTTAATGTTTCTTTTACCTGTAAAGGGTTAACAAGGAACCAAACACTTGACCAATGACCAATCAGGAAACCAGGATTTTTCAAAGCTACGGAGGGATTTTTGGGTGTGTGTTCTTTGTCGTGTCTCTAGTGCTTCTTCAGCTCTGAGAGAGGATCTCTCTACCTTCAGGCTTTCTAATCTTGTCTGTTTCCCCCATTGTAAGTACAGGATATACGCACATATAGGTTTTTATAATTGTTTTTGTATTACATGTTTGTTAGTTTGCTGGTATGTTTTCAATTGTATTTCTTTTTGAATAAGGCTGTTTATTCATTTGTTTTCTTTTTAAGCCAATGCCCCTGTATATTTTCACCTTGATACAGGAAGATTTTTATGTCTTTTTCTTTCTTGTTTAATAAGCTTTTTTTTTTAAAACCTGTTTGGTTTTTTTCTTGGTTAGAGCTACATGAACGAAGGGGAGAGGGAATGCTCTTTGTGTTAGAGTTACTAAGCTTGATTGTAGAGCCTCTGGGGAGGGACGAAACTTGATACTCTCGGTGTTTTACTAACTTCAGCGAATTGAATTAGGGGTTGATTCGTCCGGGCCCATCAGGAGGGAAGCCCTGGGATGGAAGTAAAGAGAGACAAGGGAGGGTGGGTCTATTTCCTTTGTTGTAGATCAGGGCACTGGTATTGGGTCCCGGGCCAGGGAAGGTTTTGGGGAGACCAGAGTGAGCCAAACACTGGAATTTTTGGCTGGTGGCAGTGCTATCAGATCTAAGCTGGTAAATAAGCTTAGAGGAATTTATGCTAGTACCTCATATTTGAACTCTAAGGTTCAGATTGAGGAATTATACTATGACACCTTCCCTTCTATATACCACCTCCTCCTGAATCAGCAGCTTCCAAATATTTCCAGATTAGCAGTACAGATATAGTGAGCAATTTCTAAACCTTGGTTCATAACAGAAGTGATGTTAACCTGTAATTAGGAAATGCATCACCACTAAATACAGAATCATAGAACATTATCCACAGCATCTGATGAAACTTTTTTCTTCTCTAGGCAGACAAAATTAACTGAAATAATATATCTGATGCACTGGTTCTCTGTGCCTTATTGATTTATTTGGAGGAAAGGTACCACTTTTAACTGAGGAACTCTATACAGGAACTACAATTTGCAATCCCTAAGTGCATCTCTATAGATATATCCAACATTATCCTATGATGTTACTTCAAGGAATCAAACTAAAAGCTGCAATAAATAGTTTTGAGTCACAACTACTTTGATGCCAAGAATGATACAAATGACTACTGACAAACTGAATTTCTGATATTTCTCCCTGCAGATAAAGAACTGAAATTATCTCTTGTAGTGTCTTAGCTGAGCATGTTTATGTAATACATTGAGTTACATAAGCATATTAAGGGATGAGACAATGTATTAATCTTAAAGTAGCTGTTCAATAGTTCTCTATTCTTATTAAATTAAGATTTCACTTGATTAAGGGATTACATATATTCATGCAGGCCATTTTCTTTTTAATTTGATAATATTGTGGCAACATGTTGTGTTTGTAAAACATACAGTTGCAAAGGCTAATGGTAAAGTAAATATGAGGGTTTGTAGAGGCACTTTAATTACTTCCAAGCAGTGTGTCATTCAGCATGATAACCCAGTGCCTTAAGTGCTCCTTTGACACTTTCATTTGTTGGGTGATGCTTGTCACTTGCTGTCAAGGCAGAATCCCCACTCTGTCACTCTGAGTGCAGAAGGTGGGGGCCCGCAAGCATGCTAAAAATTAACACCTGCCACTCCGGACTTGTATTACACTCCCAAGGTTACAGCTTTTCTCTGACCTCGGTTTGGTACACGTTGCCCCCACCCAAATGCAAAACCCCTTCGAACCCAGGAAGAAGTACTTGGGAATTCCTCCCTTTGGGGTACCCTCAAGCCCTTTCACCCCCTCTCCGGGGAAGAGCTGAGAAAGAAAACAAAGGAAATTAGCTGTGGCCACCAGCTAATCAAACAACAGGCACAAACTTCTCAGGACACCAAAAATCCAATCCTGTTCTTAAAAAAGGTAAATTTTATTAAAAACAAAAAGGAAAAAAATACATCTGAAACTTAGGCTTTTTGCTAGATCTTAAAAAGAAACAATTACAAAAAATAAGCACCCAAAATAGCTTTCTTGGGGGTTCATCTTAAAGGTTACAAGCAGACAAAAACATCTGGGGTTAGCACGGAGGAGATCCACAAGCCAAAATAAAGAATAAACCTGATCGTGTCTAGCTAAACATTCCTAATTTACTTACATATTTGGGTGGGTTCAAATAAGTAATTCTAGGTATGAACTGATGAATTTTCATACCTGGTTCAAAGCCTTACACAGCATTCCTGCTCCGTGTCTCCTTCTGAGAAAACAGACAAGGGAAAGTTTCTTTCTCATTTTAAAAAGATTGAGCCTTCCTATTGGCTCTTTTGGTCAGGTGCCCACTCCATTTCTTTTACCTGTGGGCTTATTAACCCTTTACAGGTAAAGCAAGCAGAGAACAGCTACCAAAAGGGATATCACAGCTACCTCGCCCCTTTATTTATCACAGATGCTATCAAATCCTTGTGGAAAAACAATGTACAAAGATTAAGAATGAGCCTGAGCCTGCTTCTGCTCCACTGTAATCATTGGTAGCCTTGACTGCCATTGACTTCAATGGGAACAGGACCCAATCCTGTATCTCGCCACTAGTAAAAATGCACCATGGTTTCATAGGCAGGTGTTTAATTTCTTATTAGTAGAAGAAGTGAAGGCTGCTATTGAATGAGGTGTCTCCAGACAGATCTCTCTACTGGTTTTCTTCTTTGCCTTCAGGTTTTAACTGAGTGCTTGAAATAGCTCCAGTTTAACAACTTCCTAAGCCTTCATCCCGTCCCTGAGGCTTCCTTAGCTTTCTTCAGCTTCCCCTCAACTCTCATTATTGTTCCCTGGACTTTGTATCTGTATGCTTTCTTCACTCCACTGCCCTTCTCTCAATCCCAACTACAGACACTGGCTTCTGTAAACCCAGTTCAGCTAGCCTTAATACTTTGCTCTTATATATTGCTTTTCATCCCTAGCCCTCAAAGTACTTTACAAAGGAGGTCCGTCTCACAGGTTGGTGTCACTAACCCCATTTTACAATTTAGGAAACTGAGGCACAAAGTGGTGAAGTGATTTGCTCACAATCAACAATCAAGCCAATGGCTGAGCAGGAAATAGAGCACATCTCCTGAGTCCCAGTCCAGTGCTCCATCCATTAGGCCATACTACCTCCCTTATTCCCATTAACTAATGCTCAAGAAGCCCCAGTTTAATTAGAGGAACTCTTCAAAGAGTAGTGTACTGCTCAAGAGGATTATAAATAACATCTGGAACTGTTAATGAAGCCAGAAGTAAACAAACATACCTGACTTTGACTATTTAATGCCAGGTTCTGATACTTACTCTGATATAATAACACCTCACTATACATGTACTTCCATTGCCCTCAGTGGATCTGCTTGTGCAGTAAGGTCTGATGGAATGCAAGTAAAGGCACTGCCCTTAGGGACTGTTGTTGGGTAAATAGGAGTAGTTTTGAAGACAGTAATAGGTTGTTGGGGTTTTTGTTCCTACTGTTGCTTTCATTAATTTCCATCTCTTTATTCCACCTTTGCAACTCTCCAGTTCTGAGGTTTTTATTTTAAAAAAAAAATTGGGTGCATGACTTTGACTTTTTCCCCTTTACAAATTGTGAGCAACTAGAACTAGATGTAATCCAGACAGGCACTGTACAAACTGCTTCATAGAGCTCTGCCGATGTACTTATATCTTGACCCACTAACCCTGTATTGATCTAATCCAATGTCTGTCTTGAATGGAATCTGACATCTGTGAGGAGCTTCTGAGATACCTAAAGACCACCAAATAGGATAGGCCACCAGATGTGCTTTCCTTTGTGCCTGGATTCATGGTATGATTGTTTATTTGTATTGAGATAGCACGCTGGAGCCCTCCTGGATCAGGACCATGTGCTAGGCACTGAACAAACAACGAGGGGAGAAAAAAGACAGGCCATGCTCCAAATAGCTTACAATCAAAGATCTGAACTGATTTTTCACCATGCCAAAGTCTAGTGGCTCCAACCCATAATCCTAGATAACTTCCATAGTCTAGCACTTGCATGGGACAGACAGACACATGTGTGTTGAATAGTTGGGGAAAATCAGGAAAACCTGATGATTTAGTACAATGCTTCCACAGGAAAAATCTTTGTAAGAGTGAAAGAGTAATATCTCAATGGATGCTCAAGGCTATTTTGTCTTCAGACATTCAAGGCCTGATTCTTATCTCACTTTGCACCATTCTAAACTGGGAAAATACCACTGAAAACAACTGAGTTATGAGATTATTACTGAGATTTTATTTCATTCACCTTATGAGGCAGCGTATTCTGGCAAGAGTTTTTCAGCATTTCATATCTTGGTGCTACTCCTAGCCTGAGGAAAAATATTTTTTATTCATCATTGAACATGTAAACTTTTATTGATACTGTAGAGTTAGAGGGGGAAAATGAGTGGCTGAGATTTTACATCTATGCCAGTGCTGAATAAAGGATATAAGAAAAGATAGAGGGTGAATGGAAATGAGATTTTTGTCTAGATTTGATCATTCTACTTAAAAATGATATTCTGTGTTTTTACTTTTTTAGAGGTTTAGTCCAAAATTTTCAAATGTGGTACTCTAAAATTAGGCACCTAAGTGCTCCCACGGAAGCCAGTCACAGCAGATGATGCTCAGGACCTCAGAAATTCAGGAGATTTATTTAGCTGCTTCAGTACAGATACTGGGACCTAACTTAGACCTTATATTTAAAAGATCTTGTCATGCTCTTTTGAAATCAATGTACTCTTTTATGGTGCTTTTTAATAGATAGGTCCACGGTTGCAAAGGATTTTAGCCAACTAGCTAAGGACTTCTCAGCATATGGGTATCCACAGGTGGCACAGTGCCATCCACCACTGACCACTCGTGTTGCTGGGCGCAGCCAGTGCTAGGCATAAGCAAACTAAGCAATTGCTTAGGACCCCAAGCAGCTCAAAGGGCCCCTCTATTCGCGTATTGTTTTCATAATAAAATGCCTGTTGTAGTATTCTATTCATTTTAAAAACTGTTTGCAAAGAGATCTAAAACAAGCACTCCAGGCTCATCTTAGTTTATTAGTATGTGTTGGGGAACAGGGACAAAAATATTCCTGCTTACTCCCCAGTGGGCTAGCCCTGCCACATGGCAGAACAATACAGTATAACACTATCTGCAGTGACTCAAGAGTGAGAGTACCAACCACAGATCAGACTGTTAGGAATCAGGGCACAAATCCCAAACTGGCTGTGAATTTTATATCTAGATTTCATCGACCAATCAAATGTAAACTCCTCAGACATTATGACCCATGATTAGGAAGTCATAGACAGTCCCCTGGGGTACTCAGATCTATTTCTCCATCCTGGTTATCATACCTTTGTGACAGATAATCTCTTACACGAAGAATCACAGCAATAGTTGTTACTCCCAGTCACTTACCCAGGTCAATTGCACCTTAGATCTCACACCAAAGATAACACTTGTAGCCAATCCTATAATAAAGATTTATGTATAATAGGAAAAGGAAATTAGAATGTTATTTACAGGGTTAAAGCAGATAAACATACACACACAAATGAGTTACAATAGGCTAATGGCTGAGCAGGGAATAGAATCCAGTTCTCATAGGCCCTAGCCACAAGACTGCTCCCTAAGTAGATAGCATCACTAAAAGGATATTTCCTCTTACAAAGCTGTTCTAGCTGACAGAATTATTCTTCATTCAAATTCCTCCTACCTACTCTCTGCACTAATTCATCATATACTAAGGCCCAATGGTATGTAGGCGTCTAACTCCCACTGATTTCAATAGGAGTTTAGCATCTAAATATCTCAGAGAATCCGGGGCTAACCCACACTGACCCTGTTGATAGTGTGACTTGAAGATCAGAGTCCTTTGGTGCTTACTAAAAATAAAAATCCACGTCAACACACTCTCATTGACTTCATTGGCATTGGGACTGCTTGTGAGGGGGAAGATTTGGCCTTCTGGTGAACCTGGAGGCAGGAATAGTAAGTACTCAGTTTTACATGAGAATAGTGAGCACACCAAAACACATTATGTGTTTATCAGAAACAAGAAAATGGCATTTTATGCTAAAATGAGGGCACATCATTGAGACAGATACATTTAATGGTGTCTGCTGCTTCCAAGTTTATTTCTCAGTGCTACTGGACTATCTCATGATAGTGATAAAGGATGGGACTTCTCAAAAGGGGCAGTGAATAGACTTCTAGAATTCCTGAGTGAATTCGATCCTTCATGGCTATACACAGTAATGCTGGCTGAGGCAGAACTCAGAATTCTTATTTTACCAGCCAAATATCCTATAAATGTGGAGCCAGAATGTATTGATGAATTTGTTTAGCTCTTGTTTGGGAAAAGATTGTTCACCTTTATAGCTTGTGACAGGATTCACAAAGCTAATCAAAAATAAACTGATGTCAGCCATGGGGCAGCCCAAATTGAACAAGTTGTCACTGTTGACTGAGGCTTGGTCTACACTACGAGTTTAGGTCGAATTTAGCAGTGTTAGATCAATTTTACTCTGCACCCATCCACACGACGCAGTCATTTCTGTAGACTTAAAGAGCTCTTAAAATCGATTTTGGTACTCCTACCCGAACAGGAGATTAGCACTGAAATCGACCTTGCTGGGTCGAATTTTGGGTAGTGTGGATGCAATTAGACGGTATTGGCCTCCTGGAGCTATCCCAGAGTGCTCCATTGTGACCGCTCTGGACAGCAGTCTCAACTCCAATGCACTAGCCAGGTAGACGGGAAAAGCCCCACAAACTTTTGAATTTCATTTCCTGTTTGCCCAGCATGGAGAGCTGATCGGCACAGGTGACCATGCAGAGCTCATCAGCACAGGTGACAATGGAGTCCCAGAATCGCAAAAGAGCTCCAGCATGGACCGAATGGGAGGTACTGGATCTGATCGCTGTACAGGAAGACGAATCCATGCTATCCAAACACTGTTCCAAAACACGAAATGCCAAAACATTTGAAAAATAATCTCCAAAAGCATGAAGGACAGAGGCCATAACAGGGACCCGCAGCAGTGCCATGTGAAACTTAAGGAGCTGAGGCAAGCCTACCAGAAAAACAGAGGCAAACAGCCACTCCAGGGCAGAGCCCCAGACATGCCACTTCTATGATGAGCTGTATGCCCTTCTAGGGGGTGCCCCTACAACTACCCCACCCCTGTGATTTGACTCCGTCAATGGACTCTCATGCAACAGGGATATGGGTTTAGGGAATGAGGAAGAGGAGGAGGAGGACGTTGAAGTTAGTGCATAGCAAGGAAGCAGAGAAAACATTTTCCCTGACAGCCAGGAACTATTTATCACCCTGGAGCCAGTACCCTCCCAACCGACTCAAGGCGGGCTCAAGGACCTTGAAAGCAGTGAAGGCACCTCTGGTGAGTGTATCTTTGTAAATATTGTACATGGTTTAAAAGCAAGCATGTTTACTGATTAATTTGCCCTGAAGACTTGGGATGCATTCATGGCCAGTACAGCTACTGGAAAAGGCTGTTAACATGTATGGGGATGGAACGGAAATGCTCCAGGGACATCTCAGTGAAGCTCTCTTGGATGTACTCCCAAAGCCTTTGCAAAAGGTTTCTGGGGAGGGCAGCCTTATTCCGTCCTCCATGGTAGAAACACCTTTCTCTTCATCTTAGACCTGCAGGACTGCCGATCCACGTGAATTCTGTATAGAAACTGCCAGGTTGTCATGCTGAGCAATCAGCAGTATTCAACATAGTGTTGCACTGGATGGTGTTAGTGGCTGCCAACAAATGTGTGTCTGATCTGTGAGAGACAAGATGAGTGAGGTAATATCTTTGTAGTGGACAAATTTCTGGTGGTGAGAGAGAGAGGAGCTTTTGAGCTACAAAGAGCTCTTCCTCTGATCTGTGGGCATTCACAGGCCTCCATTGAAGCTAATGGGTGAAGTGGCCAGTTAACATCCTTGTAATCATAGGAAAAAAGCAGGGTTGTATTAAACCATAAATCCAGCATCTATTCAGTCCATGGTTGTTAGTGTCTAGCAAAGTAATGAATTTAAGCTCCCAGGGTCGTCTTTTGAAAGGGTTGAGCAGGTTTCCTTTGAGGATAAGTATTGGGCTACGTCTACACTGAGCGACTTAAATTACACCAACATAAGCACCGGTGTGGACAGTGCTATGTCATTGGGAGAGTTTCTCCTGCTACTGCTACTTGCATAGCTACTGCTGCTTGCAGAGTTATGGAGTTAAGCCAACAGGAGAGCTCTCTCCCGTCAGCTTACAGCAGCTACACTGCAGAGCTTAGGCAATGTCTACACTGCGTACCTTCCTGTGGCACAGCTGTGCCGCTGTAAGGACTCTCATGTAGCTAATCTTTGCCAGCAGGAGAGAGCTCTCCTGCCGGCAAAATAAAACCACCCCCAACGAGTGGCGATAGTTTTGTTAGCAGGAGAGCGTCTCCTGCCGAGAAAGCACTGTCCACACCAGTGTTTTTCAACAAAAGTGCAGTGTAAATATAGCTTTACAGTGCATCAGTGCAGCTGTGTCCTCCAAGGATTTTTCAGGGATTTTGAGTTGAATCCTAATGTTCCTTGCCCTCAAAATGACTGCAATTCCTGACTGGGTCAGAAAGTGAAATGTGACCATAAATTAAATTAAAGAAATTCTCTATTTGTGATGAATACAAGAACTGGCCAAATATTTTCCATCAGAAAACCAAAACATTCCAAGGGTTTCATTTAAGCTTTCTACTAATATCAGACTAGCTAGCTTGTCTGCCTGGCTTTCTGCCAGCCCACCTGGCTCCCTGGAATCCCCAGCATCCCACTCAGAAGGGATCCCAGCTCCCTGAGCTATCCACTTCCCCAGCACCCTCCCCCACCCCCCAGCAGGCTGCCAAGGAAGTGGGGCTCCCTGTGTTTCCAGGGTCTCTAAGCTGCCTGACTCCATAGCTCACTGGCTGCCTGTGAGGCTGCCTGCTCCACAGCTTCCTGGGTAGCCAGCTCCCTAGACAATTGGCTCAGTTTCCCACCTGGCAGATTTCTGTAGAATCAGATATTTTTGGGGAGCCATGCAGGCTGCTGGAGAGCAGTGGATTCTGACCGTGTTTCATTTTGGAAACATGAACATCAGAAGTTTTTTCACTGCCTGGGCATTGGGAGCACTTGGTTTCTGAAACACAATATTTTGGAAATTCACTCCTATTACCAATGTAAATTCTTTGACCTTTCATCTGGATTTGGAATGAGAATTATTTTCAAAACTCTAAACTTTTTTTACAGGTGCAAACTCCCTCTCTTGGCCAGCTCTAATGAATGTATTACAAATGAAATGGCTGCACTGCAATAAGAAAATACCAAAGCTACACTGTTAACTGCCTTTTCACAGCAATGGGCTCTAAGTTTAGACTGAAAAACCCTTCATTTAAAAAAATATGAATTATCTGAGGTCCATAGGAATAGCCCCACCTCGGACAGAGCCCTTAAAGAGCAGCATTTCAATGGAAGGAGCAATATGAAAACTATTTCCTACCATTATTTTGTATAAGGAAAAAATAACCATCTTGGTTTTGCTGCATTTCAACATGTCTGATGGTGCAGAACAGGAAAAATACTTTTCAAATGCTCTAAAACTTTGATAAACTTTAAATGAACTCTGTTCCTGAACAAAATGAGATCAATAAGAAGAACCAGCTACAGCTGAAAAGGGATCAATAGCCTAGTGCCTGGTAAATCAGAAGAAACCTTCAAGCATGTGTCAAGCGAACACTTCCTAGGGAGAAAAGATTTATAGACTATATTAATTTGGAGGAATGTGAAATGGAGACTTGAGATACTGCTTATAAACTTTAGCTTGCACACGGACTACCATCCCTCACAAGCCTTAGTTATAACCAGAGCTGTTTTGCTCTGTCACATGAAAATAACTAGCAGCTGGATGGCAAGAGGATCTGTAAGGATGCAATAAAACAGGAGTGATTGACACATGAGAGAAGGACACTTTCTGATGAGATCCGTAGCACTTCAGGATTTAATAATATTGTCATGGAAAGCTGTATTCGATTTTGCTGAACTGGCTGAATGTGTATTGTTTTGAAAATACCCCATATAATGTGATAGCTTTATGAATATAATGAGAACACTATGTAGCAGTACAGAAAGGTTTGTGATTGCTGCAATCTGTGTAGCCATCTGAACAGCAAAAGGTCAACATAATTAACAGCTTAGAGACAGGTGATGAAAAAGTAGAGAGGCTGGAGCCTATATAAGAAAAGCTATAAAACAGGCAAGTGAATGGTCTGCTGTCAGAGATAGTAGTGCTAAGATCTGCCTCGGAAGAGAATATTTCTGTAATAGAGTTGTAACAAAAAAATTGTATGATGACCCCTGATTTCATCCTAGAGGTCACAGCAAGACCTAAAAGCACTGAGGGTGCAATTTTTTTTTTTTAAGATGTGGTTGCAAGGCATTAATAAACATTAAGTTTTACAGTCCAGTTAAAGAAAAATAAACTATATGTGATCAGCTACTAAAGCCAGGTCAGGGAATTAATCCACTAAAGTAAGTCATTTTGATCCAGGATATTTTCCTGAGATGGCTATCTTAAAAATATTTACTGTGACTTAACTGTATTAATAGTAAAAATATTAACTATTTTTACTTAGGGCTGTCAAGTGATTAAAAAAATTTATCATGATTAATCACACTGTTAAACAGTAACAGAATACCATTTATTTAAATATTTTTTTACGTTTTCTACATTTTCACGGATATTGATTTCAATTACAACACAAAAGAATATAGGTGAAAATGTAGAAAAAACATCCAAAATATTTAATAAATTTCAATTGCTATTCTATTGTTTAACAGTGAGATTAAAACTACGATTAATCACAATTAATTTTTTTAAGTTAATTGCATGTGTTAACTGCGATTAATCGACAGCCCTAGACTAATTTCTATATAGTTAGGTAAACACTAAAAGGGGATCACAGGAAATGTTGAAAAACACAAAATGGAAAAGGTTATGAATGAGACATAAGCAGGGTTCAAGAAAAGTGATATGGGTTTAGATTCATATATGTAAACTGCAAGCTGCTATCATGCTCTAGTGTAGAGGTTCCCAAACAGTGGTCTGTGGGTCACTTGATGGTGGTCTGTGGCAACCTGGCTGGTCACATGGTGCTGACTTCTCCCTATTTCACCTTGCTAAACTGCATTAAAGACAGCTTTCAATGCACTGAAGGTTGTTTTCCATGTGAGGAGTTGTTGGAGGGACGGAATAGGATCAGTCTGTGTTAAAATGAGGTCCACGTTGTATAAGAACTGGAACACCTAGCCTTGTGTTCAGCATTGCCAGGTATAGTTGCCAACTTTCTAATGGCACAAAACTGAACACCCCTGCCCCACCCCTTCCCTGAGGCCCCACACCTGCTTGCTCCATCCCCCCTCCCTCTATTGCTCGATCTCCTCCACCCTCACTCACTTTCACCAGGTTGGGGTAGGGGGTTGAGGTGTGGGAAGGCTCTGGATGGAATTGTGGGCTCTGGGGTGGGACTGGGGCTGGGGATGAGGGGTTCAGGGAGCTCCCAGCTGGGGATAGGGGTTAGGATGTGGGAAGGTGAGGACTCCGGCTGGGGCTAGGGATGAAGGGTTTGTGATGCAGGAGGGGGTTGTGGTGTTGGCGGGGAGCAGGCTCCAGGAGGGAGACTGGGTGCAGGAGGAGACTCTGGGCTGAAGCTAAGGGTTCAGGTGCAAGGTCCTGGCAGCACTTTCTGTGGCTCCCAGGAAGCAGCCACCAAGTCCCAGCAGCCGCTAGATGGCCCATAAGTGCTGCCCCCACAGCTCCCACTGGTCAATGCAGCCAATGGAAGCTGCAGAGCCAGCCCTCAGAGCGGGGGCAGTACGTGGAGTCTCCCTAGCTGCCCATGTGTCTAGGAGCTGCAGGGACCTGGCAGCTGCTTGCAGGAGCCGCAGAGAGCTAAGGCAGGCAAGGAGCCTGCCTTAGCCTCAGGCCCCCACTATACCACCAACCAGACCTGACAGGGTCCCTTTTCAACTGGGCATTCTGGTCAAAAACCAGACGCGTGGCAACCCTCTTGCCAGGTGTTATTCAGTCTGATTTCCAGTGCTAGCCTCTCGCTTTGCTGGAGTGTGCATAGTCTCTAGGTTGAAAAACACTACTGATGTAGGGTGTTTCTATCAAGCCAAGTAAGGAGTGACAGTGAAGAGTGCTAAACTGAACTCTAGCCACTCCTCTTCTGGAAGGTTGGTGGCTATCATACAAATATTTGAGTGGCAGTTAGAATAGGAATAAGTGTGAGGCTTCAGTTAAGCTTGTCATACTAAGTACTGACCAGGATACAAAATGACAAGCTGCTGGATGAATATATGACTTAATATGTTAGCTTGCAGTAAGATTGCTTAAAGTCAAAAGATCAAAATATAAAAAAGATCAAATAGCCAAATTACGCCTGTTTAATGGCAAAGGAAAAGTCTTTCTTTCCTAGGGAGGGAAAAAAGGGTAACTGAGCCAGACTCTCTGCTGGTGAAAATCAGAATAGTTTCACTGAGGTCAAAAGGAGCTATGGAAACTTGCACTAGCTGAGGATCTGGCCCAATAACTTCAGCTTGAATCCCTAAGGATGAGTCCTGAAAATGTATTAAGGATTTAAACCAGTAATATTCTATGGACATGTAATGGGTTTCTATGGCAATTCATCTAAAAATCTATAGAATATGATAGTGAAGAGATCCTTTAGAAATTCTTTTGATCCAGCCTCTGGCAGGAATATAACTTTCTTAAAAGTACAGAAACTGTGCGTAAAAAGAATAAAAAGTTGCAAAGTGAGGGTCACTTCAACCATTAAGTACCAGCATTATCAAGAGGTGAACAGAGAAACATTAATTTCTATACAGGAAAGATCTATGTGGATATTAAACATAAGCACATATTAGCACCACCTACCCAGAGAAACAGAGCTTAATATAAAGGTGCAGTTAAATACAATGATAGGGTTGCTCTTTCTCACAAAATGTGCACTGGAATCCAACAGATGTGTGTACTTACTCTACACATGGTGACCAATTTAATGCTTTGTCTGAGTGTGGATCAGTATCCTATCCATGGCTCTCAACTTTAATCAAAGTGTCAGAAAACTGCTATAAGCTTGTTCCAATAATAGCAGTTAGTAATACCATCATCTGATTCAGCTTCACCTCATTATTAATACATAAAGGCTTGAGGGCACAATCAAACACTTCCCTTTCATTTATAACGGAAAAAGTCCCATTGACTTCAATGCCAGTGTATATCAAAAGTACTGTTTTCAGACTAGCTTTTCTGCAAAGCATTGTGAATAGCATCTGAGTGACTGGATGTGTGGGCTGTATATTAGAGGACATAGATAATATGTTCAGGAGCAAGCACAATTTCTAATACAACTTAGGAAGGTTGGAGAGATCAATAAAGACTGCTTGGCTGCAAATCATGGAATTTATTCATGGAGGTGGGACACATTTTCCAAGGATTGTTTTTTTTCTTACTGTATTAACAGAACCTGGATAACATATTAAATGCACCCAAGCCCACCAGAGATATAGTTCTGAGAGATTTCTTACTTGCATTTCTAGATTGACATCTAGTTTATTTACAGGTCTTAGTTCTACAATCCTCTCTCAGCTAGTAATCCTTACACGAGTTGTTTCACTGACTTTGTCGACTTTGCACAGTAGCCCCACACTTGTGCTCCTTTGAAAGTGAGCCATAGCCAAGGATTGGGCCCTAGAGCTTAGCTCAGAGCCCAATAAACTAAATTTAACTCTCCTTCTTTCTGACTCTTGGTACAAAGCTGCAAATAAATGAGAACTTGAACTCTAGTGAAAGCCTCCATAACTCGGATGTGTCATACTTCAGGAATCATCTATAGAATTTTTCTATAAAATGTGACTTCTATCTCAGCCCCAGATCTAACCTGCCATTTCCATGGCTTTCTGTCTGACTTTGGGATAGAGAAGATAAAATTGAGCTCATAACAGCAACTCAGTTGCGACCTTAACAATGGAATTTCTGCCATCATTCCATAATTGAGTAGCATTACTCTGAGTTAATACAGTAAAATGACCGGCCATTAAAAACATTAATCTTGGGTTGATATCTCTGCAATTGATTAAAATAATATATCAATTTGAAAGCTAACTCTAAAATCATAACTGTCTCATTTGCAGGAGGTCTTCTGTTTAATAAGCAGTCATTTTCTCATTAAATCATAAGCACTAGATATATGGTAGCAGAACAAATAATTGCAGTGTTTAAACTATAACTGATCATTCCTTTGCTGATGCATTGTGCTTGTACTACCTAGAGAAAGTGGTGACATTCTTTTAAGTGACCTGCGCCTTAAATTAACTTTAACCTAGAAACTGATCCAGCAGCTGCAACAGCTGTAGAATATAGCTACCCTCTTATTCCTTGGGCAAGGAACTGGCAATGCCAGTTGTCTTGCAACTCGTAGATCACAGTAATTCAATTGTGAATTTCATATGTAAAGTCCTTTAATCTTTGACTCAATATTTGAACTCTCTCTTGTTTGTCTCCCCAGGAAACTAGTCACCAAGAATACCCACCATGGAACTAGTTAAAATTTAGCCATGTTTCATCATAGGTTTAGTATGTTTTTAGTCTTCATTTCCCAAGTAATGCTTCTGTGAAGGAGCAACCAACTCTGTCAGGCACATTCCTGGATGGCAGATAGGGACACATCTGCAGACAGAGGACAGCTGCAAACATCCAAGAACCAGTCATGGACTAACTGGTGGTATCTCAGGGGTGTGGCGTCTATAAAATGTCACAGGCCCTATGATGAGACCACCAAGGTGAATACAAATCACCTTAAAATCAGTCTTGCTGGGGCAGGTGGGGTTCAGTAGCATTGATAGGCAGCTCACATAAGAGGAGGAAATCCCCAATTTCAAACTAAAAGGCATCAGGGCTGGACAGTTGCCATCGCATAGATATGCTCATGTGAACTGTTGATGGTATAGCAGAGAATTTACAGTAAATGTTGGTGTGACTGGGTGCCTGGATGGGCCATGCTGAGAATGCCAACTCAGGGTAGACTGCAAGAATTAGGGCAAACAATCCCCAAAGACAAGGGATTTATTCTTTAATTAGATTAACCAAGCCAGTAACAAAACAACTTCTGTAATAACATAGTGGTTAACCAGATGTCCAATACAGACCCCTTTAGGCAATCAAGACTTTGGTTACCATCTAGACAGTCAAGTCTAATATAATTACTCACCATGCTTAAAATTCTACCAATCCCAAAAGACTTGACACATTGCCCTCCAGGTCACTGAATATTTCAGATCTCACCCAAATACATGCTTATCCTTATTAACTAAATCTGAGATTTATAAATAAAAGAAAAAAGAGATCATATACATACAAATGTGTGAGACATTCTATACCAAGGGTCGGCAACCTCTGGCATGCAGCTCGCCAGGGTAAGCACCCTGGCGGGCCGGGCCAATTTGTTTACCTGACGCGCCCACAGGTTCAGCCAATCGCGGCTCCCACTGGCCGCGGTTCGCCGTCCCAGGCCAATGGGGGCGGCGGGAAGCAGCAGCCAGCACATCCCTCGGCCCACACCGCTTCCTGCATCCCCCATTGGCCTGGAGCGGTGAACAGCAGACAATGGGAGCCACAATCGGCCGAACCGGCAGACGCAGCACGTAAACAAACCGACCCAGCCCACCAGTGTGCTTACCCTGGTGAGCCAAGTGCCAAAGGTTGCCGACCCCTGTTCTACACCTTGGGGGAGCACCCTGTAACCCTCATATTCCTCATTTATATAAAATATCTTACATAGCATGCTTTATATGTATCAGGGGTAAGGCTGTGTGATCTGGTGAAAGTCACTGTTCTATCTAAATGTGTATATCATTAAAGCATATGAAGTTATGAGAATGTGTTGTATGGTTGTCACTAAAATATGGTGTGGGTTTGGGAGACGCCCAGATACAATGACAACCAACACCCAGGCGGATGCTGAACAGATATCACCTGCCATTGTCCAGCAGAGGAGTTACAATTCAATGACTCGCTCACAGGAAACACCTTATGACTCAGCAGCACCCATCAGACATGCTTGGACTTGTATTCTCCAAGCACATGGACTGAGGGTATAAAACAGAACACAGGGGCCCACTGCTTAGCCTTTCTCCTGCCCCCACCTCTGCTGCAAGCAACGAAGACACTCAGAAGACCGAAGACTCCAACAGAGGAGACTGTCCCTTAAACTTGGGCCAAACCTGTGTATTAAGGACCGTGATATCCAGTGGAGTAAGAGAAACTGCTTAGTCTAGATGTTGCCCAGTCTCATAAGGTTGAGAGTTTAGACTGAATGCTTGTATTTTATTTTGATAACTAACTCTGACTTTTTGCATATCACTTAATATCCCTTAAACTCTATCTTTTGTAATCAATAAACTTCTTTTACTGTTTATCTTTACTGCTGAGTGTGGCTGAAGTGTGTGGCAAATCTTCTCAGGTTTGCAAAGGCTGATGTATATCTACTTTCCATTGATGAAGTGGTGAACCAATTAATAAATTTCCATTGCTCATCTTGAGTAGTGCAAGACGATATATTTCTGAGGTACAAGGCTGTGAGCTGGGGGGATTTGGCTGGTGCATTTCTCTGTGTGATTCACGAGTGGCTCTGGGAGCATTCATGCAATCTAGCTGGCTGTGGGGCTCCACATGCAGTTGTGATGAGTGATAACAGTGCCTGGAGGAGCTTGCTGCTTGTCACTGGCAAGGCATTGAGAGAGACAGCCTAGGCTGGAGAGAACTAAGGGGGCACAGCAGTCCAATGGTCCCAGGCTGCACTCCGGGGATCCCATCACAATGTGTATAAAGTCCTGAGGTCAGTTTCATTGCAGAGACAGTGAGGCTGCTGATTTGTAAAAGTCTTTCTGGAATGTAAAAGATTATAGTCCAACAGGCAGACCAGGTGCAGAATTTGTTCAATTCTTCCATGAGAATTCCAAAGTGAACCTGGAGACCTCAGTCTTGTGGCTTAAGCCTTCCCTGACAAAGTTTAAGCAGATCTGCAATAAAAGGATCAGGCTGGGTGTCACGAAGTCCCCGGGTGATGCTCTGGAACTGCTCCCCACAAAGCCAGTCGGGACTTTGAGGAGCCTCCTCTCCCTTGTAGCAGACTGTTTTCAGGGCAAGAAGCTTACACGTCTTTACCTCCTGGGTCTCTCCTTGGAGCATTCAGCATCCTCTGCCCCTCCGTGCACTTCCCACAGCGAGCCCGCCCCAGCAGGGTCCTGGGGAAGCCACAAGGTCCTGCACCCCCACTTTGTAGTCAGACGTGACTCTCAGCCAGCCAGTAAAACAGAGGTTTATTCGATGACAGGAACAAGGTCTAAAACAGAGCTTGTAGATACAGCGAACGGGACCCTTCCACCGGGTCCATTTTGGGGGGCAGTGAGGCAGACTCCCCATGTCTGCACTTTACTCCTTGTCCCCAGCCAGCTCCAGACTGCCAACCCCTCCAGTCCCTCCTCCTCTGCTCAATTCCTTTCCCGGGCCAGGAGGTCACCTGACCTCTTTGTCTCCAACACCTTCAGCTGGCACCTTTTCAGGGAACGGGCCCAGGCCATCAGTTGCTAGGAGACAGAGTGCCAGGCATTTAGGTACACTGGGCCTTATTCCACCACCTAGATACTTAAGAGCTGCATAGGGGACACTGAGGCACCAACACAGTATTCAGAGAAAACATTAAGAACATTCCCAGTTCATTACACTGGGGGTGCAGGAGGGGGATCCAGGCTGGGGCCAAGGGGTTTGGAATGTGGGAGCAGGCTTAGGGTTGGGGTGCAGGAGAAGGTGCAGGCTCTGGTTGAGGGTGTGCGCTCTGGGGTGGCTCCAGGAATGAGAGGTTTGTGGTACAGGAGGGGGCCCTGAGCTGGGGCCAAGGGGTTTGGAGAGTGGTAGGGGGCCCAGGGCTGGGCCAGGGGGTTGGAGTCCAGAAGAAGGTTTGGGATGCTGGCTCCAGGAGGGAGTTAAGGAGTGGGAGGGAGTGCAGGATGTGGGAGAGAATTAGGGTGTGGGAGGGAGTTTCAATCTGGGACAGGGAGTAGGGGCTCCAGGAGAGGGCTCAGTGCTGGGGAAGGGAGGGTGGGGTGCAGAGTCTGGGAGGGAATTAGGGTGCAGGAGGGGGTTCCAATCTGGGCAGAGGATTGGGGCACAGGAGGGAGTTTGGGGTGCAGGCTCCAGCCAGGTGGCACTTAGCCCCGCTTCACTGCCAACCGGGAGCCACCTGAGGTAACGCAGGCTCCCAGCCTATCCTGGTTCCGCACAGCTCCCAAAAGCAGCCAGCATATCTGGCCCCTAGGTGGAGGTGCAGCCAGGTGGCTCTGTGCAGTGCACGCTGTCCATACCCGCAGATGCCATCCCCGCAGCTCCTATTGGCTGCAGTTCCCAGCCAATGGAAGCTACAGAGCCGGTTCTGGAGGTAGGGACAGCACATGGAGCTTCCCGGATTGCCCCTGGCTGCTTCCAGGAGCTACACAAAGCCAGGGGGCAGGCAGGAAGCCTGCCTTAGCCCTGCTGTGCCGCCAATCAGATTTTTAGTGTCCCAGTCAGCAGTGCTGACTGGAGCTGCAGGGTTGCTTTTCGACTAGCCATTCCGGCCAAAAACCAGATGACTAGCAACCCTAGCTTTGATGAAAGTGGGCTGACAGTTTGATCTCAGTTCTGAGAGTCCTTTCTCAGACAATACATTAAGCAATAACCATTCCAATTACTAAGACAGTTCACTGTTGTCTGCCTCATTATCTGCTATAATGTAAATAGTTGTTCCCATGGTATATTACATCTTTGAATCAACAGAATACTATAATGAAGTATTAAATGACAGGAACAGGATTTTAGCATCTTCAAGCTAACTAGATCACATTGTTAAACTTCTAACAAAATACGGGTAAACACAGACAAATACAATTTGTATCTACTCTTTATTCTCCAACAATACAAGCAAACATGTTAAAGATTTGAGTCTACTTAACATGGCTTTGATAACTACCTATGGAACGGCCCTATTTGCCATTTCAATATCCTGTTGATATATCCTTAAGGGTTGCTTCCAGGTCACCCATCTTGCTGAACCAGTAGTCAGTGATGAGCTCTTTTATTTGGTTGTGGTTGTATTGGATGTTATAAATGAGACTATATGAAGGGAGATGTCTTGGAAGATGCAGTTCTCTGACTAAGTGAAACTCATGGAACATTGAGCAGGAGGGACTTACAGCAAATGCTGGTAAGAAGACTTTGATAACTGAGGGAGCAAGATCCACTGCAAAGGATATTACAGAAAGAAAACAGAGAGAGAGAGAGAATTTCAATACCTAGGATAAATGGTTGGTTACAAGTCCCTTCCTGATATGATGCCCAGCATCATATCAAAACAGGTTGGCACAAATGGCAAGAGCCAAGCAAATTTCTCTGATTAAAAAGATGCCAATAAAGTTAAAGTAGCACATAAAACAGTAATTCTAACCATCTTAATGTAAAGAACAGAGAGTTGGCCTACCTCTAGAAAAGAAATTGGTGTACTCTACCACAAAAATGAAGATGCTGAGATGGTCAAATGATTGGATGTTTTGTAATAGGAAAAGAAATGAGGCTGTGAAGGGGCTAATGTGGGTTGCCCCAACTGAGGATGAGTTGAGGGTGTCTAGGCTATATTAATAAGCAGGGGCGGCTCTAGACATTTCGCCGTCCCAAGCATAACGTCATGCCACGGTGGGCGCTCTGCCGCTCGCCGGTCCCGTGGCACTGGTGGACCTCCAGCAGGTGTGCCTGCGGAGGGTCCGCTGGTCCCGCAACTCCGGTGGACCTCCTGCAGGCATGCCACCGAAGGCTCCCTGTCTGCCGTCCTCCTGGCGACCGGCAGAGCGCCCCCTGCAGCATGCCGCCCCACGCATGCGCTTGGTGTGCTGGGGCCTGGAGCCACCCCTGTTAATAAGGATATCTCCAGCAGACACTTGAGAGTTGCAAGTGCTGTCCTACCTATGTAATAATTGTGAATGGAAGATGATCAAAAAGGAGGTTGAAGACTAGTAGGTGGACCTGGTATCAGTGGATCCTAGACCAATTTGCACTACTGCCAGGCATACAATCATGGTCTTTTGAAGAAGGCTATAAAAGTCACCAATCCCAAATACAGAAGCGGCAAGTGTGGAGGAGGGAAAGAATTTCCCAGCAGAGATGAGAACCAAAGTCAGACATGAGCACCCCTGAACTTTTCATAAAGAATCTGAAATTTGCAGACCTATCTCTAGTTGCATGGGAACCCAGTTTTGAGATGCCAGCTGTTTTTAGGAAAACAAAACAATCTTTGATCCCTTATCTATCAAATCAAGGTAAACAATGCCATGCTAAGAAAGACTATCTAGCAGTAGTTTAGTTCTTCACATTTCAGAAGGAGATTTTGGCTGACTTGCTACACTAAGTATCAGAGGGGTAGCTGTGTTAGTCTGGATTTGTAAAAGCAGCAAAGAGTCCTGTGGCACCTTATAGACTAACAAACATATTGGAGCATGAGCTTTCATGGGTGAATACCCAGGGCCAGTGCAACCATTCAGGTGACCTAGGCAGTCGCCTAGGGCGCTAGGATTTGGGGAGGCGCCATTTTCTTTGGCAGCGATCTCAGCAGCCGGATCTTCGGCTGCCTCGGTCACCGCTGGCATTTAGGCGGAGGGAGCTGGGACGGGAGCACAGGGAGGGCCGCCTGCAGCAAGTAAGGGCGGGTGGCATGCAGGGGAACTCCCCGCCCCAGCTCACCCCTGGCCCACTTCCTCCCCAAGCAGACAGTGGCTGCTTCACGCCTCCCAGACTTGGGGTGCCTAAGCTCATTGGCGCCGCAAGCCTGGGAAGCGGAAGAAGTGAAGCAGCGACTGCCTGCTCGGGGAGGAGGTGGAGCAGGCGTGAGATGCTTCACTTCTCCCGCCTCCCAGGCTTGCAGTGCCAATCAGCTTAGGTTTCGCAACCCTGGGAGGCGGGAGAACTGAAACAGCGATGGTGTGCTCAGGGTGGAGGCGGTGCAGGAGTGAGCTGGGGCGGGGGGGCTGCCTCAGGGTAGAGGATGGGGAGCTGGTGCAGGGGGTGGCTCAGGGCAGGGGCTTGGGGACGGGGGAGGGCGCAAGGTGGAAGTTTCGCCTAGGGCGCAAAGCATCCTTGCACTGGCCCTGTGAATACCCACTTCGTGGGATGCATGTGGTATTCACAGGTGCCACAGGACTCTTTGTTGCTACACTAAGACACTTAATAAAATTCATAACATGAGACAGGTATTAGCTGTTTAATCAGTTCTAATAGACAAAATATTTTTATAAGGAAAAGTAGTGAGTTTGTTTCATGAGTTGTCATGCCATAAAGTTACTCATCTACTTGCGAAAATATTCATAAATCTCATAGTTTAATATTTAATCCAGTTCAGTATATACCCAGCTTTTGAGTAATCAGCTTTTCATACCTTAAAGACCTGAGCATTTGTGCTCTGAAAATCAGGCCCTTCTAAGGTATCTTGAGCTGAGCAACTAAAATTAGTAATCATGTTTGATAACTTAAGTCTATATTTCTCAGCTGACCCAATCTCATAAAAGTTGAGAATATTCAAACTCAACAGTTCATGAACAACCAGCAAGATTTAAATTATTCAAAACTATTCGTCTGTGATTTATAAGGAACAAAGGCATTTACAGAACTCAGGACTGGTTTGCAAATGACTTGCTAACCAAAAAGACTTAATTTCTAATTAATATCCATAAAACAGTTCAAACAGCTCTATTTTCTACTAGCAATAATTCTTACAATGCAAGTTTAGTCTTCACTGTTCACAACATAATCAAAATGAGATTCTCAACACTGCTCCCAACCTGCAAAAGTAGTCTTGTATTGAACAGACTATACATTCTTTCACATTTGGGGCCAGGTCCCCAGCTGGTATTAAATGGCATAGCCCTATTGATTACAATAGGTCAATTTACACCAATTTAGGATCTGGCCACAGATTATTTTTGAACTAAGTAGTATTTCTAAAAGGATTATAAACTGTTCTATAAGAGTTCCCAAACTGTTCAGGATTGTAGAAATCTAGATTGTAGAATGGTTTTAATGGTGCTCTGTGTTCATGGAAAAGTGACTTATCTGGGGAACATGCTTGCAGGTTATGGAAGATGTCAGCACAACTTTCTGAGTGAGCATCATGAACAACATGTGATGGACTCTGTAAAAAGGAAAATGTTGTCAAATTATTTTAGTGACAGTCTTTGAAAGAGAACAGCTAAGAAGTCAATAACTGTCTTGAAGTAGCAGAAATCCTCGTGCTTATATATTATACCCTTGGAAATGGCCAACTCGTGGTGAAGAGACTACCCACTGACTTTGCAATAAATAAAAGGATAAGCTACTTGTTGTTTATCTGCAGTGGCCTGAGGCAGTGTTAATTTTGCAGTTATAAACACAGAGGGACTTGCTATATGAGTGAGTTGATGTTCACTCTATATAATTCTCCATGGAAACAGGCGTCCTACATCTTTAACCTATTTTGCAGAGATGGACTGTCCCTAAAAATTGCCTCCAGTCTGTGTGTGTGACTGGGGGGATGGGAGGAAATGACATGCATCAAGTCCTCCCTGAGAGAGAGAAATCATATTCGCCACTGTGCAGCTCTCTTTACAACAACTGCAAGTGCTAGTGTGCTCTCTTGAGGCAACTTCCATAATGCCACTCAATATCAGAGCTATGTCAAAAAGACAATGCATCAGTGCTTGGAGTTTACATAATGTGCATGTTCTACTTGGTGTAGAAGTGAACAAAAGAGTACCAGCATCACTTCACATCATCCTACAGTGGAATATTTCTAGTCTAACACCACATCACACTTAAGTGTCAATGTCTTTTTTAGAGAAGTGTGCTTTTTAAACGCTATGAATGTTATTTGTATACACATGTGTGGTGTTCCCCTTTTTTGGAGCCAAGCAGCTAGTCAAAATTTTGGGCTTTGGGTAGAGTTACCACCTAGCTGGTATTTGACCTGCCTGGCCGAGTATTTTATGAATTTGCCAGAAAAATAATTTAATCAGGGGTGGGGGGAATGTAGGCCTAAAGATTATCGTTGTTATCATAATACACTGGAATATATAATATTAAAAGTTTCCATGTCCAGATAAAGATGCTTCAGCGTTCCCACTTCAGCAATAACTGATCAAAATGGCTGAAAATACAGTAGTCATCTGCCCACCAACATGCAAGCAAACTGCACATGTGAGAGTGGGGGTTTGAGTCATGCATGAGTGAGGAGGCATGACATGTTATAGAACTTATAGTATCTTATAGTAACACACAGATAAGTGGTTGTTGAAGGGGAGGTGCTGCAAAATTGCCTTGTGGTTGGGGTTGCAGCAGTCTTGCCTTGGGGAGGGGGTGAGAAGTGCCGGGTTTTTGTATTTCAGATGTGGTAACCATAGTTTGGGTGATGTTCCAACTAGGAGTAAAAAGTGATGGAGTTGGTAAACAAGATTGCATCAAAGTCCTGCTTCTCTGAACAAAGGAGGAACCAAAAAAGCTATTACTTTTCTTAAAGGCCCAAGTTTCTTTCAGTCAGCATCCCCTTCCTAGAACCTCTTTGGGCTTCTCCCAAGGTCACACCTGGCTTATAAGCTGTTGCTTGACTTTCTTGGTCTGAGCATATGCCAGTCTAGTAGCTAAAACCCTTAGACACATAACTTATGCACGACTAGAACACTTAGTTCTTAACTCAGGACAAGCCAGAACAATTTCTAGAATTCTCCCTGACTCTCAGCTGAGTGTTCAGTTATAAATTGAGGACTCACTTATCTGTATGCCCAAATTAAGAAGAAATAAATTCTTTTCACTAGGGTTTATTTCCTGACAAACTCTTTGTGCATGTTGACTGGCTAGGTCAGGGGTGGGCAAACTACGGCCCGCAGGCCAGATCCAGCCTGTCAGGGCTTTGGATCCAAACCACAGGATTGCCACCCCCATGGTGCCATGGGCGGTGTACCACTCCCAGAAGCAGACAGCATCATGTCCCTGCGGCCCCTGGCAGGGGGGCAGAGGGCTACGTACACTGCTTTTGCTGTCAGGCACCACCCTCTGCAGCTCCCATTGGCCAGGAGTGGGGAACCGCAGCCAATGGGAGCTTCAGGGGAGGTACCCGCAGGCGAGGACAGCACACAGAACCCTCTGCCCCGTCTCCCCCAGGGGCTGAAGGGACGTGGTGGCATCCGCTTCTGGGAGCAGCATAGAGCAGGCAGGGAGTCCGTTTTAGCCCCACTGTGCACCACTGCCATCCAGAGCCGCTCAAGGTAAGTGGTGACAGGCTGGAGCCCACACCCCAAACCCCTCCTGCACGCCAACTGCCTGCTCTGAGCCCCTGCTGCCCCCCACCCCTCCTGTGCCCCAACCCCTTGCCCTGAGTCCCCTCCCACTTCCAATACCATGCCCCACACCCCACACTCCCTCCCACACCCCACCCTCTGCCCAAGCCCTACATTCATGGCCCTGCATGCCATTTCCCCACCCAGATGTGGCCCTTGGGCCAAAAGGTTTGCCCACCCTTGGGCTAGGTGATGGGAAGTAGTAGGTCTTATGCACATAGGTGTAAATCTTGAACTGCTTCTTCAGTAATCACTAAGGCATTAAAGCCAATGGAGGTCCTTTGAAGCCAATGGGAAGCTATCTTAATAAGAACTGAGTTAAAAAAAAAAGGCTAAGAATGTGTCCTGAAGTACCATAGCTAGTAACACTGTTTGACACAGTGGTGACTTCAGCCAACTCCAGCTTCTGCCTACAGAGGGTTTCATGGCAATGGAACTAACATGGTTACACTGTGTACGGTGATTGTAATGACATTGGGGCCAGGGAATAAAGACACTGCTTCCATGTGTCACATTTATTACAGCATCAGAAGGAAATTAAATCTTTGACAAAAATGGGATAAATGAAGCCATCTGAATGTCTGTCTGGAAGGGAACCTGGCAGAAAACTAAGATGTGGTGTGACAGGGAGCATTCACCTCATGAACACCTCCTGTCACCTGGGTGCGATCTTTCATTCTTTCTCTGCTCTCTGTGCCCCGTGTCGGCTGTTGCCCTTGTCAGGCACGTCTCCAGTGGCTCAGCCCTCCAGCTAAGGCACACAGTTACTAGGCAGATGGAGGAATTCCTTCCGGGGTAATACAGGTCCAATTGCTGTACCCTTGTTGGTGTCTTCAGCCCTTTCTCTGGGTTCAGTTCTCAGCCCCTTCTGGGCTAGCTTTAAGTCTGTCCCTGCCCTGGCATTCAGCAGTGCCCCCTGGGCTTTCTCTCTGAAGATTTTGTTCTCAACTGTGCTCTGGTTTCCCAGCTCTCCAGCCAGGTCACTCCATAACTTCAGTCTCCTTTGGGGGAGAAGGTAACCAAGAGTCCACCAGACAGTCTGACTACCCTTACCAGCCCTTTTAAGTCTCAGCTCCTTTCTTGGGCTTCTAAATAAGCTTTATCCCCTTCTTGGGGCTTAGACCACTTCCCCACTGGGAGGGTCCCAGGCCTATCCACTACTCTGGGTCCCAACCCAGGGACCCTACAAAGGCAAGCCACATTCTACTTCCATTAATAGCTGCCACTACATTCCCTGGGCCACCTCCCACTCAGTCTCATTGCCTTCACCCATTACCTTAGGGTTACACTGCTTGGATTCTCTCTGCTTGATCCCTGTTTGAGTTGGGTCTTCCCCAGCCATCCTTGCCTGGAGAGTTTCTCTGACTTCTAGCCCTTCTTCACCCTTCTAGTCCCAGTCAGCAACTGAGCTGCTTAGGCTCTGTAGCTCCTTTTAGCTGAGCCTGCTGCACTCTGATAGGCTGCTTCCCTGCAGCCTTTCTAGGCAGGCCTGGAGGACCCATCTTAACTGCTCCTTTCCTAGGTCTGGGTGTGGTATGACCATGAGGCCTCCAGCAGGGGGCCGCAGAGGCCAGGTATGCCCCATCACAGGCAGCTGTAGCATTTCTAAACTTTCCTGGAATCAAGTGCAGCAGTTTGGAAGAGAAATCTGAGATGATGTGACAGTTCATGCTTCTATAAGCTCCACAATGCATGACAGGGACTACAAACTGTTAGGCAAACTCATCCGTAGATATGCATAAGGATATGTCACTTGAGAAAAGCACTCCTCATTTCTTTACCTGGGATGCAACACATGCTCCTCAGCCATAGTCAAGGCTTTGGTCCCAGGTATCTCAATGTGAAATCTAAAACTAATATTGGAAACAGAATGCAAAAGAACCATTGAAACCATGTTAAGATTCCTTACTCCAAGAATGGCATAGATCTATTTGAATTAAATGGCAAACATAGGGGTCTTACTAGCAGACTCCTACTCATTTAGGGCATGGGGCGGTTGGGGGGGATTTGTGGGGGTTTTGCTGTTTTTAAACTAAGGCATTGCACAGCATATTGTAAATCTGTTTGCCATCCATTGGCTTCCAGGTGAGGTAACAGTTAATGACCCTCAATTAACGAGTGGCTCATTTCAGCTAATACCTAACATTTGAACAGATATGTATGAAACACAGATGTTGCTGTGCATGATCAAATTCTTTATCACTAGCAGAAAAGTCAATACAAATAGCAAAACTTTATATTTAAAAAAAAACCTGGCAAATTCAAAGGTACACTACTTGGCACAGTTAGCTTATCACAGTATACCTGACAATCTTTTATTATGGTCAAAGAGTCTATGTGGAAAGACAAAAGTCAGGGCGAACCTGGAACAATCCATGCTAAACTAGTTACAGAAGAACTGTAAGCGAGGAAATTAGAACAGAAGCAATGGGAATAACCATTGATCATTCTAAGTGTGCAAGACTGTCCAATTTCAAACATGACTGGCAACCTGACAATGTATTGACTATTTCATCCAAGACAATATGTCACAACTGCCCTGAAAGCACACTAGAGGAGGCAAATATAGACATCTAACACAACCAAAGAACCAGATCTGTTTCTTGAAGTCATCCAGAATGCTGCTGAGACAGTGCTTGTCTGTTGACAGAAAAAACACATGCCCTCTCAACACAAGGAGCAGCAAACAGCTTAATGACCAAACAGGCCACTGCAGGAACTGTTTAGAGAACAAGTGGCATGTGATCAGAACGCCACTGAAGTTCAGAAAGTTCGTTCTTGGCAGATGTCCAATGGAAGACCAATTAGTCTTCCCCATCTATTTAGAGTTCAAGTTGTTTACCCTAATTTCCATCCTAGACATACTCCATTGGTATGTTTTATTAACTAGATCTATTTGCTTTGTAGTTGACATATTTTATTTCCATTTAATTAGCTTTAAAAACAAATGGGCTAGATGTAATGGCCACTGAAGTCAACGAATATTGTCCCCTGCTTAGTTTACAGGGGTAGATATTTGTAACCTTGATGAATGTTATATGACTGGGGCTAGGAAAAGAGGCCAGTCTCTTCCCAGCACTTCTGTGTGTCTCTGGAATCCTGTTATTGTAACAACTCTGAGACTGTAATTGATGGCTTCATACAATGCAGTATGAAAGGACTAGAGCTTCCAAAGCCTGTATTGAATTTCTCTTAGCACTGGAAGTCTCACTTTAATCCCTTCCATAATCAGATTTGATTGGAGTCTAATGAAGTCTGGCCTTTCATATCCTTTTTTTAAATTAATTTGCTTCTTGATTTCTACCCTCTTAGCTCTAGAAATGGTACAGGAAACAAAATCTTTTTGCATTAGGATGGTGTGTTCCAACTCTATAAAAGCAGTAGCATCACTCAGTACCTTACATCTGTAAAGTTGATGTAATTAAGAGTAATCATTTACTTCAGTGTTTTTGGAGATGACACTCTGTGTGTAGACAGTGTCACAGCTCTTCAGTTTTAGAACCATTTTACAAACAAGTGCTTGTAATTAAAGAGCAATTATGAGCTAATTCATGTGTGATTTTTTTCTAATGAAGTCTAATGAAGAAATCATCACTGAGACATTTATTAATTCCTAATTAGGAAACCACCAGCAAATCTAAAAATCTTAATATTTTTCATAGTTCTTATTTTATTGCTTTTGACTTACTGCTAGAAGCAGCTTTCTATTTACCCATGAGTATACTATGTCTGAATGCCACATGCTTGGCTTTCCTGGTCATGCATTACTTTATACTTACAGTGTTTATGTATCATTTTTAGTCAGCTTTGCCTTTTTGAATAGCTTTTTATAGATGCATTTCTAAATGAAGCCAGCACTGAATTCTTGTTGATGTCACAAATGACTTTACAATCACATGATGATAGTTTAGCTGGTTGTAGCCCTAGCTACATTCAGCGCAATGTAACCTAGATGTTTGCATGAGAAATTTAGTAGAATTTTGGATGTGTCCTACTTTTTACATAGCTGGAGGACAGATGGAACAAATGGCTACAGGGGGATATTCTGAGCAGGGATAAACACTAGATAATGGCTAGTGCATGAGCAAAACCATTGCTTCCACTTAACCTACTCTATAATTAGCTTTACACATTAAAATCAATAATTACTATATAGTTCTGTTAATGTGAAAATTAAGAGTTGAGCTGGTGGGCAGGTATTGCTCTGAATCTGTTTAAGTGCAATTTTTTTTATTTTTATTTTTTTGCCAGGACAATCACTTTATGTTCAAAATATCTAATATACTTGAATTCTGACTGTTGAGGCCACATATTGCTCTTAAACTCTATCTTCTGTTGGCACTGATCAAAGTTCTATACATGGACCAATGATGATACAAAATCTATGAAGCCTTAGCCTGTAAGCTTTAGAGCAGTTCCTGTGAGGAAGTGAGCCCCTTCCACTCCCTTTTGAGCAAGGGACTTTCAGCATCTGGTTTAATTGAGCCTATAGACAATACAGACAGATAGCTATATTGTTTTTAACAGCCACACCTGTAGTGAGAGTACAGCTAATCCACTAGCAGTGGCCTGACGTATTTTGCCTGTGGAATGGAGAGTGAGGCAAGCAGGATGCCTCTAGGGATGATGGACAAATGTGCTCAGGAGTATCTGTCATACTTTTTTCTTTCTGCATTATTTAATTAATTATTTTGGTGTTAGTGTGTTCTACTCCCCCTCTCCATCCTTCCCTCCCCAGGTGAGTGTGAAACACTAGCGGGTGTGGAATGAGGTCATGGCCACATCCTTGCCCTGCCCCCTTTGTGGGGTTTTAGTGCCACTGAAAGTACTGATTCTCCTTTGTGCCCGAGAGTGCAAATACCAAGATTTGGTTGCTGTCTGTATAGGTATCCATGAGGAGTCTTGGATCTAGATAAAGGAAGAGATCCCCAAATCCTTTACCAAACTATTGTGCACTCTCACATGAGCAGCCATAATGCTGAGAAAGTAAGACAAATCAAATAAATTATCAGGTGAATCAGCACATTTAAATGATGTAAGTTTAAGAACACTTTTTGGGGGCTGCAGAAGTAGACTGATGCCTTTCTCCCTTAACTTGTGTTTGCAAACTAAAGAAATAAACTAGTCTAGAAAAATAAGGAAAACAATGTGCTGTTCTGGTGGTAACATGCTTCATGTTAGAAGCAAGAGGAAGACCAAGGACAGAGTAGGCGTGTTACTCAATGAGGGGGGAAAGAGAGTAACAGAAAATGTGGAAATGGCAGAGGTGCTTAATGACTTCTTTGTTTTGGTTTTCACCAAGAAGGTTGGTGGAGATTGGACATCTAACAGTGAATGCCAGTGAAAATGAGGTAGGATCAGAGCTTAAAATAGGAAAAGAACAAATCAAAAATTACTTAGACTAGTTAGATGTCTTTAAATCACCAGGGCCTGATGAAATGCATCCTAAAATACTCAAGGAGACGACTGAGGAGATATCTGAGCCATTAGCAATTATCTTTGAAAAGTCATGGAAGATAGGAGACATTCCAGAAGACTGGAAAAGGGCAAATATAGTGCCCATCTATAAAAAGGTGAAATAAGGACAACCTGGGGAATTACAGACCAGTCGGCTTAACTTCTGTACCCAAAAAGATAATAGAGCAAATAATTAAGCGATCAATTTACAAACATCTAGAAGATAAGAAGGTGATAAATAACAGTCAGCACTGATTTGTGAAGAACAAATCATGCTAAACCAGCTTGATAGCTTTCTTTGACAGGTAACAAGCCTTGCAGGTAGGGGAGAAGCAGTAGATGTGGTATATCTTGACTTTAGTAAGGCTTTTGATACTGTCTCGCATGACCCTCTCATAAACAAACTAGAGAAATACAACCTACAGGAAGCTACTATAAGGTGGGTACATAACTAGTTGGAAAATCATTCCCACAGAGTAGTTATCAGTGGTTCACAGTCATGCTGGAAGGGCATAACAAGTGGGGTCCCGCAGGGATCGGCTCTGGGTCCGGTTCTGTTCAATATCTTCATCAATGATTTAGATAATGGCATAGAGAGTACACTTATAAAGCTTGCAAATGATACCAAGCTTGGAGGAGTTGCAATTGCTTTGGAGGATAGGATTAAAATTCAAAATGATCTGGATAAACTGGAGAAATGGTCTGAAGTAAATAGGATGAAATTTAATAAGGACAAATGCAAAGTACTCCACTTAGGTAGGAACAATGATTTCACACATACAAAATGGGAAATGACTGCCTAGGAAGGAGTACTGCAGAAAGGGATCTGAGGGTCATAGTGGATCACAAGCTAAATATGAGTCAACAGTGTATCGCTGTTGCAAAAAAAGCAATCATTCTGGGATGTATTAGCAGGCGTACTGTAAGCAAGACACAAAAAATAATTCTTCCACTCTATGCTGATTAGGCCTCAACTGGACTATTGTGTCCAGTTCTGGGTTCCACATTTCAGGAAAGATGTGGACAAATTGGAGAAAGTCCAGAGAAGAGCAACGAAAATGATTAAACATCTAGAAAACATGACCTATGAGGGAAGATTGAAAAAAATGGGTTTGTTGAGTCTGGAGAAGAGAAGACTGAGAGGGGACATAACAGTTTTCAAGTACATAAAAGGTTGTTACAAGGAGGAGGGAGAAAATTGTTCTCTTTAAACTGTGAGGATAGAACAAGGAGCAATGGTCTTAAATTGCAGCAAGGGCAGTTTAGGTTGGACGTTAGGAAAAGCTTCCTAACTGTCAGAGTGGTTAAGCACTGGAATAAATTGCCTAGGGAGGTTGTAGAATCTCGATCATTGGAGATTTTTAAGAGCAGGTTGAACAAACACCTGTCTGGGATGGTCTAGATAATACTTAGTCCTGCCTTGAGTGTGGAGGACTGGACTAGATAACCTCTCAAAGTCTCTTCCAGTTCTATGATTATGTAAGCAGAGTCAGGGTGATCTCTACCCTGACATCTGATGGTGAATTGTGGTGAGTTGTAGAAAAGAACTTCAGAGGCTGGTCTTGTTTGCACACCCACCTTGCCCAGCATGAGCCCACAGCTGCCCAAATGGTCACTTTGGCTGCTGTGGCATCCGCAGTTTCTCTGTTATTGGGGCAGGAAGAATAAAGTGTTGTTACCCTGATTCTGTGAATCAAGGCCAGTGGAACTGTTTTATGGCAGAGGGATTCATCATCAACTAAGTAGCACTCGCTAGACAAGGGACATGGGTTCCAAAACCCAGTGAATTGAGGGAGGCTGGGGGGCAGGTATTTGTACCTGATGGCATGGGCCCCTTTTGAGGGCCTGGAACACCAATTTCACCCATTCCTCTCTCCCCTGTTGACTAGCAGAGCTAATTTTGATTCTATTAAGAGTCTAGTTACAGGCTGCTGTGCTGAGTTCACTTTGGGTCAATGGAGCACCAGCACTGGGGGTCCCCTACTATAAGCTGAAATCACTAAACAGCTAAAATTACTCAGAGCTGAGATCACTGAGTGCTGTGTTAACTAGTGGGGGAGCCTGAAGATATGTTGCTAAGTGGCTGGCAGAGCGGAGCAGTTTGTGGGTCAGCTGGAGCGGCCCATGAGACAGCGAGTGGAGTGAAGCGGAGCGGAGCTGAGCAGTTTGCGGGACAGTTGGAGTGGCCCACGGGATGGCAAGTGGAGTGAAGCAGGGCAGAGTGGAACAGTTCTTGGGATGGCTGGAGCGGCTCACGGGACAGCTGGTGGAGTAGAGTGGCTCGTGGTGAAGGCTGCAGCAGAACCCCACAGAGAGGCGGGTCAGTCAGCCTTGGACCACATAAGGTGCCCCTTAACACCCCGCACGCCCCTTCCACCCCCCATTTCAACCCAGGCTTGGGGGGTAAAGCTCTGCAGATAAACTTTTGAACTCTGGGGCTGCACTGACCAGGGACAGAGACTTTGGGGTTGTTGGACTTTTGGGTGATTTTGGGGTTGCTGGACTCAAGAGACTTTTGGGGTGTTGGACTTTGGACTGATTGGACTTAAGGCCCTAACGGGAAAAGGACATTGCCAAACTTACTTGGGGGTGGGTCTTTTGCTCATGGTTTGTGTTATGAAGCCTGTTTGTGGTGTTTCCCCAACATAATGCCACATTGTTTCCCTCCTTTATGAAAAGGATTTTGCTACGCTCAGACTCTGTGCTTGCAAGAGGGAAAGTATTTCTTCTTAGAGGTGCCCAGGGGGTGGTATATAATTGTCCCAGGTCACTGGGTGGAGGCTCGAGCTGATTTTGCATTGCGTTATTGAAATGGAACCCCTAGATACTGAATCCAGCCCTTGTTGCTGCCAACTCAGATAGGCAGAAGGGTTACAATTCTATGTTAACTGAAATCCCAAACCACATGCAGTCTGTCTGGTTTCATGTTCCTTTACAAATTCCAAACTCAGGAATTTACTGAGATTTTCTAAGGCACACAAACTTTTCAAGTGAAAAGAAGCATGATTTCAATGGACTTTTCCCCCACTGTATGATGTTGGTAGTTTTGCAAGTGACCTGAATTAAGTACATCTTTTATTTCCCTCCCCTTAATATTTGGATTGGGCTGTGAAAGAGGATGCTGTTAGAAGGTAACATCACTTTTGATGAAAGCCACTAAAAATGCTTGATGAAGACATTATGTTGTGTACCTTTCTATAGACTTATCAAAACCTAAAGTCTTCACATTATAGAAAACGAGTACCTGTATACAAATTTTCACATAGCAAAACAGTGCCTAAAAATGTACATGGAGCCAGCATAAATCCAAAGTGACTCTATTTAATGGACATGATCAAGATTATTCTGCTGTACATGCAGTGAAAAGCTGGCCTACTGCACATAAGAAAGGATGCAGCATTGGGAATTTCAGGAGTTTACTATTCGCTGTCCATATTTCTAAAGAGTCGGTACACATTTGTAAAACTCCTTAGTACATCCATGCATAATTGCACATTACAGTGAGGCCCCACTTCTGTGCACATTGTCTGGTGTGATTCCATCTTAAAAGATTTCATGTAACCATGAAAGCAAAAAGCTTGTTATGCAGAAGATCTCACCTTATGAATGATGCATGCTGAAAGCTTTGTGCCTAATCACAGGAACTGCAAAGCCATGATGAGCTTTGAGTCTATGAAGCTGTGAAATTGCTTTGCCCCAGTCCCCCTGAATTCTCTAGGCGGTCCTGGAGCTGTATCTTCCTGGTATTGTTGTAGGGCTGCAAACACTACACCACTCAGCCTGGGGATGGACACTATGCCACTCAGACTGGGCAAAGTTGGAAGCTTTCCACACAAAATGCCAATGTTGTATATTGGGCATAAAGTGGAATGATGCAGATGTTTATGGTTGTTCAGATCTACAGACTACTGGGGCCATTGTCTGCAGGTGGCGCCTTATGCTTTTCAGACGTGTCATGAAAATGCAGCAAGATGTTCCAGCAAACTCCATTCTCCGGGTGGCTTGTAACATCTGGGATAAAATTTCACCAATCACGGGGTGGAGGCGGCACAGAGGCAGACCCCCTATTACATGGGTTCATCAAGTCTGTTCCGACTCTCAGGCCATCAAGCCCCTGAAGCCGTGCAGGAACAGATCAAATAGCAAACAAGCGCTACGGCCAACTGTTTGGCTAAGCATGGAAGAAGAAGAAGAAGAAGGAACTCAAACTTCAACTCCCATGAGGTATTGCAGAAGCTCAGAAGAATGCAGTCTGATGTTGTACCAACTCAAAACAAAACATTTTAATTAGCTCCCAAATTTTTAAAAAATTCTTTTTTGGCAAAAAAAAAAAAAGGTTCTATTTTTCTTTTTTATGTTTTTAAAAATTGACTTGAGTTGCTTAGTGACAACTACAAAGAATGGATATTATGAGAAGAAGCAAAAGTGGCTCTTTGCACTGAGGGTGACTTAAACCCTTCTGTGAAAAACTTCATGTACACTGTGTCCCTATACATAGCCCATTCTCTTCATATAATACTTAAAGTACTATACTTCAGTAGGAATCCTACTTGGACCCTTCATCTTCCCTCCACCAGTTCCCCAACTTACCCATATAGCATAGGGTTCCCTCCCTCTTTCACTTTCTGATCCTCCGTCTGTTTTAGATTCTGGTGTGATGTTGCACTCTATATGATTTTATGAAAATATGCTAATGAGTGTGAATATAATGTAACTGGAATATGCTTCATGCGAAAGGTCTCTTGTAAGGTATCATTTCAAAGCTTATAATCTACTCAGTGTGGTCATCCAATTTGTATAAATGTATTATTCCTGTATCTGAAACTAGAAATATGAAATATAACTCTGAGGTCCTATTGTAATAATACAGTGTGGGCCATTAATGGTGGCTTGGAAACTTGATGGCTCTCATTAACCAGGACAATTGGTTGTAAATGACTCTGTTTACTTGTAAGTCTTCCTGTATACATGTGTGCTGGCAAGAGGGTAATGAAGTCTTAATGTAACATGTGATCATGTCACCTGAACTGGAATCCATCTTAAACCTTTTAGAAGGAGGGGTGGGAACCCAAAGAGACAAAAGATTCCCGCCTTGTGTTAAAGCGATATACAGGGATGGAACAGAACAAAGGGGGCTGCAGACATCAGAAATCCCCTAGCTACCACCAGAACTGGAACAAGGACTGTACCAGGGGAAAGGATTGGGCCCAGACTAGAAAGGAGTCTAGTCTGTGAAAAAAGTTTATTGGAACATCCCTGAGTGTGAGGTTTCATTGGATATCTGGGTGTTGGAGACAGGAGCACTTCTTAAGCTGTTTTCAGTTAAGCCTGCAGCTTTTGGGGGATGTGGTTCAGCAGGCTAGGATGTCTGGCTCAACAAGACATTGTATTGAAGTCCCAAGCTGCCAGGGAAAACGGGCTCAGAGGTAGTCTCAGCACATCAGGTGGCAGTTCACAAGGGGGTTTCTGTGACCCAACCCATCACACCTGGGTCCAATCCAGCTGAAGGAACACAAAAATGGACACCGTGTAGAATCAAGCAGGTGCGTTTATTGTGCACAGCACTGGCAGAGTGTCACCTTGCTTATTAGGCTCAAAGACACTGTCAATCAATTGATTACAGTAGATTATATGGATTTTCCATGGGTGGAGAGAAGGATGAGGTAGGTAGTCCCAAACCCCCAGATGGGTCTAGCAGCAAGACAAGATAAGCACAATAGCCAATAGTCAAAGATTACATAATGTCTCCGCCCATGGTTTCAGGTTAACAAGTAACATACAATTAGTAGTTCAAGCAATTCATAAAAGGTGTATTAATATAAAATAAATACATTGAATTATGATTTGGGATCCATAAGAATGAAGTAGCCCTTCTGATTATCCAACAGGTACATACCAAGGGGTTAAAACAAAAAGACAAATGAAAAGTATATGGCAATAAAGATTGTTGTTGAGTTGCTAATTTGTGTTTCTAAGGCAGGCATTGGTATTTGTGGGAAGCAGTAGGGAGGATGTCATATCTCATACTGCCATGCTTGAACCATTTCCATAAATTCAAAGTTGATGTGTGGCGAGAACATCTCTACAGAAAGAATGGACCCAAGCACAATAGGCCCCTTTCATTCCTTTGGCCTGTTTGCAACTTCAGATAAGAGTGCCAGTTATTGCTCCCCACCTGGCATTTTGCTGACCAAGCTTATCTTAGCAAAAAGCAAAATTGTCTTTTGTTTGCTCTGCTCCTCTTAGCTAGTATTATTCACTGTTTACTAGGTCTCTGGCCTCTTGAACAAACCCTGGACTTTCGGCCTGTAACAATTGCTGACAGTCTATATCAAGTTGTTACATAAACAGCACATGGATTCTGGCCCTTCATCAGTACTGCCCCAGCACAAGTTAGAGTATCCTGATGGCTGCTCTAATAGGACCAACAATGACACAGGCCCCTTTCCCCAGGCCATTCAGCACTAGCACATTCCCTATGCTATGGGTGAGAGGAGCGGGTGGCATTGAGCTGGTTATAGTGGCTTTATGCGGCCTAAAAATAACCACACACCAGATGGACGGGGAGGGGAAAAGGATCTCTATAATCCATGGACTTCACTGTGCATTGGATCACACACTAAGTCATCAGTTCAATTCTGACCTTTGTCATTAATGGCTTATAGCCATTTGATAACATGGATTATGTAAAATATGTTAATGGACGTAATGCCATAGATAATGTCCACATTAAAAAAAAAAAGCCATAACATTTCATGGTGGTGACAACGGAGACACTTCTTGGAGTCTGAATCATCAGCTAAGTCATAGGTAGTCCCTGCTAACGGGGGCTGAGACTAACTGATCTGCCTTGGTGATGCTTACCTTGCCAGTATCCATGCCGTGTTTGACTTGTGGCTATACTGAAGATTTCAGTGTCCAGGGCTGTCAGTCTTTCACAAGCAGAAAATAAATAAAAGACAAGGGAAACTTGAGTTACTTTAGTATGGGGGAAACGGGAACAGTTTGTTTAGTCCCTAATGATTTTGATTAGAAAAAGGCAGCCTATGATTTTAGGGCTTGCCTTAATTACAGAATTACTGTAGTTGCTCTTCCTGTGGTTTAACTTTTCATTTGTGGCTTTACTTTGTAACTCATTAAATTTTATGGAATTAGCAGGGATTTGAAGCACCAGGTTCAATCAATATTTCTTACATCAGCACTTTGGTTCAGTTCACTGTATAGTAAGTAGTAATTTTGGTACGTTATCTAACCTTTCCATCCTGAGCCTGCACTTCCTAATTATAATTTTCCTTGTTTTTATATGATCTCTAACCAAGGTCAAGTATTCTCACAGCACTTGTAAATTTTCTCAAAGGGGGTCACAGAGATGGTCTTTCTACTTGCACAAAACACTATTGCAAATACATTTGGATTATTTGCATATTTTTGTATTCATGAGGTTTGCAGTTCTAGGATGCAGTCAGGAAAGCTGCTTTGATTTCTTTTTGTTTGTTTGTTTGTTTTCAATCAATGTGCTTACTATCATACACTTCTTAAAAAAAACCTCTAACTACATTTTGCCTGACAATTCCCTTTCTATCAATCCTTCTGTCTGAGGATATCTTTTTGAAATTTGCTGACATGGTAGCAAAAGCTGTTTTCTGAGTGACATCTCTGAAGTTTTAATTGGATTAAAAGGTAGCTTTTTTCCCCCTTTTTAATGACTTGAAATAATTTATTTTCTTTCCCGTGTCAGAGAAAGACAAATTAAATGAATTGATCTTTACCTTCAACACATTATTATTTTGAAACAGTGGACGGGTTTAACTCTACGCTGTAGAAGTGCGCCCTTGAAGCTCAAATCCTGGCTCAAGTAGTCACTAGCTCCCAAGTCTAATCAAATGGGCAGTGGAATAGAAAGCACAAATAATTCCATCAAGCTGCTACAGAGGCACTTGGGAAAATGGAAATTAACATATCTGGTGTAGAGAAAAAAACCAGGAATATAATGCTGCTGAAATAAACCTAGATGTGACTAAAGAGAGCAAATCAGACATGAATTTGGAATTATATATATGGCAGCAAAAGAGATCAGTGCAGGTTTGGACTGCACATGTAAGGATAGCGCATGAGCAAGGAGGAGATAGTCCCTCTCTACATGTCTCTGGTAAAATGCATCTAGATACTCTATTCAGCTCTGAGTAGCTATGAATAAACTGGAAGGAATTCAGAGAAGACCTCCTAAAAGGGCCTATGTGAGGCTGAGCACCCTCAGTTCCCATTGGCTTCCGTGGGATTTGAGGGGCGCTCAGCATCACTCCGGTTGTCACTAGATTGGGCCCAAAATTATTAGGGACTTGGGGGGACTGGTTTTTAACTATATATTCTGTGGCTTGACTAAAAATACTTATTGTAGGCCAAATAACTGTGTCTAAGTATATGAATGGTGTAAGCACCAAGAAAGTAGTGGAATTCTTTGCAATGATAAAAGGCCCAAACAAGATTTCATGAAGTGAATGCTAAAGGCAAACTTTAGGCTAAATATCAGGGGACAATTTTCATAACAAGCCTGTTTTAGGTAGGGACCATTTGAGACCTGTCATTTGGGACCATTAAGTCTACATTTGTCAAAGTTTGAAAACAACAGATTTTCTAATGCTAAGTTCTCTAAGTATGATTATATGAAATGGTTAATGATTCTTCAAATGAAGCCAATTCGCTATAGACTATGACTGTTTTGACTTCTTCTGCCTGTATGGAAGTCATGAAACCTCCACAGTTGAAAACATTTTTTGACCTTCTTGGGAACTGGCAAAAATTGGCAACAATGGGGTCACTCTATTGAAATTCACTAATTGCCATATTGGCTGAAATTAGAGGTTTAGGGTGCAATGTTCAAAACAGCCTCTGGGTTAGGCATCCAGCTGCCACTGAAAGTCAGTTTTAGCTTCTGGCTGCAGGATGATAATACTGTTGATATATATATTTAATCTGATTTGAAATGTAGCAAATGTAGGCCATGCCTATACTGGCCTGAAGCAAGGACTGAACCTTAATGGCTGTTCAGATCCTCAAGCAAACTAGAGATTTTTAGTGAATGAGGAATGTAAAGTATTTTACCACAAAAGACTGTTCCTACTAAGGGTGCCACTGTCAAGCCTAAGGGAGTTAGGTGCCCAAATCCTCTTGGCACTGTGGAAAATTGTTGAGGGGGGAAGTAAAAAACTAAGCAATGGTGTCTTGAAGTTCTATGCTTATGTAGAGCAGAGAGACAAGGTGGGTGAGGTACTATATTTTATTGGACCAACTGGTGAAAGACACAAGCTTTCAAGCTCCACAGCGCTCTTCTTCAGGCAGAGCAGCCACACAGAATATGGGAGGAATAGGAGTAGCAGTGGCTACAGCCTTTAAAAGGCTGGGATTTGCACTACCTACACCCTAGGTCTCCTGGCACTAGTCATTGTACGCTGGAAGATGCACTCTGGAGCACGCAGCCCTGTTGGCATCACTACCATTGTGCCCCAGGAATCTGACTAAAAGACCATTAACATTAATGGAAAGACGCCCATTGACTTTAGTGGACTTAGATCAGGCTCCAAGAATGCAAGCAGCCATGTTATGGCAACCTTCTGTATGAGTGTGCTGGGGAAGAAAGCTCTCCCTACACTTACTCTGCCTCTAGCATCCCCATATGGGAGCAACCATAATTTGACCCTAAACTAGCTACTGGCGGATCACAGATTAATCCTACCTAGTATTTTATACACACTTTTTGCTTAGTTAACTATATAACAAATAGGTCTTAGAAACACTACAGCATTAGTGTATTCCTAAGCACTACTATCAGCAGTCACTTCTAAAAGCAAAAAAAAAAAATGCTTAGTGAACAGCACAATTGCTATTTTACAAACATTCCAGTAATACCTAATATGTTGCTCTGTAGCGAAGTGAGACTTTTTTCCCTCACAATCTCTTTGCCCATCCCCAAACAGGAGAGACTTCAATTAAAGGTTAGGAAGCCTTTCTCTTTCCCTTTCTCTGCCTCTATCTCTGATTTCATCTTCAAATACCTGATCTGAATTTCAGTGACTGGCCAAAAGTGCTTTTTTGGCTCCCTTATGGACAAGTGGATATTTCAACTCTGTATCCCTACACCTGTGGAATACTAATTGGTTAGTTCTGTATATTCTAGACCATTTACCAATAACAATCCAGTTTTGTATTACATAAAGTATAGTACATAACGTAATACATTTAGCATATTTGTGATTTAGAATATACTATATATATTTGGTCAAATTCATCCCCTAGTGTAATTCTGACTACATTTCCATGTACATTGATTTCAGAGCAGTTATACCAAACATGAATTTGACCTTCTGACTTATGTTTGCACTGTAACCATATTTTAATAAAAGAAAGTGCTTGCTTAAAGAAACCAAGGGAAAGCGGCTTTGATTTTAGTTTCCTATTTGGAAGGACTTCCAATAAGTACAGAACACAGAGTGCTGAAGCTAAAAGGTAAAAAGGCTGCTTTCTGAAAAGCACAGGATTAAGTTCATAGCTGTGTACTAACAGCATGAGATGATTTGTTAAAGACAAATACTGTGTCAGCACTGTAGCAGACACAGTCCTTGTCCCTAACAGCTTAAAACTGAAACTGACAATATAGAACACAAATGGAGAACTACAAATAGGTTTTGCTTGCTACATATTATTATTTGTTAATGGCTGGAGGGACAATATCTTTCATTATTTGAATTAGCATTTGTGGGGTCCACAGGAGTGAATTTAAAGAAGGGATTTGAAAAAGCAAAAAACTCAGAGCCTGGTACTCCATAATAGGGTGGGAGTTCCATGCATAGAGGAAAGTGTGAAAGAAGGCAAAAAATTAGAGTAAGATGATATGAAGGAAGTGATAAGGTGAGCTCCAGGAGTGGAGGAAAATGGGTCATGAGAGTTGAGTCAGGGTGGAATTGAGCAGAGCCTTGAAGGTAAGGTGAGAATCCTAAACCTAACATGGACAGTGAGTAAGCCAATGGAGAGATTCAAAGAGAAGAGTAACATGTTTGGAATGATGGGCAAGGAAGACAAATTTAGCCAATGAATTTTGAATTGACTGGAGGTGAGCAGGCTAGGAATCAGAAAGGAGGAGGATAACCCAGGTATAGAGAAGTATATTAGCAGTAGGATTAGAGAGGAAGGGGTTTGGGGTTTTTTGAGACATTATGGAGAAAACCAACAAGGATTTGGCAAGTACCTGGATGTCAGTGAAGGGGCAAGAGTAGACTCATATCAGTTTGTAAACCTGGGTGATAGGGAGGATGGTGCTGGTCTCAGTGACAAATACAAAGGACAGAGAGGTGCATGCTCAAAGATGAGAAGCTCAGGTCACTATGTTGACTTCACAGTGTCATGCCCAGGATGCTACGTCAGAAAGACAATTAGAGATGCATGTGTGGACATCAGGGGTGGAAAGATAGATTTATGAGTCTTCAGTAAAAAACTGATAGTTGAAGCCTTTTTAGCAGAGGAAGTTGCCCACATATAAGGTCAAGAAAGGATCAGGGAGATAGCACTGAGAGGCACTGACAGAAGGGAAGAGTAGGAAGAAGGAGGAAATGTCAAAGAAGATGCTGAGAGTAGTTTGAAGCAAACCAGCAGTATGGGGGTCACTGGAAGAAAAAGAGCTGGGGAAAACAGAAAATATCCAAATACAGAAGGAGGTTGAGGATTGAGAAAAGAACATGAGACTTGGCCAATACGAATCATTGTTGAGGAGAATTTTGGTGAAATACAGAGGCAAACGACATATTGAATGGATATACAGGAGGAACTTAGAGAAGGTAAAGCATCAGTTGTATAAAGTATATGCAAAGATCTAGAGGTAAAGGGGAGGAAAGAGATGGGATATTTGCTAAAACCAGACCTTACTCCAGCGTTGTTGTTCAAGGTGACATTTGACCTGGCTTGGATGCTGAAAGGAAAGCCAATCTTACATCTTTTTCAGGCATATTTTTCATTAAGACAAGCCGTATGCTGTATTCCTTCAACTGCTTTGTAACTGACTAGGAAACATTTCAGTAAATAACATATGGAAGGAAAACAGACTGAGAAATTTGAAGTGTTTTAGTAGAGTGTAAACTTTCAAAAGCACAAGGTTTGCCATTGCCCCACTAATATGTTATGCAGGCTCTCATGAAGTCTGGTTTTAGGAAATAAAAAAGCTATCTGTTGTCACAGAAACAATAGCAATTGGTACCATTGTGTAAGTTGATATTGGAAGGTATCACTGGTTGGCCATTTTCCAAGCATCCAAACTGAGAAATGATGAAAGGCATAAAAATAGCCATTTAATTTCTGCCAAATAAGCCAATCTACCACTTCCTTCCCCAAGACTTTCAAATATTGCCAGTTATTGTGGGTAAATTTCAAAAGCCCTGGATGTGGGAATGATCTAAAAAAATATTTCCTTGGTCCAAAAAATCAAAACTTTCTATTAGGCAAGTGTTTCATATAGTCTTACTGTCTATATTCTGTTGCAGAAAAGTTATTAAACCTGAGCACATTGTTTCCAATGTTCATCAGTGAGGAGATGCAATCATTTTAAGGGGCCTATAATTAACCCTGTGATTAGCTTTGCAAAAAGATGTCCCAAGGGTGAAGCAGCAATGGCAAGGATCACCGCTATCTGAGTAAAAGGCAATGTGTTCATGATATCTCCCTTGATTTATGACCACTTTGATGTCTCTAAATAGCTTCACCTGTGTCATGGTATAATTCCCCACTCTGAACCTTAGCATCCAAAAGATGGGGTACCATCATGAATTCCTCTAAGCTCAATTACCAGCTTAGTACTTGTAGTGCTGCCACCAACCAGGAATTCCAGTGCCTGGTACACTCTGGTCCCCCCAAAACCTTGCCCGGGGAACCCAAAGACCCAGATCCTTTGGATCTTAACACAAGGAAAGTAAACTCTTTCCCCCACCGTTGCCTCTCCCAGGCTTCTCCTCCCTGGGTTACCCTGGAAGATCACTGTGATTCAAACTCCTTGAACCACAAAACAGAGAGGAAAATTCACCTTCCCCCCTCCTTCTTTCTCCCCCTCCCAGACTCTCCCTGAGAGAGAAAGTGATCCTAACACAGAGAGAAAATTACCCTTTCTCTCCCCCTTCCCTCCTTTCTCCCCACCAATTCCCTGGTGGATCCAGACCCAGTCCCCTGGGGTCTCACCAGAATAAAAAGAACAATCAGGTTCCTAAACAAGAAAAGCTTTTAATTAAAGAAGGAAAAACAGTAAAAATTATCTTTGTAAATTTAAGATGGATTAGGTACAGGGTTTTTCAGCTATAGACACTGGGAATACCCTCCCAGCCTAAGTGTACAAGTACAAATTAAAATCCTTTCAGCCAAATACAAATTTGAACTCCTTCCAGCCAAATACAAATTTGAACTCCTTCTAGCCAAATGCACATTTGCAAATAAAGAAAACAAACATAAGCTTAACTCGCCTTAACTACCTAGTACTCACTATTTTGAACTGATAAGAGCCTGCGGAGAGATTGGTGAGAAACCTGGTTGCACGTCTGGTCACTCTCAGAACCTAGAGAGAACAACAACCAAAAACTAACAGCACACACAAAAACTTCCCTCCCTCAGGATTTGAAAGTATCCTGTCCCCTGATTGGTCCTCTGGTCAGGTGACAGCCAGGCTTACTTAACTTGTTAACCCTTTACAGTCACAAGAAATAGAAAGTACTTCTGTTCTATTAACTCCTACTATCTGTTTATGACAACCTGTAAATTATTAAGACAACCTGTAATAGTAGATCGAACCATATGAGACTAGCTCTAAATGGCTACATTCTCCTCATGGCTTTAGGGATGCAGAAGGCTTATACTGGGAATGTGATGTGCAGGATACAGAAATTATAGAACATCAGGAGACAAGATAAGTGAGGTAATATCTTCTATTGAATCAACTTTTGTTGGTGTAAACAAGTTTTTGAGCTTCACAGAGCTCTTCCTCAGTTTCTGAGCTAAATACACAGTGGAACAGATTAAGCCTAAAGGTTTCACACATGCTGTAGGAGACCATTTTAAAATGAAGTAGGCTATTAAGAGTTAGCTGACAGTAGGGAGTATTGCAAATTGTTGTAATGAACCATAAAAGCAATGTCTCTGAGTCTGTGGTTTTTAGTGTCCAGTAGCATTATAAATTTAAGTTCCCAGGCTTGTCTTGTGAAGTTGTTATCTATGAAATGTGAGTGCTTTGAAAGGTCTTATTCTCATCGAATAAATAGGAAGATCACTTGTGCTGGAGTTTAAATATACTTTCGGTGTCTTTTTCCAACCCTTCGATTCTTTCACCCCCACTTCCCGAGCAATGCCTCTTGCAGATGGTAAAGTGAAATATTTCTGCTGGTGCTATACCATACAACACTTTAACATACTTTTCAGACAAATGTCTATGACTAGAATAGATTATACACAAGCAGCAATATCTTAGCTTCATGCAGGCTATGAAAATTAAAACTGGTATTGAGTAACAGGTTGCCTTTACATTCTATCTGCATAGAGCTCTTATCACAATAGTCTATTTTCCTTCCCATCTGTTCCAGATAGTTCAAAACACTGTCCTAATCAGCAAAGAAATCCCCCTGCTAGAAGCCAAGCAAAATGACCCAAAAGGCTCAATTTGTCCTAGGTACAGAAATTCCCCCTCATATATTCAGTGCGGTGTCTTGCTTCTGTCACACATGCTATCAAACTTCATCTATAAGCTAATGTCAAACAGTACATTGTTCTTCACAACAATACTCTAAACACTTCTTTTTCTTATCAGGGAATCTGCTTGCATGAGAGAATACCATTTCATCTCCTTTTATCTCTTAGTATTACCATCCTGAAACACTCAAAATGCATCAAGAATTGTAAACACGCAATTATTCAATTTTCAGCTCCCTGAAGCCATGAAAATGGATGTGACATAAACAGAGCCATGAGGGAAGTCAAGTAGAACTACTGGAGGGAGTTGTTCAGATGGGAGTGCTATTCTTACATCTTAGCCCAAAAAGTCTAATCCCACTTTGGATCACAGCCGAAGAACAGACTAAGCCAAATCACCTAACCCACTGCCAGTTCCAATGTGCTTACACTTTTCCAGCCTTCATTTGGGCACTTGGGCCCTTCATATTAATATTTATGGTCTGGTCCAGCAATGGTCTGATACAATGCAGGAGGGAGTAAGCTATTGTAAGAAAAAATAATCTTCCACGGGGCTAACATATCAGTAAAGGGTTAGTAATTTTACATTGATTGCTTTTGTATTGTGTACTATATGAAGGGAACAGCAGGATAAATGAAAAAGCTGCTACTTACAGATTTTGATTACTTATTGACTATTCAGCATGTCATCTCCCTGTGGAACTTGATAAAATAATCAGTCCAGTTCACCATTTGGGGAAGGCATTGCTGCACCAAGTGGGAGGCCTGTTGTGAAAGTAGGCCAAATTTCAACCTAATAATGGATTAGAATCGCACAGTGACTTTTAGTTTACTCTCACATTTGAGAGCAATCGGTGGTGATGGCCCTTTTTATTTTCTTTGTGCTTTATTAAGAAGGCCTGAAATGTGTTGAGCTCTCTAAAAATAGAGGCGGTTTCATGAGAAATTGCCTGAGGGGGGAGGGGGAGAGAGAAAAATCCCCTTTTTGAATTATTAAAATCCTCACCCCTTTGATTAAAGGCTCAGAATCGCCCAATTCACATTTCTGAGACTCCTGGGACCTGCATCAAAATGTGGGAGAACTAGATTTGACATTCTGATATTTCTAGATAAATGCCAAGCAGGAAAAAAAATGTAAATAACCCCAGGCCCCACACTTTCAGTCTTTTTTATCCATCACTTAAAAGTCACACACCAATTTCTTTCCCTTTACAGATCACCTCGACTTCTTTTCATTTGTTCATTGAAATACCTTGGCCCAGATCATTCCATGGGAGTTAGGTGCCTAAATCCCTTTGAGGATGTGTGCCCAATATATTCAAATGTTTAAACACAGTTCCTGAAATGGTGCTGGACAAAACCACAGTCAGCACAAGTTCAGCTGATGCCTCTTATATGACAGAGGTGATTTTCAACATGTAGGCAAGGCTTCTGGTTATTCAAGTAGAGCAGCATGCTGGCAAGATTGGCAAAGTCTAGGTTTTTTCTACAGATTCAGGTACATCTATCATTCATTGCTCTAGCAATAATGGCAGGCAGCCATGAAGGAATGTGACATGATTTTAGGTAAAGGAAAGTTCCAGTAATTAAAGATAATAAGGAGTTTGATCAGGAATCTATATACTATATGAGAAGATATCACTGGTATTTTCTGCTATCTGGATAAAAGATGTATGAAATGCCACCAGATCTTCTCAGACTGTAATATAAATTGATTGTACTGCAAAAACACATAGAACAAACTGTAAAACAAATAGCTATCTTTTTGCTATTTAGCTAATACAGATTAGCTATTAATTTGTATTAGCTAAATACTCACAGAGGAAGTTAATAGCTATTACACACACATATGTGTACTGCCATGACTGGGTCCCAGAACAACAACAAATCTGTCACACTTCATGACTCATGAATCAAAATGACACCACAACAAACATAATCATGGTCTCAAAATTTGTTCGCATGTATGCCTTCTTGTTTTTGGAGGTTCTTTAGTACCTGAGTGTGAAGGATAAGCAAACTGGTTCAAATAAAACAAGAACTGGCCTAGTTGTTTATTTAAAAATGTTAAAAAGCCAAAACCAGCTCCTCTTGAAGGAGAAACCAACTCCCTCTTTGAAAGCGATCTACTGCTGGGATGGTGCTCTCTGCAGCTAGGACGCTCAGATACCATGGTATAAAAATATATCATGAAATATAGCCTAGGCAAACTTTTTGGCCTGAGGGCCACATTGGGGTTCCGACACTGTATGGAGGGCCAGGTAGGGAAAGCTGTGCCTCCCCAAATGGCCTGGCCCCAGCCTCTTTTCTGCCTTCTCCCACTTCCTGCCCCCTGACTGCCCCCCTCAGAATCCCCAGCCCTTCCAAAACCCCGATCCTTGTCCCCTGACCACCCCCTCTTGGGACTCCCTGCCCCTAACTGCCTCCCCGAGACCCCACCCCCTATCCAAACCCCCCTGCTCCCTTGACTTCCCCCTGGAACTCCCTGCTCCTTATCTAACCCCTCCGCTACCTGCCCCCTTACCATGCCGCTCAGTGCCCCAGGACTGGCAGCCATACCACCACACCCTCTACAGCACTGAGGCAGGCCGGTGGCTCTTGCAGCCACTCTGCCCGGCAGGAGCTCGCAGCCCCGCCGCCCAGAGCGCTGGCGGCATGGTGAACTGAGGCTGTGGGGGAGGGGGAAAGCAGGGGAGGGACCAGGGGCTAGCCTCCATTGCCAGGAGCTCAAGGTCCGGGCAGGAGGTTCCTTCGGGCCAGATGTGACCTGGGGGCCACAGTTTGCCCACCTCTGGCCTAGACGAACCAACTGTAAGATGGGTGCACTGCTCATTGGAAAGCCATTTTCTGTAGTTATCAATGGTTAGCACTAAAGCTGGACCAAAGGGTGTACATAGGAGGATGCCAGAACTTCTTGTATCGGGGGTAGCCATGTTAGTCTGTATCCACAAAAACAACAAGGAGTCCGGTGGCACATTAAAGACTAACAGATTTATTTGGACATAAGCTTTTGTGGGTAAAAAACCCACTTCTTCTTGTGTGTAGAATCTGCTGGGAGCATGAAAGAATAGTTCTAGTAAGCTCTGGATTACTAAACAAACCAAAGCTCTAAAATCCTGAGGGGCATCATTAATAAGCACCCATTCTTCTCTTACTAGAAAAGAGCCAGTGATGATAATGAGGAAAGAACATTTCTGTGCCTGAGTCATATGATGAGTGCTGAGGTCACAGCTGGAAAATGGAATCAGGCAAATATATCATGGGCAACCCCAGTGGTGCTTCGGGAGGGGTGGGGGAAAATATCCAGCAGAATTGCTCTGCTTTCTCAGTGAAAGATGTGCTGGCAAGAACACTGAGGCCTGGAGTTAACTTGTGTTTATGCATCATTTATAAATGTTAAAGCATTATGAAACTAACCAAAGAGGAGCAACTGGAAAGAGAACAGCTGATGTCATGGGTTTCATATATCAAGAGTAATGGACTTTCTACATGTCAAGTGAATGGCTGATGCTGTGAGTTTTGGCTTCTCTTTAGCTCTGCTTTTATACTAGAAGCTTTTTCACGGTTTTATAATTTATTGCAGCAATACATAAAAGTTGCTGCTACTGGTGTTTTTATGGTAGAGCTTTGTTTTGCAATTACCTTAAGCAGTTGTGAAAGACAAATAGATTTGCACCCTCTGTTGGCAATATGTATCATTGCAGAAACTCTGCCAGATACTGTAAGTCTTTCTCAGCACAGAAACGGATAGAAATCTGGTGAGGATGGTACCTTTCCTGTTAGAACAGATTGGGGCAATTTAATCACTAGAATAGTTACATCAAGATGGATTTTCTCTAATATGTTAAGTGATGGCAGATATATGTCTAAAATGTCCAGTATCATATTTATCTGATATGTAAATATTGAGTATAATACTTAAATTAACATCCGATTTTCTTCTCACTTAAACCAAAGCAAATCAAAAGTAACTCTTGGAAATCAGTCAAATTACACTGCTATAAAACTGGTTAAGTGAGAGCAAAATCAGACCCTTACTGTTCTATGGATATGTGTCCTATCAGATACATTTCTATGCCCTGAGTTATAATGCTTCTGAGAGGTTTATCTCCATGTGCATAGTAACAAAGTACTGATCAAAGTGCTTATAATACTTAATCACTGGGAATAAAAACTAAACTGAAATGTATGAACATGCTTTGGATATTCAACAGCCCAATCAGCGTGCTCACAAAGACTTCTCACAAACATGTGGATTGAGGATCATTAAGAATGGCTGATTGACACTAAGAAGTGGTGTTGAGAGATGCTGGTCCAAGGATATGAGAGAGACAAGGTGAGTGAGGTAAGGAAGTTGGTCCGATAAAATATATTATCTCACTCACCTTGTCTCTCTCATTAAAGAGAAGAGCATGGGAAGAAATGTGACTCTGACATAACTAGCATTCGGAAAAGAATTTATTCTCTTGGCCTGACATGGGAGCTGATGTAATGGGAATGCTGGTGTCAGTGGGGAAGCTCTGCCAGAGCTGGTCCTGATCTTCTGTACATGATCAACACTAATCATCTTCCTTTACTCTCCATTTTGTGTAGCTACCCCTCTCCTGAGTCAGAGTTATCAGAAGATGGTACTTTTGCCTATGTATTTTTAAGTACGTGTTTCTAGATTTTACTTGCTTCTCTGTCACTATCCACAACTCTGTTAAGTTTGTTTAGAGATCTGGGTAACTGAGTGCACACACCTTATTTTCTAACAGACTTAAAATATGACAGAATCAGGGGTGGCTCTAGGCATTTTGCCGCCCTAAGCATGGCAGGCAGGCTGCCTTCGGAGGCTTGCCTGCGGAGGATCCACTGGTCCCACGGCTTAGAAGTGGGACCAGCGGACCAGTGGGAGGTCCTTCGAAGCCACAGGACCAGTGGACCTTCCGCAGGCAAGCTGCTGAAGGCAACCTGCCTGCTGCCCTCGCGGTGCCGGCAGAGCGCCTCCCCGCGGCTTGCCGCCTCAAGCGCGCACTTGGTGTGCTGGGGCCTGGAGCTGCCCCTGGACAGAATAACAGCACTGATGGCAGAGATGAGACAGTACACTATCTCCACACTTCTTTCAGGCCTGCTTTTTTCTTATCCCACTCTACCCTCTAACATCTGAGAGGATTCCATTCTACCTTCGTAAGTCTAGCCAAGACTTCTGGCTGAGTAAATTTCACTGAAACCACTAATGATCAATCCATTAACATTTAGGATTTATTCTAAGATTACAGTGTGTCTTTAACCTACTCTGTATTCACCTTGTGTACCCCAGACCAGGCAAGCCCCAGGGAGTCCTGATGTTTTTTCTAAAAATGAGCTTATCTGTGGTAATGTTGCTTTAAGCTTTGCTTTCAGGAGTGCTAGAACAATGTGTATAATGGGAGTGCTGAGAGCCTTTGAACCAACTTGTAAACACTGTATATGATGGAAACCACTTCAAGCCAGGGGGTACAGCAGCACCCCTAGTTCCAGCACCTATGTTTGGTGTGTATCCATAGTCCATTAGTTGTGTGTAATGGCAGATCTTTGATTATTCTGAGTATATGCTTTCATTAGGGCCTTACCAAATCCAAAGCTGTGAAAAATGGGTCATGGACCATGAAATCTGGTCATTTGTTTACTTTCAGTCCACACTATGAGATAAAAGTATACAAAAGTAATAGTTTCTCAAGGAGGGTTCTGACCCAAAAGGGAGTCATAACGCTATTCTGGGGGGAGTCGCGGTATTGCCACCCTTACTTCTGTGCTGCTGCTGGCGGCAGTGCTGCCTTCAGAGCTGGGCACCCAGCCAGCTGCTGCTGCTGCTCTCTGGCCACCCAGTTTTGAAGGCAGTGCTTCAGGAGAAAAAATAATTTAAAGGAATAAAGTGTCTGATTATTACTTCTATTCAAAGTTTTGATCATGCCAGGTTTAAGACTGAAAATGAAAATATAGTTGCTTTCCTCAGGAAAACCTTGCTCCCCACCATAAGAGTTCACAGTGTCTGATTGAATTGCATCTGGCAGGTTTCACTTTCGCAACTAAACCCATATTACAGAAACACAGGACAGTGAAGCCATTTTAAATAAAACATCGGTCTTCCTTGAGCTCTCTTACCTTTCCTCTTCACCTTGATTACATTAATATTTAATCAAGCCCCTTCCTGAAGCTCAGACCCCGATGCATTTTCTGCCTTAAATAAACCTTTCTCCATATACTCTGAAGAGGGTTTTCTAAAGGGGCAATTTAAACACAAAGTAGCTTCTCAGATGTTTTCTCCTTCATATTTGTCTCTAGCCTCAGTTGCTAACCACTCTGTTCTTTCCTTTTACAGGCTTAGGGGTGTGCACTGGGTTACATTTCATTTCTGCTTCCTGGGCTGACTAACAAGGATTTGTGTGTTAAGCAGGAGATTTTCAGAAGTACAAAGTCCAGTTAGGGGGTCCAACTCCCATTTCCCCTAACTTCCTATGTTTTAAAAACATACAAGTCTAACAAAGCAGACAACTGTCTTTTGATATCCTGCTCCATGTGACACAATTCCTTTGACTTCAGTTGGAAGATGATTGGGCCCATACTGTGCAGTATATAACTGTTAATATCTTCTGACAGCTGGCTATGTATTATGGGCAGTGCAGTAGCAAAACTTATAGTTACGAATGCCTAATGCTTTCCATTATGAAACCCTATTTTCAATTGTTTGTAACTTGGCCAAACTTTTACCATTTGGGCTTAAGTTTTCCATGCTGGGTATATGCCTCAAGCTCAATATTTTGAAAACTTTCAGCAACCAAGTTCAAATATTTCTCAGAATGTGGTTTGAGAAAGATATAATTAGCCTCTATTAAACATTTTTACAATTATTTCATTGAGACGGTCTAGTGTCTCTGTTCTGGAGCGTAGTCTTGGAAGCTGGTAGAGGGGTCAACCATTGTCATGGATGTGCCTCTTGCTATCCCCATCAGAAGCATCCAGATTTAGCAAAGTTTTATATATATATGCAAAATATAAGCAAAGGTTGAAATAACAAGTGACTAGTTGATTTTAACATTATAACTACTAGCCATTTTCAATATACTATACCACTAATTTATACTAAATCTCTGCACAACTTTAGGTCTACGTACACCCACTTCAATATGTAAACTTATATCACCACAGAATTGATGTTCTTTGCACCAAACAGGTCGATGATTCATAAAATATCCTCCTCCTCCATCAACACATTATTACTAAAACTATAATTTTGGCATGGCACCTCATAGAAGTGAGGGGGAGTCAAAGAAAAAGGTGTGGAGCTGGAGTGCGAGTCCATCTTGCATTTACCCTGTAGTGGCAGCTCCTGTCTTACAGGTTGGGCCTGGCTCCCAATTCCAGGCATTGCAACCTAGAGCATGAGGTTGCAATGCCACCCAGATTTGGTCCGTGTGTCCGTCTACCTCCATCTAAAGAGGGAGGGATGGGCCAAACCTGCATGGCTTTGTGACCCCATGCACTAAGTTGCAACACCTGGTGTGGGGAGCTAGGCCCAGCCCCATGGGACAGGACCCACTGCTGCAGGGTGAAGGTGCAGTGGGCTTGTCATGGACTTTATCGAAGTTCATGGTTACAATGAACGCAGTCACCTCTTGCCAAAATCATAACCTTAATTATTACAGTACTAGAAACCATACAGAACTTTGACATACCTTTTTTTTATCCAGGAACTAAATTTATTTTGAAATCTTTACCACACGTTTAGTAAACAATATCCAGCAGCTTGTTTCCCCTACAGAAAAATTAAATGAGGGAAATTTAGGCTGGATCGGTGGTGTAAATCGGTGAGAGATAGTGAACGATGGAGTATGTGGCAATGAGGAACTCTTAATTTCCAGACTTTCCAATCATTGGAAGATGCAGAATTTTTGTAAGATGAACCTTAGAATATGAGATGGAAAATTCCTATTCAACTTCCTAAATTAAATTTAAAACACCTGGATCAGATGTATAGTTGGAGAAGTGTCATGACAAGTGCTGTACTCCAACTAGTGCCAGACATCTAGACATCTTACAATGTCTAACCACAAGAGAGTAAGAAGCTGAACTTATTAAGCAGTTCCTTCAGATGGCAGTGGAAGAAAGGGTCAATGGGATTGTGGAATCACTTACCTGAGTATATCTCTACAGTAAAGTTCTTCCTGGATTTACTGGATTCTCTTAATATCATGTCTGTGTTTACTGGTCCCATTTTCTAGCACATACTATGTCTGAAACTCAAACCAAAGGGCCTCTTTCTCTTTCTCATAGAATATCATGGTTGGAAGGGACCTCAGAAGGTCATCTAGTCCAACCCCCTGCTCAAGGCAGGACTAATCCCCAGACAGATTTTTACCCCAGTTCCCTAAATGGCCCCCTTAGGGATTGAACTCACAGCCCTCGATTTAGCAGGCCAATGCTCAAACCATCTTCAAGACTTTCCATCATGACTTATTCAAAAAATTTTCCTGTGACAATCCATTATTCCTTAATTTCTGACTATTTTCATTGATCATTTACCCAGAGTCTTTCTCTTTGACTATTTCAGACTCTCTTTATATGCTGTTGACCTTTTATACACTAGAGGTCACATTCTTCTGCTGCAAGATACAAGAAATGTTTACTGGTCTCAGTGGGAGTTTTCTCTATCCTGCCATAGAAGAATAGGGCTTTTGGAATCATAGGCATTGTACGGCTTGACTGCTATTAGCTGCCAAATAAATGGATTCCTAGGCATTTGACTTGCTAAGGCTACTACATAAAGCCTTGGTATCAGCTGTTTGTGTCTGATGTGTAAGAATAGTGGGCAATGCCATGATGAATGACATACGTTGTAAGGCTTTTAAAAACTCTCTGCCTGGGCTCTTTATTGGTAATTAATCCAGACAGGGAGGACAGATACCTGGGAGTATTTAATCTGTTAAATAACATACCAAAATGCAGACAGAAAGGGCAGTTCATTTCTGTCACCTAGAGCAAACTAAGGCACATGCAATAAAACTGTTCCCATAATTCTGATGTACTTTGTTGAATATTCTCTGCAGCCATGAATATCTGCATTTCTGCCAAAAACTAATTTAAATAGCCCCAGAAAGAAAATACAGGAGAACTTTAAAAAGCTGTTACTGATTTTTTTTATTTAAAAAATCCTTTTTTCACTCAAATAATAACAATTTTAATTTTTTTTTCCATAAAGAGAAAAAGTGCTGTAACCATTTTTTCTTTTCTGGTTTGTTTTATATCTTGTGCCAAGAAAGTAAATTACAACAAACCATAGATATAAAGCTAAGAAGGCTTCCAAGTTTCAGGCTTTCCTCTCCTTTGGGCTACTTTGATATATAGTACTGTATTTTTTTTTCTATGGGAGAGAGGGGGAAGTGTGTATACGATGGTAGGGTTCACCAGATGCCACTGTTACACATGGTCTTCCATGTCTCTTTCTTAATGTGTGAGCGTATGTTCAGTCTTGGGAAGATATGCTATCTTGTTAATTTTGACTATGCAAGATAGAGGGCGCTGTGTATGTATCAGAGTTTTCACTCTGTCGTCATCTCTAATTAGTCAGTTCAGGGCAGAATTGCTGTCGGGGAACAAGACATTGGTGTTGAGCTGAGATTTCTGAAAGAAAAGATCACCTGCATACAGTTTTACCACCTGTGTTCCAAGACTGCTGCATATGTATAAATAAAATGTTATAATTACAGTATACTGGATACTATGTCACTGGTTTCTCCTCCCCTGTAAGACTTACCAGGCCCCAAATTTCTACTGCCATTTTACCAAGTGCTCCCCCTAAAAGAGCTCATCAGGTGAAGGGTGAGAAAGTAACAAGAATCCATTTGTTGTCTTAAACTTGATGCTGACTATAATAATAAATATGATCCAACATTAGCGTTCAGTATTGGCTCAAAACAATAGTGCTCAACCTTATTTTACTACTAGGTCCTGTATATAGTTCATACAGGAGCTATCAGTAGTGTTTTGGGTGATGAATATAAGGCACTATCCTGTTTTCAAGTGAAGCCTAGAAATCTGCACTAACCACATCAGGGTTCCCTCCCTACTCTGAACTCTAGGGTACAGATGTGGGGACCCGCATGAAAGACCCCCTAAGCTTATTTCTACTAGCTTAAGTTAAAACTTCCCCAAGGCACAAATTCTTCCTTGTCCTTGGACGGTATTGCTGCCACCACCAAGTGAGTTAGACAAAGATTCAAGAAAAGGACCACTTGGAGTTCCTGTTTCCCAAAAATATCCCCCCAAGCCCCTTCACCTTTTTTCCCAGGGAGGCTTGAGAATAATATATCAACCAAATAGGTAAACTAGATGAGCACAGAGCAGACCCTTGGGGTTTTAGGACATTAAAAACCAATCAAGTTCTTAAAAGCAGAACTTTATTATAAAGAAAAAAATGTAAAAGAAGCACCTCTGTAAAATCAGGATGGAAGGTAATTTTTACAGGGTAATACCATTTAAAACACAGAGGATTCCCCTCTAGGCAAAACTTCAAGGTTACAAAATACAGGAATAAACCTCCCTCTTAGCATAGGGAAAATTCACAAGCTAAAACAAAAGATAATCTAGTGCATTTCCTTGCTTTACTTACAATTCTTGTAATCTAAATGCTTATTTCAGGTGGGGTTTTAGGAGATTTTTTTTTTCTGCCGTGGTCCCTCTCTGTCCTGGAGAGAACAACAAAGACAGCACAAACAAAATCTCCCCCCACAGATTTGAAAGAATCTTCTTCCCTTATTGGTCCTTTTGGTCAGGTGCCAACCAGGTTATTTGAGCTTCTTAACCCCTTACAAATAAAGGAGGGATTTTATGCTAACCTTAGCTGTATGTTTATGACAAACCACTTGCATAGTCCCAGGCATTTGGCACAAGAACTTGAGTTTGGACCCTCAGAGGGGGTGTATAAACTCTTCCTGGCTGTTGGGAGAGAAGGAATAGAGTTTGGCAAGAAGGACCACAGCTGTGTGCCTCCCCTGAAGGCAGAGAGGATGACCAGCTGTGGAAAATTAAAGAGGGATATGCTGTGTGGAGTGGTGGCAGCAGAGTCTGACCGTGAGAGTCAAAGAGGAAGGATCTGGAGATAAAAAGCAAAAGCTGTAAGGAGAACAAGGGAAAGCTTCTGGAACTAGACTGAAGGGGGTTCTGCCTTATACCTGTGCTTTGAGCTTTGGCAATGAGAAGCCCTCGTGTAGTGACTGACCCTCAAAAGTGCAGGATATGTTTCAATGTACCATTCTGCTCTACGTAAAGCAACCACCAAGGTGTGTATACTCCAGCAGGGCCGAGCAGTATTGCCAACGACAAATGTTCCAAAATCATGAGTCATGCTCACCAAAAATCACAAGATTATGTAAATATAATAGATTTGGTGGTTTTTTTATTTGCCTTCTGTTTTTTGAGCCTTTAGGGTGCACCTTCTCCACAGCTATGAGGGCTAGAAACTTACCTTTGCTTTAAGCATGAAGGCTGAAATCATCACATATCCACTTCACTCTAGGATTTGGGGCTTTAAGGAAAACAATAATGATCCTGAGACTCCTGGCAAAATCATGAGAGTTGGCAACAGTGGGTAGCCTGGCTCTCACCCATTAGAGAGAGAGAGAAGCCCAAGATGTGTAATGTGACTCTAGATCCAAGCCCTTCATGGTTCATTAATTATTGTGAAGAAGAGAAGGGGTTGAATGTATTTTCCATTTTGTAATGCACTCCTCACTACCCTGGAAAGTAATTCTCAAGAGTTAAAGACCAAATACACATGTTCTTAGAGTGGCCCAGAATATAAAATGAAAGGGAGGGGAAGGAAAAGTAAGGATAATAGAAAAGACTGTGAAAATACTGTTCTTCACTTCATACTTCAGAGGGGCTGACAGAGAGGATTTAGTGTCACCTCCTATCACCATATGAACTAAAGTTACAGAGTTTGCTTAGGTATGACATAGAAAAAGTCAGTAGGGTTCGCTACAGCAGATTTTTAATCCTGCAATCCACACTGCCATCTGCACCTTCTGAGATGACTGTTCTCCTGTGGGGTGGGTGGGTGTCACTGACTTTATATATCAGTTACTGTTGCCTATGATTTGCTTAATGAAGGAGATAACCTGGGGAAATGAGAATAAAAGGAAAAATGAGATCAAATAACATGTGCAAAGTTAGCTGCTTAAGTGTGAATTTTTGTGCGTATCACATTAGTTTATATCTTAATGAATTAGGTGGTATTGTGACATCAACCCCCTCTTAAATGATTTCCTGTAGAATTTGCGGGCTAGGTCAAGGAAAAAACACACAAGACCTTTTACACAGACTCTAAAAGGATTCATGCATCTGATATTCTCTGATGCAATGTCATGGAAATATCCACTCTTCACAAGTAAAATGGACAGATTCAAAGAAAATCTCTCAAATTTAGCACATGCTGGGACAGAACACTCAGGATATGTCTACGCTATAAGCAGTACAGCAGCACAGCTGCAGCACCATAGTGTAGACACTTGCTACAGCACCGGGAAAGGTTTTTCTCACTGTTGTAAATCCACCCCCTCAAGAGATGGTAGTTAGATCAATGGAAAAATTCTTCCCTAGACATAGCAGTGTGTATACCAGGGTTTAGATCAGCTTAACTGCACCTCTCAGGGATGTGAGCCATGTAGTTAAATTGTAGCTAAATTGACCTAAGCTTTAGGTGTAGACCTGCCCTTAGGGTCTGAACCAAAACCCAGTGAAGTTAAGGGGAGTCATAGTACTGAATTCAATGAGGATTAGATCAGGACCATAGGGAGTTCATTAGCCATGAACTAATTCTCTAACAGAGCTGCATGTAGTTCTTATAGCTGCTGCTTACTTTCTTTAATTCTGTGTCTTCAGCACATTGAAGAGTACTAGTTACATGGAAAGCAGCATCTGCCTTTTTCCCTTTTATATCCTATATTCCACACCCAACTATGTTAAAAGAACATTATTAAGGTTAAAAAGTCAAGTACTCAAAAGCTGGGAAATGCCAGAATGAAGTCTTCCTGTGCAATATTACTTCAGTGCGTGTGTATTATGTTACTTTTACTCAATTGGAATTTGGTTTTCTAACTTACATTCAAACCTAGGTAAACTTTCTTTACTAGGAAAGGTGCCTCGATAACAAAAACTTTGAACATTATTTTCCTATTGTAAGAAGGGAATCCAGAGATGGAAAAATCTCATCTAGACTTTAGTCACTCTTCAGCTGATCAAGGAACAGCTTTGATTGGGTTTCCAGAAGCAACAGCTTGCCCTTTTTAATGCCCAAAAATGTGGTGCATACAGCCCTGACATCAGGGGCACTCTTCTTTGGGCAGAGACCTTATCTTCATTATATGTAGGCTTGGCAGATTCAGTTTTACAATTTTGAAAATATCTGTGTTTTTAAGCATTTTTATTTTTAAATTTTCAGTTGTGGGAAATTATGGGGGAGTCAGACAATCATTTGATGACTGTGAAATTTTAAAAGTTAGTTTCATAACTGTTCAAACAGTCATCGTATTTCAAAATTTTAGCCTAAATTCTCAAGTAGCATTTTTCTTTTTGCCTTTCTGTAAATTTTGATGATTATTGATGGAAATGTTTTTTCTTGGTTTTGTGTGTGTATGGTGGAATCTTATTGACACTTACCAATAACAATTTAAGCCTTTGAAACCTAATTATGTGTGTTCAGTGCCTAACATAATGGGGTCCTGATCCCTGACTGGGACTGCTAGACAATAATAAACAATAGACTTTCTGGAGGTCTGGTTTATTTTACTGATGGAATCTGAAGGGTAAAAACAAAGAAACTTAAACAGGAACTACAAGGAAAGTACTGATATGTGATTTACTGAGGCAGTGTAGATGCACATTTGTGCTATTCTGTATGCAATAAGTTTAAAACAATATTACAGCAGTATCTTGCTTATTTTTCCAGTTTCATGTACTGGAAAATTTGTAGCTAGGGCAGTTTTCACTCAGGACTTTTAGTGTAAAAAATCTATGCTAGTATGTTCCGGAGTGCAATCCATACCAGTGACAGGCTGTCATCCTTGCCCTGCAACATGGGGTGCCTCACAGTGCTTTGCTGCTGTAGTTCCTACCTGGGCTGCTCACAAACAGCCTGCCAGCATGCAGGTCAAACCGCGAATGTCTGTGTGTATAGCCACAGCCCTGGTCCAGCACCTCTGACCCCAGCAGGCTCACCAAACACCAGCCACTCTGGCTTCCAGCAGCTCTGGTTGTTAGTGGCAGGGTGACCTCAACACACTCTTAGTCCTGGATTTTCCCCCAAAATGTGTTCTACAACGTCCAGACCTCTCATAGATAGTCTAGATATTAAGGGGATCAAGATACAACAGTTTGCTGTCCCAAATAGTTACCCATCCCACTCACAACAAGTTTATTTAACTACACAGATTTAGGTTTTAAGTGACTACAAGTAGAAGGCATTAAAGTCTGAACCAAAGATACAGCAGTTCCCCATGCCCAAACTTAGCAAACTAGCCTTGGCTTAAGATAGAATTCTTACCCCATGCTCCCAGCACCAGTGCTGACCACATTTCAGGTCAGCATTTCTCCCAAAATCAACTGGACCAGCTTCTTTTGTCATCTTGAAAGAGTGAGAGATGGATCAGAAGAGAGAACCTGGGGTGGTTTTTTTGCCCCTCACTTCTATTGCTCAATCTCCCCTTGAAATACATTCTCCCAGGAGTTACCCCTAGACAAAGTTCATTCCCACTGTGAGGACTGAGACAAGGAGTCTAGTGGTGAAAGAGGTTTCGGTGCAGCTGCCTGCCACAATGCAAATCTGTTTGTTCCTGTTCCTGATCCCTGTTTGTTCCTGCTCCCGCTCTCTCCCAAAGAATGGTCACCCTGCAGAAGACCACCCCCCAACATTGACGACACCCAGCCACAGGCATCAGCCCATCCTATTTCCTTGAGAAACTGGCCTACCCAGACTGTTTGGTAAACACACTTCAGACCTAATTTCATCTTATGTTTATAACTTTACATACGTTGCCACACAGACATCACTGACCAGCGAGCCACCAGCTTTCAAATGATACCTTACAAGGTACACCCTCTACAAAGATTACTAGGCTAGTGTGTGGGAAGGTGAATAGTAGGGTGCATTCTATCACACCTGCAGAAAAAGAGAAATAAACCAAATTACTGAATTGCACACTGTGCTCTGGCTTAGGGGTGTCTGAACAGGTTTAAAGCAAACAGCCACTAGATGGCAACCATGTCTCATTAACAGTGAAACTTCCTGGTCCTGAAACCTGATTAGGAATCACTCAGACACTTTGCAACAAAACCCAAATACCAATTACTTAATTATGCTAGAAGGCGGTTAAAAAGCAATATGTGTTTATTATGTTATTGCTAGTCTGCCATCAATGTGTCTGAGGTATTACGGCTAATCTGCCTATCCATTTACTGGCTGAGGCCTGGTGGAATATTTCTGGACAGACTAATTCTAACATACTGACTAATTTCTCTTTACCTGCATAAATTCCCCCATCAGGGTGCAGCATTCACAATAGGCTAGGGGCCATAGCAAGGGCTTTCTCCATCTGAAGCCGGGCTGAGTTTGGGGAAGGGGTAGAGAAGTGGTGTTAGTAGCGGTAGTAGTATTCTCCTAAACTCTGTCCACAAACCATGCTTCACTTAAAATGCCAAAAGTAGATTGTTTAGCTCCCCATAAAATGATTACCCCTCTACTTTCTTGTGTGCAGATCAATTAACAGTATAGACATGCTGACGACCATCACTGGGATTCAGAGTTAACACACATTGGGATGATGAGACACTTTCATAATTATTGTATAAGGCTGTGTGCAGACTAAGGCAGGCATCACTGAATCAATTTAGACTCTAGTTCAAATTCTGAAGGTTGCATTCACAAAGAAAAGCTCTAGAGATTTCATAGTATTGTATTTTGGTTTTATTTTTAAAAAAATGATACCTAAATTCTGAAGCACCAGATAACAGCCTCCAAGAAAAAGTTCTCCAATTTGCCAAGCTGTCAAAGGCTGGCCCAATGCAAACTCTTCTCTGAAGTCTCTGTAGGTGACAGCCAGGGACAAACGGCCAAACTAGATTGATCATTAGTGCTAGTGTTACAGTTCTTAAGTTTCCATGTCTCTACTAGACAGGCAACCTCCTGTCCCAAGAGATAACCCTAAGGCAACTCCCAACGTATTGAATAAAATTGGATTCTAACTTTAGTAGAAGACAATCTATTGAGTAACCATTTCTTGTCCATTCCCCTGAATGGATAGTTATAACAGGTTTCACTGTGTATATGTAGAAGTCTGTGACATCTGAACAGTGCCCTGGCTTGCTAGGCACTAAGTCTCTCTCTCTCTCTCTCTCCCTCATGTCCACACACACATTTCACCTATCAAAGCCCCAGCATTTAAAAACCCTTTGGTTACATGTGATTCAGCTTCTACTGAGTGGTTCCATGGGTCTGTGTTTTGTATTCTAATGCCACTGTTTCAGCCGCCCAATTTTGATGGCTTCTTTACATTTATTGTGAATAGAAGGTGGTAGCCATACCTGACCCATAACAGTACTTAACAGAACCTCACTGACCATCAGTTTCTTCCCATTACAACACTTTCTGAGTTCAGGTATCCCTGATATTACAAACTTTGATTTTATGAAACTCCTGATATTTCACTTTGAGTTTATGGGGCTGACAGGAAGAAAAATCTCTACTTGTAAACTGATCACCTTTTGTACGGAAATCATTGGGCACAAAAAGATGGAACCCCGTAATACCATTTTTACAGAGTAATTTGAAAAAATGGTTAGAGTTGAGAGAAGGGCCATAAGAATGATTAGAAGATTGGAAAACATTCCTTACATGGGAAGTGCGTATTTGCTACCCAATCAAAAAACAGGAACAATGCCATGTGACCTCTGACCAATCACAGGAAACAAAAGTAGCATTAAGTGCAAATACTGAATAATTGTAAAGAACTGTTCGTGATCAATCTACTGATTTAAAAGCAGCCACATAAACAATGAACAATTCTGAATAATTCAGGGAAATCATGATCTGAAAGTGGCAGGAAAGGGCTTAATCACTGAATAAATTATAAGTTAAAATTATTTACTGGGTTCCAGTCCCTAACATACATGAAGGTGTTATCACAAGCAGGGAGAATTCATGTTTGGTTTCTAGTTGACGTTGGAATACTAGGAAACTGATCTGAGATGCCTGGTAGTCCTATGTTTGTTGTCTTAAGCATAAATCCCTGTGTCTAGTCTAAGAGTTTCCTTTGCTAAACAGGATACTGCTGAACAAATTAGCTGGAGCTATTCAACAATCTCTAATATCAGCTCATGTGCACATGTAACACCTAAAGTTGGATAATGCTAAAGGGTGACACAAATTGATGCAAGGAATGGGACTGGAATGCATGATTAAGGAGGAAACATGACACACATCCTTCAGCAACAAAGGAGCACAATGAGAACTGAATTTGGCACATCATTGTGATTTACAATATGCTAGAAGAGAGACCCCGAGCAACAATTCAGTATTGGCATTGGGTTAGCAAATAGGAGCTGCCCTAACGGAGCTTTTCCATTTCTAACCCATACAGGGAATATTTTCTAGTGAAAGCACATGACTGGGGAGCATGAGGTATGGACTCTATTCCTAGCTCAGCATTCCCTTGTTGGGTGACTTAGGGTCGGTCACTGAGGGCCTGAGGCTCTGAGATGTTGAGTGCCTCTGCAAGGTTCTGAGCTCCTTCAAATACTACGGACTCCAGGGGAAATAAGCAAGCTCAGAACATTGCAGGGTCAGGCCCTGGGACCTGAATTTTCAAACGTGCCCACCAGTTTTGAGCACTTAACCTAGGACTTGACCCCCAACTTTGTTGTGGTCACATGGGGCAGAGGATACGGTGTCCCCACTACAGGGTGCTCTCTCTCTTCACTGGATGCTTCCCTGACCCCCTGATCATTACATATAGTTCAAAGCAAATACAACCTGCTATGCCCTTGCTCCTCCCCCTCCCCCCACTCCCCTGAGCCTCCTGCATGCAATAGAACAGCTGATTGGGAGGTGCGGGGAGGGAGGGGGAGGCACTGATTGGAAGGGTTGCCAGTGGGCGAGAGGCACTGAGAGCTGCGGCTGGGAGCTGATGGGCAGCTGCTGACATACAACTGTGGCTCTTTGGCGATGTACATTTGTAAATTCTGGCTTTGTCTCAGGCTCAGGTTGGCCGCCCCTGCACTAATGCCGTAAAGCAGCTTGAGATCCTCAAATAGAAGGCACCAGAGAAATTCCAACTATTATATTCTTGTTTTATTACTTTCAGGGGGAGGGGCGGCTTTCCTGTGTGCTAGAAACAAGGAATCATTGCAAACACTCCGATACTGAAGGTATTGCTTTCTCTGACACAAGTGTCATTCATAATAAATTTCAATATAACATGCAAGGGGACGCCTACATCAGCTATTACTCTACCAGTCAGACAGCAGGCTTGTCATGGTATAATTCCCCACTCTGAACCTTAGCGTCCAAGAGATGGGGTACCAGCATGAATTCCTCTAAACTTAATCACTAGCTTAGAACCTGTAGCGCTGCCACCAACCAGGAATTCCAGTGCCTGGTACACTCTGGTCCCCCCAAAACCTTGTCCGGGGACCCTCAAGACCCAGACCCTCTGGATCTTAACACAAGGAAAGTAAACCCTTTCCCCCACCGTTGCCTCTCCCAGGCTTCCCCTCCCTGG